>NW_022147536.1:42332-642332 GCF_002938485.1 Sitophilus oryzae
TCTTTTTTTCACGTATTGCTGTACGTTGTTCATATTGTGGTCAACCTAACCTGTAAATTATTTAGGTATGTTTATTTTAAGTTATAAAATTTTTGATAATTATATGATACCTGCAATGAAATAATAATATTCAAGCTTTAATAATAATAGTCAAGCTTTAATCATAATCAAGTAAACTATAAATAATAATGATAGATATATAGGGTGTTTCAAAAAATATGTGCCATCTCTCGTGGGGAGATTCTTTACGTAAAAAAAATTATTATACAGGACGAGTCTTAAATAAATGCAAATATTTTTAGGGTAACATGAATGTAGAATTTACAACAAAAACACTTTTAAAAAAAAATATTTTCTTAAAAAAAATGTTTGTGCTTATATTAGCTTCATTTATTATCAATAATAAAATTATATAAGGATTCCCTCACAATTAACTGCTATATTGCCAGTGTTTGTCATAATGTGTATCAACCTGTTCTCACTACCGGCTTCGGAGCCCTACTCCATCATCAGGTGAGTTTGCAAGACCAATAAAGAAATATATAGACAACCAAGGCAGAGATAGTTAATCTGACTCTAATGGAATGTCGGTTAGATATTAAGTCCCGAACGAGAGATAGCGGCCTGCGTGAAATGGTAGTACTTTCGTACCACTGAGGCGCAAATCCATCGATAGTAAAGGATGGTAAAAGACTTTTTTTTTTTTTTAAAAATTATAAAATAGAGAACAAATTTTCATAGGATATAATAAAATTCATATAAGGATTCTTGCCACTTAACTGCTGATATAGAATTTAATTCCACACTGTTTGTCATAATGTGGATCAACCTGCCCTCACTATCGGTTTCGGAGCCCTACCCATCATCAGGTGAGCTTCGGCAGATCCACAAAATGACAACCAAAAAGCGCAGAGATCACAGGCCGCTATCTCGTGTTTGGGACTTAATATCTAACTGACACATTCCGACAAGTCGGAATTAGGTATTCAGGCGTGTGGTTGTCATTTTGTGGATCTGCCCAAGCCCACCTGATGATGGAGTAGGGCTCTGAAACCGGTAGTGAGAGCAGGCTGATCCGCATTATGACAAACACAGCGTAGAATTAAATTCCTATATCAGCAGTTAAGTAGCAAGAACCTTTATATAATTCCATTATATACACCTAGCATGAAGAAATTATTTCTGCATTTTATTATTAATGTTTTGAATTTTTTAGTGAAACGTTTGTCTTTAATTTGGGATTTCCTGTTTCCTGGGTATCAGTTGTCCCAAATATATGTATGTATTCTTCTACTATTTCCAGTGTTGTGATTATTAGAATGTCTTCTCTGTCTACATGTTAGTTGTACATTACTTCCGTTTTTGTTAAATTCCTTTTGAGACCTACTTTATTGCTGCCTGTATTTAGTTTGTTAATTTGTGTTTGTAGTTGTTCAGGACTGTTGGCAATCAGGACTATGTCATCAACGAATCTTAGATGGTTAAGGTATTCTCCATCTATTTTTAATCTTTCCTTGGCCCAGTCTAGTTGACGAAAGATTTCTTCTAGTGTTGCTGTAAACAGCTTTGAGGATATTGCGTCTACCTGTCGTACTCTTTTGTCATTTGGGATCTCTGGGGTTGTTTTTATATATCATTACTCATTACTCTTGCTTTGGCCCCTTTGTATATATTGGCGAGAGTTTCTATATGATGCCTGTCAATACCTTGTTTCCTTGCTAGTTTCTATTATTGCCTTACGATATAGTCGAAAGCCTTCTCAAAGTCTACAGGGTGTCATTGAAATGTAGTAAAAAACCATTAAATCTTTGCAAATACATTTTTCTATAGATTTATATAAAGAAAGTGTTGCCATATTTTAAGCTAGTGTGGACGTATATACATGTTAATCTAGTTCAATAGTCGATATGTTTATAAACTTTCTAATTAATACATGACTCAATTTAGTATTCGCCTTTACCATTATACTAAAAATTAGACGAGAAAAATAACGTAATTGAACGAAAATACCTTATATGCAGAAACCAGGTTTTAGAAACTGAATTTTGAACTTCACCCAAAACGACTATCATTATTTAAATTTAATCAACACTTACGAAATATATTAACACATGTATACAGGGTGGTCCGAACTGTATTCCTGAAACTTCGGCAGCACATTCTTCACATAAAAATAAATAAAAATGTTCGTATAAATATATGTCCTAAAATGCTTAGTTTCAGAGATACAGGGTGTAGAAGTTTCATTTTTATTTCGATTTTTTCTAAATAATTTCTGAAGTAACGTCAATATTTGGATGAAAATTGGTGTCTGGATGTTTTTTAACATGAGAAATTTGATTTTGATGTCAATATCACTCCTACTAGTAGAAGGCGCCACCTACATGTGTGTTACCTGTTTTGAAGCGTAATAACTTTTTGTCCGTACCTGTATAAAACTACCTAGCGAAAAAATGTACATTTCCAACACTTTTTACGTAAAAAATATCTCTTTGTAAAAATCGCTGCGAGCAACCGTTCTTAAGATATTTAGAATGGAAATAGTCAATACATGTCATTATTGACGAAAAATAAACACGTTGAGTATAGATAGTTATTTCACTGAAATAATAAATTTGGGAAATTTTTATTTTTTTAAATTAATCATAAATTTTTCTGCAAAAAATGATGATAACTTTTGACACAAAAACATTTCAAATTTATGATTTCAGTCTAATAATTATTTAGTCAAACTGTTTAATTTATGTCAATGATGACATGTATTGATAATTTTGATTCCAAATATCTCGAAAACCATTACTCGCAGCGATTTTACCAAGAGACACTTTTCACGTAAAAAAACGTCGTAAATGTATATTTTTTTGTAATCAGTAGTTTTATACAGGTACGGACAAAAAAGTTATTAATCTTCAAACCAGTTAAAAAATATGTAGGTGGCGCCCTCTACTGGTAAGAGTCATATTGACATCAAATTCACATTTCTCATGTCAAAAAACACCAAGACACCAATTTTCATCAAAATATTAATGTTACTTCAGAAATTATTTGGAAAAAATCGAAATAAAAATGAAACTTCTACACCCTGTATCTCCGAAACTAAGCATTTTAGGACATACATTTACACGAACTTTTTAACTTATTTTTATCTGAAGAATATGCTGCCGAAGTTTCCGGAATACAATTTGGACCAACCTGTATATTCTAATAATTTAAATGATAAATGAAATAGAGAAACTATCAACCGAACAAAAGAATACGAACTTCCACTAGCCATAGCCTTTATACAGAGTGTCATTGAAATGGTGTTAAAAAAATCAGGGGGTGATAGTACTCCTAAAAATAATAAAAAAAGTTCCTGTAAGTATAGGGCGGAAAATGCATATTAAGGGAGTTAGGGGCACTGAAAGGGTGAATTTGAAAAACGGTTGTTTTGAAATTGTAGGCTTAAAAAACGAGATAAAATTTGGAAAAAAAATCCTTTGCCATAAATTTTGACCCTAAATCAAATGGTGATACTGAAAAATTATTTGGAAAAGCGGAAAGGGTAGTTTTTGCAAGGGTAGTGTGTTTTTTCGTGAATAACTTTTTTGAGGTTATTTTTTTTGCAGCGTGGGTTCATTTTTTGAAAACTACATACTTTTTCCTACAAAAAAGATACTCTTGTTGCACATCGCTAGGTAAATATCACCAAAACTGAATGTATGACTGTAGGGGGGCCACAAGAGAACATAGTCTTAGAGGATGGAAGCGTGATAAACAAACTGTGACAAATATAAATATCTCGGATTAAAAATAACTAACGATGGAAAACTCGACGAGGGTATAAAAGATCGAATAATGCAAGGCAGAAGGGCAATATCTATGTTGAATGGTTTACTGTGGGATCAAGGAATCTCTAAAGCTAATAAGAAGAACATATTGTAGTAATACGGTAGTGAAAAGCATAATAACTTACGGAAGCGAAGTATGGCAGTTGAAAAGCAGAACAAAGAACATACTATTAGCGACCGAAATGGATTACTGGAGGAGATCTGCTGGAAAATCGAAAAGAGAACAAATAACCAACAACAGAGTAAGGGAGATTATTGGAGCAGAACACACAATTGTGGACGACATAAGAACAAAACAACTCATATGGTTTGGTCATGTGCAACGAATGCCCGACCACAGAATACCAAAACAAATTTTACTGTGGACACCTCGAGGCAGAAATAAAAGAGGAAGGCCGCGACGAAGCTGGAGGGAGGGTGTGGATAAAGAACTAGAAAATAGAGAAATACCTGATGATCTCTGGCTAAATAGACAAGAGTGGAGGTTAGGTGTCGGAAAACGTCGTAGAACGTTCTGAACCGACTTATATATATATAGCGGTTCAAAAGTAACCAAGTAGTTAGTATTAAATAATTAATTGGAAAACCAAAATTTCACGATTTTTAAAACATCTATTTGCTTTAAAAAACAAAATAAACCAATTACCAAAATTTCTTATTAAAATAATGCATTCCTTAATTCATTCATAGTAAATGTTCAAAGTGACCAGCATTCATTTCAATGCAGACATCTGCTCTTCTTCTCCAAAATCTGCGTACCTTGTGGAATATCCTTGGTGTTGTCGAATTTGATCAGTCAATAATGCGTTGCTGTAGTTGCTCTTCAGTATTAATCGGTACTGAGTAAACAAAAGTTTCCATGTGGCCCCAGAAGTAGATATCTAATAGTGGGTTATTTCGTTTTTAATAATATAAGATGTTTTAAAAATCATAAAATTTTTGATTTTTCAACAAATTATTTGATAACTATTTGGTTACTTTTGAACCGCCATAACTTTCATAAAGTTTATGTTGATTAACCAGTTAGCAATCCAGAGCAAATCAGCAAATCAGAGCAAACTCTTTACCTCCAATTTTCTCGAAAACCATCGCTCTGGGCGATGTCCAACAAGATTACCTTTTGTAGGAAAAGGCATGTAGTTTTCAAAAAATGGACCCACGTTGCAAAAAAAAAATAACGCAAAGAAGTTATTCACGAAACAACCCTCTATCCTTGCAAAAACTACCCTTTCCGTTTTTCCAAATAATTTTTCAGTATCACTATTTGATTTAGGATCAAAATTTATGGCAAAGCATTTTTTTCCAAATTTTATCTCGTTTTTAAATTCACCCTTTCAGTGCCCCTAACTCCCTTAATATGCATTTTCCGCCCTATACTTATAGGAACTTTTTACTATTTTTCACCCCTGATTTTTTAGCACCATTTCAATGACACTCTGTATAAAGGCTATGGCTAGTGGAAGTTCGTATTCTTTGTTCGGTTGATAGTTTCTCTATTTCATTAATCATTTAAATTATTAGAATATATACAGGTGTTAATGTATTTCGTAATTGTTGATTAAATTTAAATAATGATAGTCGTTTTGGGTGAAGTTCAAGATTCAGTTTCTAAAACCTGGTTTCTGCATATAAGGTATTTTCGTTCAATTACGTTATTTTCTCGTCTAATTTTTTAGTATAATGGTAAAGGCGAATACTAAATTGAGTCATGTATTAATTAGAAAGTTTATAAACATATCGAATATTGAACTAGATTAATATGTATATACGTCCATAGTAGCTTAAAATATGGCAACACGTTCTTTATAAATCTAGAAAAATATGTCTTTGCAAAATTTAATAGTATAAGTTGGTTAAATGTATGGAAATAACGCCCTTGTGCCTCTTTCTCTTTTGATTTAATTGCACCAATTTGTTGCTATTGCCAAACTGGTTATATTTTGTCAACAAAGTGTTGAGGAAAAAATCTACTCAAAATCAATTTATTTGGCTTAAAATAGGCAGCAGTTAATTGTGATATTGCAGTTGTAATTGGTTATTTGAAGTTTGACTTCATATAATGTCATTTTAACACAATATCAACAATGATAATGAACCTCAACAA
This sequence comes from Sitophilus oryzae, assembly GCF_002938485.1. Lineage (NCBI taxonomy): Eukaryota > Metazoa > Arthropoda > Insecta > Coleoptera > Curculionidae > Sitophilus > Sitophilus oryzae. The sequence goes on from NW_022147536.1 coordinate 48,267, forward strand.
TGATAGTATCTGCAATATAGTATCAACAATGATAGTATCTGCTAAAACATAAATTTTTCTCTTAATAGTTATATTAAGATATTTTAAATAGGGTTTTCTGTTTTCTTTTTTGGTATTTTTGCTTGATGATGAAGGAGATATTATATAAGAGCTATAACAATATACAGGGTGAGATATTATATAAGAGCTATAACAATATACAGGGTGTCCCAGAAATAAGTATTTTAACTTGTAGTATAGTTCAACCCTAGAAACATACCTGGTAAGAAAAACCTACCTGGAAAAAAAAATTAAAATTCGAAATTTTCTGAAAAAATTTTTGGAATTTTTTTTGGTTTCTAGTTAAAAAAACATAATTTCTTGATAATATGGCAACATAGCTATTACCTACATTAAATTTACAAGAAAGAAATCCAGAAAACATCCAGTGGTTCTCAAAATTTTAGCAAAAAAACCTTTTTTTTGGAAATTATATTTCTTATCTCCCTTATTTGGAAAACGATAAAGAGAAAATATGTTCTTTTATCGAAATCTATCACCCTTAAAATACTTGCACTTATTTCTGGGACACCCTGTACAGTTGATATTTAAAATAAAAATATTTCTTGTCATATAACTGGGATTTTTAAAAAGGGAAACCAAAAAGTTTGGTTTCCTCATAACGGCAAGCAAACATTTTGTTGTTTTTAGTTTTTCATTATTTTTGAAACCTGAAGATTTTACAAAAGAGCAGTTATATGGGAATATATATTTTTTATTTTAAATATTACATATTGATACTGGAAAAACCTTTCAGTTTTTATTTATATAATATATAGCTTATACAGGATGAGTCTTAAATAAGAGCCAATATTTTTACTTAATATATTTTACTTAATAGGTATATTTTTAAATATATTTTAATTAATTTTAGTATATTTCGATCCCATGAGGTTTTTTTGCGAAAAAAGAATTTAAAAATTCAGAATTTTAAAAAAAAACTGAAAATTTGAAATTTTTTGGAGGTTTATATTTTTAATTTTTATTTAAAAAAATAGTTTTTTTTGACAATATAGCAACAAGGTTAGTAGATTAAATGTACAAGAAAGAAAACCCAAAAAAGATCCAGTGGTTCTCAAAATTTAAGCGGATTTTTTTTTAATTTTTACAGTAAGATATCTCGGTTATTTTAGATTTATTTGAAAAATGTGTTTTTAATAATTTTATTTTTATTTAAATAATTTTTTTATTTAAATAAAAAATATATACTTAAACCATTAAATTCTACTTAAAAAGGTGCTTTGGAAATGTTTTCATAAAAATACAAAGTTTTCCATAGGAAAACAGTTACGATTTGTTAAAAATGCACATTTTTGAAAAACACCCCGTAACTCCGAGAGGGTAACAGATATCGATGTGCGGTTTTCACCATCATGTTTTTGGTAAAAATTGAGCTCCAGACACCAATATTAGTTTTTGTCTATCTCCTATAGAAAAGAGTGTTTCCCTTTAAAAGCGTTAGTTTGGTCCACCCTGTACATATATATAGTATGCTAAGAGACACTTAAAATTCCTGTCTCTTGAGTATACATCAGCCCAATTAACAATTAGAGCCGTATTTGCGCAATTTTCCGACACAACAAACACAAAAAGAACCAGTATCTGATCAAAATCATTCACAATTTATTTTGTTCGAACTATAGGCTGAAATTAAACTATTACCGTTAAACGCGTGCATTCTAAATCGGCGCCATAAATATTAGATCGAAACGGCAATAAAAATGCGGTACCAGTACGTTTTATGTTAACGTAATATCTGCAAATTTCTAAATAACAATTTATTTTTATAGTTAGTATAATATGGGCGCGATTCTGGCATTCTGCCAAACAAGCAGATTTTTAGAGTTCGATTAATTTTTATGCGACGTATCGATGCGACAAAAGAACTGCAAGATTTATTTTATTCTGTTTTTGTTGGTAACATATTTATACCCCAGAAGCAGACTATGGCTAAGACATAAAACATAGTTTTGAGAAAAACGAATTTAAAGTTCGTTTTTGAAGTTATTTCCCAATTGCGCTGTTATTTTTAAACCTGGACTTTTAAATAGATAAATAAATGCCTTTATTGTCAAAAAATTTTACAATTTGTAGACAAAGGTAAAGTAAACAAACAATGTAAACAAACAAATAAACAAAAGAGAATACAAAACATTATACAAATTACTTACATTGTCAGTCTTATTGTTTAAAATTTAACATTTAAAAATGTTTACAATGTCAAAGAATAAAAAAATAAAAATAAGATTCAAAAATATTTAGTAAGTTTATAGTAAATATCAGTGACGAGGGGCGGATTTCCCATACGCTATGTACGCTGTAGCGTAGGGCCCCGCAATTCCTGAGGGCACCGCAGAGGCCCTACTTTTCTTAAATTTATTTCATATATTATATTTATATAAAAAGAAACTTTTTTACACTTTTTTTAGAAAAAAAAATAAAAAATACCTAATTTGGTTGGGGGTCTGATAAGACTCATGTCATCGTACAGGAATGAAAAATAGATATTAGCAGTTAAGGGATAAACTAAAAACCTTACCAAATAAACAATACAAAAAAAATATTATATTTATTATTAGTATTATTACAAAAAAAAATTAAACAATTTTTTCAGGGAAGACACTACTTGCTAGCCAAGTACTTAAAAAAATCACAATGAAAATGATCCTACTGCTAAAACAGAGACCTGCTAATCTAGTATTTCCAAGGCAACCGAAAATGAAGAAAAATTGGAACATTGCGTCAAATCATTTGTTGAATTGGATACAACTGTTGAAAAGCATCAAGACTTAGCAAGCTCTATGGCCGGAGTGTATTGATACCGATTTGATTAAACGGTGTCTAGTTAAAGATATTTTCAAAATTATGACCATAACAATAGACCTAAATCTGAAATTACATGTGAAAAGCACAAAAGACGTTTTTCCAATAGTTGTTTTTCAAAGGCTCTAAAAAACGGACAACAATTAAAAAGAAAATGGCTTTGTTACTCACCAAGCAGTTGAATGTTTTTTGTATTGCATGTAAATTGTTCTCAAATGTACAATCAAAGCTTAAAACCGAACTTAACGATTGGTCTAATATTTTGCGAATACTGGATATGCACCAGGAAAGTAAAGGTCACAAGATTTCAATTTTAACATGGTTTTCAAGAAAGACCAATAAACATACTATTGAAGAATTAATTACAAGGAAGACCAGAACCATTTATTAAATTTTTTAAGAGCAGTTTTTACAAGATATTAGAAAGTGATAAATTAGAAGCAAATGCAAAAGAATTAAGCGAAGATGTTGAAAAAGAATTTGCTGAATCTAACATCTAACAAACGAAAAAGAAAAATATTGCTAGCCAATAAGGAAACTCAGACCCCTATCTTTATTGGAAAAGCAAAATTTAGAGTTGAAATTATCAACAGGCTCTGATTTTTTAATAACCGACTTACACCGTCGACGTTCTGTCTATGCAAAAATGACAATTAACTTTAAATCTTTATTCGACATAGGGGATATTTTAAAAGACGATACTGATGAGGAATGCCTTAAAAAACTTATAGAATTTTACCATGATGATCTTGAAGACGAACTCGTTAGTGAAGCCATTCAGTTTAAACCAAAGACATGGTTTAAACAATATTTGAAAATAACGAACCCTGAAGCCACTTCAAATTGTTTAACAATGTTATTTGTTTTCTCCAATTTATACACCGCACTTAAAATATTTTTAACGCTTCCCGTAACAAGTTGCGAAGCCGAGCGTTCCTTCTCGAAGTTAACAATAATGTCGCGACCTAGCTGGGGGTTGTTTGCTAGGGTCGCTATACCAGGTTCTCTCTCTCAATCAAAACAACCATTGAATAAAATATTCATTTATTTAATATAAAGTTCACAGTATAATACAATTTTGGGGAATGCCAAGACTCAACGGTTTACTTAACTAAGTACTTACAGGAACATCTTCAGTCTGCGCTGTCTTACGGACGGACTGTCTACTAACGGACTGATAACGCGAATTACTGACTGTAATAATGCGACTCACATCAACGGACTAACTCACTCCCCTGTCTTCAGCACACTATTTTATATTTTTCCGCTCGTCCCAATTATCGGCGGGTACGTGCTCAAAAATCTCCTTTGTATATTTCCAGCAACGATATTTAGTACGAGCTAGCCCTGAAACATCACGCTTACATCGACCTGATTTTAATTGTTTAATTAACAATGTTTATTATAAGAACATATTCAGGTCGACGTATACGCGAACGATTCCCTTGAATCCACATCAAATTGGTTTACTAGAATTATATTTTACATGATTTTTCCCAATTTGATGTAAACCCAAGTTGGCCTATATTTAAGTCTTGACATATCCCCTGGCTTGGAGAGCTGGTCCCCAGCGATAAAAAAAAATCATGTGCTATTAAGCTTAATTAAGATTTTCTTGCGACTCATCAAAATCAAAAAAATATATATATTTTATCATTTACTCTTTAATCCCGTACAAACAAAAAGGTCCTACGCGATACCACCCGTACTGAAAATATGTCTCCTGGCATCCTGGTGCGTTGCGTCCGTTTCAACAATACCATAAGCTTCAAGCTTTAACCCTAACTCATATCAGTTAAGTAATGCACACGCCAGCACTGCCTTTGCCTTTGTTTGACTGGTTGCCTTCTTATTCATTGTATACTTCTGTTCGTCCGTGCGCTTGGTTTCAATGTCAAACGGGCGACGGCCTTTTGAAATTGCTGGGATCAGCGGAATACTGGACAATTATTTTTTCTTTTCTTCGTTAGTGTACTGTTTTCATTCGAGCCAAACAAAATTTACTTGTTAATATTTCTTGGTTTTCTGGCTTCTCTGCGGTATTATGGGTTCAGTGGCTTGTTACTTCAACCAACCAAATTAGTTTTTTCACCAGGAAACAAAAATTCCATACATCTCCAATCCATTAGAATTCGAGGCAAGAAGGCGAGCGGCGTGTTTAACATTTGCTCAACTGAACAGAGCTTGTGATGCTGGAAAGTTTCATCTCACTGGTGTGGTTGGTACGTGTTTCCAGACAGCAACTCATATCTTCCTTCGACTTCTTAATGTTGATTGTGGTATCGGCAGGTGTGATACAAAATTCATGAGAAATTAAAGAGTAAGTACTATATTTTATTCCTATCTTTAATATCTATTTGGCTTGTCTTTATTCCGTCTACTACATTACATGTCCTTTATCTCCTAAGTGGTGAAAGATTGTTTGGGAAAAGTCGCGTGGCTTCTAATAACATGTTTTGTCAACATGGAAACATATACAATAAACAGTCTACAAAACAGAACAACATACATACATATTGACAAAACTATCGCAGTTTATTTTTCTTTTTTATTAGTAACATAAATTATAAATAATATTGTTTCTGACTCGGGGAAAAAAAATAATCAAATTCAACTAGTACCTCTTAAACAATCACGGCTTCCTAAAAAATAATGGGCATCCTAGGCCAAAATAGTCACGTGTCGTTGATACTAGGAATATAAAATAAATATAGGACTACAATGACAGAAAAAAGATTACAATATTCGGATATACTTTCAATTGAAAGTGAATTGACATAAAAAAAATAAATTACGATGACGCGATACGGCAATTTGCCGATATAAAAATTAGAAAGAAGAGTTTGTTTTAGTGGTTTTTGATTTTTTTTCTAATTTCATCTTTATGCATTTGGTATGTTATTTGTTATATATGTTGGTATGTTACACACATTAGTAACTTATATTTTTGTAGTTTTAAAACTCAATCATTTGTTATTATCAGAAAAAATGTTTTGTTTGTCCAATACATTTATATTTTATTTTCTTTATTTGTTACAATACTTCTTCTTACTATATCTACTTATTATTTTGAAACATGGACTCTATCTTATTATTTTGAAACATAAGTACCTGAAATTACAAAATGTTTTGATTTTGATCTCGCGTATTGTTCCTATACATATTTACGTATTTTTTTTATTTTGTTTCATTTTAATTTTATTTTAGATTTTAATAAATTTTAAAAGAACATATTAGTTTTATTTTACTTTTCAAAATAAAATTAAAATAAAATTTAATAACTCGACTTAAGGCGTAGGGGCCCCAAAAATTATGTAGCGTAGGGCCCCATAAATTGTAAATCCGCCACTGTCAATGACCTCTAAACAAATTTATTTCGATGTCATTGGTAAATACAATAATAGCAAACATTAGACCAGTGTTTACAAGATTAAATTCGATTATCAAAATATAAGTTATTTACGGCGTAGAAAGCCTTGTCTAGTAAATAAGATTTCAATGCTTTGCGAAATGAAGGAAATAACGATGTTATGGATTTGATTTCAAATGGCAGGTGATTGTGCATTTTTTTCGAGTTGTATAATATTGAACTTTTAACTAACTCTGGGCGTGGGGTAGGTAGATAAAGAGCTTGCTCCGCGTTCCTGAGTGGATAAGTGTGAGATGGCTTTTCTTGAGAAGCTGATACATATATTAGGCAAACTGATTCAAATATAAATAAGGAAGGAAGAGTTAATATTTTTAATTTTTTAAAAAAGTCCTGGCAATGAGTTCTGCTGCTTAGTCCCAGTGTATATCGAACAGCTCTCTTCTGGAGCTTGAAAATACGGTCAAATTGAGTCGCACAACACGCACCCCAGAATGGAAGGGCATATCTGAGGTGCGACTCAAAAAGTGCATAATAAACAGTTCTAGCCACCGACAAGTTAAGCTCCTTAGAAACAGATCTTATTGCAAAACAGGCAGAGCTCAATTTTTTCGACAAAGCGTCGATATGTGTGTCCCATTTCAGAGAATTGTCTACAACAAGCCCTAAGAATTTTACAGATTTTAGGACGTCAGTGGTGGTGTTGTTAAGTACAAAAGACTGCAGCGAGTTTTTATACGACAAAGTTTTAGTTTTAGAAATGTTGAGACTCAGGAGGTTCGAATCGCACCAAGATTAATTGGTGATTAAGTCATTTGATATAATCCTATGATGTGCCGTGACGTCCTTGTTGCTCCAAGTGAAGCTAGTGTCGTCCGTAAAAAGTCATATTTTACCACTGATGTTTATGTTAGCAAGTGTAGCTCTTAAATGTTTCTACTACATTATCGTAACTAACAAAAAATATATCAGGCATCTTTTTGGAAACTTTACTAGTGATACTACCTAGGAGGTTTGTATTGCATCTAAGTGTTAAATATTTGTGTCAATGTGCAATTTGTTATGTCATCTAAGAGGTATACAAATTCACTGTGAGAATGTGACTTTTTGCTCCAATCTCAGGATTTCATACTACCATATCTGATTCAAAGCTATAGGTACATTTTTAGAAACGTAATGAACCTCTCGTACAACAAAATGTTATTTGACACATATAATTTTTAGACTGCTTTTTATGAGTTTTATTTTTTATATCTTAATAGCTTTCTTAAATGCGATAGGTTCTCTTGAAATATTGCCAAAGGTTCAATGTTATTTATATAAATAGCGCCTATTAAAACAAAAACAAACAAAAATTAGAAACAATATTAAAGAGACTCGCCAACTGAATCGACTTCAGTGAACCAGAATACTATTGCATAATGTACCGCAATGAAAGGTATGACTAACTTTGTTAGGACATTATAGGTATCACCTAGATAAGTACTTTAAACAGCAAAACCGCTTTGCAAATATCAAAGGCTTAGGTTTCGCTAGCAACCTTAACAATTTTTATAACTTAATCCTTCTTGTATGACTTGCTCTTGAGATTTAATTGGTATATGTGAAAATCCAGTTTTAATTGACTATATATTTATACCTTATTAATATAAAATATATTCCTGGTTAATACAAATTAAAATTTTAATTTAAAGAAATGCGTAAATTGCTGTGATATTTTAAGGTCTTTTCGAAAAAGAGCAACATCTGTGGTTTTTCTATGAATGTTGATTTTTTGAATTCAATACTGTTCAGCAGTTGAAATAAATAAATAGACTAAAATTTAGTATATTTAACAATTTCGTCTTCTTTCTCAGCCTGGTTCCATCCAGGGTTGGATATAGGCCTCTTCTAGGTTTGGTTTGGTTTGCGATCTATAGCCAATCTTATCCATTGTCTTCCCGCCACTGCCCTGACGTCATCGACCCATCTCTTTTTTGGTCGGCCCACACTTCCCGTTGTTCCCCTAGGTCTCAACAGGATGACTTTTTGGGGCCATCGGTCTGGATCCTGTCTTGCCACATGTCCCATCCATTGCCACTTCAGACTTGCCACTCTTTTAACATCTATTAATTTTGTTTTTTGACTTATATCTTCCGTATTTTTTCCCTAATGGTGACTCCCAACATGATTCTTTCCATGGCTCTTTGTGCTACTCGTAATTGTTCTGCTGTTTTTTGGGTAATTGCCACAGTAAACTAAGCCATACGTAAGCACAGGTAGAATGCAGCTGTCGTAAGCCTTTTTCTTTAGGTTGATGGGCACCTTTTTATCCTTGAGAATATGGCTCATATTTCCAAATGCTACCCATGCTAAATGGATCCTGCGTTTGATCTCCGTATTTTGGTTCTCCTTACCCAGCTTGATTTTATGATATAATACATATAATGGTCTACGTTTTCAATAATAACGTTGTCTACGGTAATGTTATGGATATTGTTGCTCATTATCTTGGTCTTCTTCAAGCTCATTTTAAGGCCAATTTTCTGGGATTGGTCATTTAGCTCTTTTAGCATGGTGTTCAGTTCTTGAATGTCGGTGCTCAGCAAGACAATATCGTCTGCGAACCTAAGATGGCTAAGGTGTACCCCATCCATGTTTAGACCTCTATTTTCCCATTCTAATTTCTTGAAGACATTTTCCAGTGCCAGTGTAAATAACTTGGGAGGGATGGTATCTCCTTGTCTCACGCCCGTGCGTTCTCTTTAACTTAACAGTTTAATTACTATTAATGAGTTAACTATTTAATAGTTTTTAAAATATTACGCTCGAGATGTTAGTTCATAAAAAAAAGGACAAAAATGCTGTGAATATTACGCTATATCAGAATACCTATTATAAAAGTAAAAGTCATATGTCTAGAGCACATTCTTTGCTATCGGCTACGTAATAATATAAACATTGTATAGTTTAAGTCCAGATTGATAATATATAATTATATGTAATTAATAAATAAGCTAAATATTAAAAAATGAACACATATCTTACTATGAAAACTACACCTCTTTGTTTTAACCTACAAAAACTACTGTACCGTTTAAAGTAGTAATAATAAATATTGTCATTCGAAATACTAATATTTTCATAGTGTAGCTCTTAAATGGTTCTACTACATTATTGTAACTAATAAATATATCAGTTATCTTTTTGGAAACTTTACTTACTTTTTACTTTATACTTACTTTTTACTAGTGATACATATGATACCTAGGAGGCTTGTCTTGCACCTAAGTGTCAAATGTTATGTTTGTGTCAATGTGCAATTTGTTATGTTGTCTTTCGATATAGACAAATTCACTGTGATGAGGTGACTTTTCCAATCTCGAGGATTTCATAGTACCATATTATCTGATTTAAAGCTATTGGTACATTTTTAGAAACGTAATGAACCTCTCTTAGAACAAAATGTTATTTGACACATATCATTTTTAGACTGCTTTTTTATGGGTTTTATTTATTTACTCTCATATATTTGGTCGTATACTGGGTGCGTATTAAAGTGGCTCACCCTATAACTTTTTATTTTTTTCGGTCACTTGCTGTTTCACCGGAAATTACTACAACTTTTGATGTTTAAACGACACCCTTTGGTATTGACGTTTTAATTTTTAGAACTTCTTTAGGAAAATAATTCAACTATATTTTCATGTTTTTTTAATTTTCTAAAGCGGTATGGAAATTTTAAAAGTATAAACGGGATTAACCATTTTAGAACAAGCAAAAATTTTTATGAAGAATTAATTTTTCTCAAAATATCAATAATATAAAGTTTTTTCTTCTTGTAAAGATAATCCGGGATATACTGTATAATAAAGTTTTTTTTTTGTAGACACTAGTTTCAGGAAACCCATCATCAGACACAAAAGTTAATTAGTGAAAAAAGGACAATGTGAATTTTAATATTAAAATCATTCCAAGTGGGAAAGCTGGTATAAGCTATATATGGCATATGGTATATACCATTGTTAAAGCACGTCAAGAACAAATCATTTCACTCAAACATTATAAGGTTTCTCCACAAACATTTTTTTCTTAAAAGTTGTTAAGATCTTTGTACATTATACAATAAAGATATTAGACAACCGGGAAATTATAACTAGGCAGTTTAGTTACACGATTTATGCAGTTAAGGTGCAGTAAAATAATTAATTAAACAATTTTAAACCTATAAATCAATTCTATGGACTTTCATTAGCTTCCAATATCAAACAATATTTAACGCTTTTATTTTGTCTTTTTGTTTCGGTCTAGAATGCAGCCACACATAGACTCTCCAGGCTGTGGTATCTGCAAACTGGTGAAAGTCAAGTGTAAAAATTCGTAAATAAATGAATAAATAAAACAACTATGGTCTACGTGCGGTTTATTTGCATTTTTTGTATCGGTTATTATGTAAAAGTCGACTAGAAATAGAAATATTTAACAAGTTTTTCGTTCGAATATGAAATATTTAATGCATATGAAATATGTAGCGCGCAAACCTCATACGCTTTAGTTACGTATTAAATGTGCAAAAATTATGTGGAGCAAATATTTTCAAATTGTCATTAAAAAAGTTTTTGTTAAGGTGTGTTTTAAAATATAGGAAGCTAAAATTGAATTTTAATATATTGAAGAGCCCAAATATATTGAAGAGCGAAGTGGAAGAGGCCATAACTCACCTCAAATTAAACAAAACACCAGGAACAGACGGTGTCTCAGCTGAAATGATAAAGTTGATAGGGGAGGAAGGTGTGAAAATAGTACATAACATCTGCAATAAAGTATGGCAGTCTCAACAATGGCCTAAAGATTGGACTAATTCTGCTTTCATCCCAATTCACAAAAAAGGACAATTCACAAAAATGCCAGAATTACCGAACAATATCCCTAACGTCACATGAAAACAAGATCTTACTTAGGATAATTGACCGAAGACTTCAGAGGTCTGAAATACCTCCTGAACAAGCCGGATTCGTAAAAGGAAGAGGCACAAGAGATCAAATATTTAACATACGCCAACTCATATAGAAATCCCTAGAATTTAGCTCGCCTATGTTCTTGTGTTTTATAGACTACAAGAAGGCATTCGATTGTGTGAGGTGGAAAAGCCTATGGAGGGTTCTGAGTGAAATTGAAGTTCTGAATCAATCTAGTGGCTCTTATTGAGAATTTATATGACAATAATACTGCAATTGTCAACCTAGATAACAAAATGTCGGAATCTTTCAAACCTTAAAAATGGGTACGCCAGGGCAGTATACTGTCACCCAGATTGTTTAATGCCTATGGCGAATACATCATGAGACGTGTTTTGGAGGGCGAGGAAGGAGGAATCCTAGTCAACGGTAAAATCCTAAACAACCTCAGGTACGCGGACGATACCACCCTGATAGCGAAAAGTGAAGAAGAAATGGCCCGGTTGCTGGAAAGAGTTACCATCGAAGGCAATAATCTTGGTCTAGAAATAAACACTGATAAAACCAAACTCATGCTGATTGATAGAAGTGGTGCAGTTCGATTACACAACCTCCTCCCTATTATACAAAGAGTAGATCAATTTATATACTTAGGGTCTTTAATAACAAATAATGGGGGCTCTGAAGCAGAGATAAAAAGGCGTATAGCAATGGCATGGACGGCTATGATGAGCCCAAGAAAAAGATGGGCAGATAGGAACATAACTAAAAACACCAAAAAGACCCTTGTTCGATCTTTGGTGTTCTCTATATTCCTATACGGGTCTGAGTCATGGACCGTCAAGAGCGCTTATAGACACCGTATAGATGCATTTGAGATGTGGTGCTGGAGGAGAATGCTCCGTATCCCATGGACAGCTCGAAGAACGAACGAGTCAATTCTCGATGAACTCGGCATCACAGATCGATTATCCACCATTTGCCGTAGACGCATCCTGCAATACTTCGGTCATATCACTCGCAGAGGTGAAGACAACCTTGAAAAACTAATTGTACAAGGCAAATTTCAAGGTTATTCCCTGCGTAGGATATATTAAAGAGCGAAAGCCTTCCACAACGTATATGGTATTGACTCAGCTGAAGTGGATGCGGATCTTTCTGCCTTCAGGTCCTTCTTTTCAACGGAAAAACTTCAACAGCTTCAGAGAATTAGGGAAAGTCATACCAAGTATTTCTCCAATGGCTCTCCAAATAAAAGTAATTTTTTTAGGTGAAATGACGCGAACAGAGGATCAAGCAACCTCTGAAAAACTAGACGATAGCAAGCTTAGTGTTTTTTAAATTAATATTCAGTCCTTAAGACATAAAACGGATGAATTATATCTTTTATTAGAAGAGCTCAATTTTCCAGAAATTGTTGCCATAACTGAACATTGGTTAAATATGGATGAGCCTGTATTTGTCAAAACTTACACTACAGTAACTTAGATTCAATAGAAGTAACTCATCTCATGGAGGTATTATGATAATGTCTACTAACAACGACTTTACGGCAGTAACTAAGTTCGATACTCTAATCTCCGAAATTTTTTTTTAATTTTCCGTCGGTTATCATAATGCTTTTGACCTTTATATTATTTGTATTTACAGAACATCTGACGCTGACGTGCATATTTTCAGTCAAAAATTGCTAAGCTTGCTTGAATCCCTACCTATAAAAAGTAAATTGATTTTGTGTGGCGACCTAAATATTGACTTTTCCAGTGTGTGTGCAGCTAGGGAGTCCATTTTTCATTCTTTTGGTATACTCATGCATGTTGACTCACCAACTAGAATAACTAAAACTGGCTCTAGTACTATAGATTATGTCGTGTCGTCTTTTGACACGGAATTCGTTGACTGTAGAGTCCTTCACGCAGGTTTCTCTGATCATGGGGCAGTATTGACAACGTTTTTGCCACAATCCAAATGCAAAAATACCTCGCGCAAATTGGGCCGTATTTTTTCGGATAAAAATTTTCTAAATTTTCACCACCTATGTCTAACAACTGAGTGGGTTGTCCTCTCGGCTGACGTCGATTCCGAATTTTCTAGATTTATAAATACCTTGTCTAATCTGGCGTGCAAGGCGTTTCCTCTTGGCCTATCAAAAGTAAGTTAAGGTATACCCTGGTCTACGACCGGCTTGCGTATATCTGCAAAGAACATGCGCTCATTATCTCACCTTAAAAAATTCACAGACAGCGTTTTCTTTCATAATTACGGAAAACTTTATAGAAGGGTTTATCGTAAGACTATAAAAGCTGCCAAGGACATTTATTATAATGGGAGGCTAGCCAAATCCGGTAATGTTGCTAAAGAGACTTTGGGGCTATTGTAAATGACTTAAGGAATAAGACTTCTTCGTCTGGCACAGTCTTTAATTCACCTGAAGATTTAAACACTTACTTTGTTAATGTGGCTAAAAATTTAGTGAACACCATAACTCCTTCTCATGATTCACTTTCATATCTCCCTAAAGCAAATGAGATAAGAAGCACAGTTTCTTCTTCACGCCCGTAGCATTAGATGAGCTCCGTAGTACAATTAAAAGTATTAAAAATAAATTCTCATCTGGGACTGATGGGCTTACTCTCAAAATGTTCTCTGAACTTCCAGAATGCACATTAATCTATCTTACTACTTTAATTAATGAGTCATTCCAAAAAGGAGTTTTTCCAAACTGCCTTAAGACAGCAATAATTATTCCTCTGCATAAAGGAGGAGATAAAGATCAAGCTTCGAACTATCGCCCAATTGCTCTCCTGTCCACATTATCTAAGATCATTGAAAGATTGGTTAAAAAAGGCTTCTATCTTTTCTCCTTAAATATAAAGTACTTTCTACCCATCAATTTGGATTTCTAAGTAACTAATGCTATGTTCGACCTTTTTAATAATGTATACTCTAGCCTGTGAATAACCATCACTCTACAGCTACAATTTTCTGTGATTTCTCTAAGGCTTTCGACTGTGTAAATCATAATATCTTAATTAACAAATTGCAATACTATGGATTCAGGGGAATGCCGCTCGAATGGCTTAAGTCGTATCTTGGCAACAGAAGGCAGCTTGTGAGGATTGATACGTCTATATCTTCTTGTAAGCCTATAGAATGTGGTGTCCATCAGGGTTCAGTACTTGGCCCTATTTTATTTCTGGTGCTTATCAACGACATTGCAAATCTAGGCATTAGCGGTAAAATCTGCCTCTTTGCGGACGATACTAGTTTCACTTGGAGCGGCCCAGATGTTACGGCACTATATAATACCAAAGATAATACTATATCCAGTGACTTACGCACCATTAAATCTTGGTGCGATTCTAATCTCCTATGCCTCAACCTTTCAAAAACTAAAGTTTTGTCATATAAAAGTACTATACAACCTTTTGTACTTAATAACACCACTATTGACGTCGTGGACTCTGTGAGATTCTTAGGACTTGTTAAAATGGAACTTGCACATCGAAGCCTTATCAAAGAAACTAAGCTCTGCCTGTTTTGCGCTAAGATCTGTTTCTAAGGAACTTAACTCATCAACCTCTAGAATGGTTTATTATGCCCTTTTTGAATCGCATCTTCGTTATGCCCTTCCATTCTGGGGTACTTGCTGCGCGACAAAATTTGATCGTATTTTCAAACTTCAAAAGAGAGCAGTTCGATACTTATTGGGACTAAACCGTAGAACTCACTGCCAGAATTTCTTTAAAAATTTCAAAATACTGACTCTTTCTTCCTTATTCATTTTTGAATCCGTTTGCTTAATCCGCAAGCACATATTCTCTATTCCGGAAAGGCCTTCTCACAACTATCCACTTAGGAATGCGGAGCACGATATTTATCTGCCAACCCCGAGCCAGAACTAGTTAAGGGCTCAATACTGTACAATGCCAAGAAAATGTACAATCATTTGCCTTCGAATATCAAGTCACTTTCATTCTTTTCCCGCATTTCGCAAAGCTCTGAAATCATACTTACTGAGAGAGCCCTATATGCGGTAAACGACTTTTTTGTTGATGTTTAATCATGAACAATTTAGAATTTTAATTTTAATATTTTGATCATCTCACACACTGGTTAAAGGTCTAGTATTTAGTATTTTATAACTCTTGATTTTATGTTATTATAACATGATTTTATCCATTTACAGTTTTTCCTTTTGTAAAATTTTCTAGATACGCCTGTGTTCTGCAATGTCCATATATGTTTTATTTGTAATTTTATGACGTAATTTTTTTTTTGAATTGATTTGTATTGTATGAAATTTTTTGTATTATTTGTATATTTGTTTTTGTGCTTTTTTTGTTTTGCTTTGTCGATGAAGCTGTTTTGGCTTTTTGTACAATAACGATGGAAAACCAAAATCACCAGCTGCACATAGCCATAATGTCACGATTCTTCAGACATGAAGAGACGACGAAGAAGAAGAAAATTGAATTTCATATAATTTCTTAGAAAATAATAAGTAGAAGAAGACAGTAGTTGAATAAAACACAAATTTAGCACAATAAATACACCATAACTCTTTTCTTACATTGCCATATTTGCATCACCAGCAGATAAATAAAAAAAACTCAGTTAAAAAAATTAATTAAGTTCTAATCATCTGCTCATGATACTAACGCGGTTAGCAAAACACGCATCCAGTGTTGGAAGTGTTTTGATAAATTTTGGTAAACTAGTGTTTAATTTTGCTGTTGCATGGAACACTATCCCTAACTCTAGTATAGAACTGTAACAGTCTTTAAAACAAACTTTTCCTTTGCCATTGCATACTGTTTTAAACAATAATTGTATTATAGTATATAAAAATGGGAACACGAAAACCAAAGCACCTGTCTTTTTAATGAAACAATGCTTCGCGCTAATTATGTTATTAGCTAGCATCGATAGAGCGAAACATTTCTGAAATAGATGAAACTAAATCGATGTCATCGCATCCACCTTACGGTCCGGATATTGCGCCTCTTGCCGGTGATTCGTCGCGCGTGATTCGCTCCGTCGTTTTCGCGGTAAAACGTTTTCCAAATCCTTGAAGAGATTTGTTAAATTGCTTGTTGCCTACGGGGAGAAAATAATGTAAGCACTTTATTTGCAAATTTGTAGAATTATTGATTAATTAATTAATTAAATAGTTTTATCAATTATTTCTATTTTTACAGGAATAGTAAAACTATAGTTTGTCCAACGACAAGATCCTTGACAGTGATATGTGTGTCTGTCATTTTAATTTCAAAGTAGTTTGTTTTATTTTACAAAGAAATAAGTTGGTACATCTGGACCGCATAGCAGAAAATTAATCTGTATATTTAAAATTTGACGGACAAGTGATTACTTCAAAAATGCTTCAAAATATTGTGAAAAAAAACCTGTATAAAACTGAAAAAATGTGATTGAGTTATTTTATTTAAAAAAAATGTGTTAATTAGAACAAAACACCTCATACCCAAAAATATAAAAAAGAACTATTTCTTACTTACAAGCTTCAAAAAACTTTTTATTATTATATTTATCAATATAACTTATGCATAAATACAAATATATTCGACAGGAATAAATAAAACAAACTATTTTATATAACACCAAATTTTATACCTTAAAGGTTGCTTAATTAACTTTAATCTTAACTTTTTGTAAACCAGTATTTTTTGACATTATTTTTCGGCAGTATTATAATCCATTATTTATCTATCGTGTGATGTCGATATTTTACAGCTACTCCAGTTTTTAGTATTATGTTTAGTACAATCCTTGTGCCATATACGAGATACGACGAGATGGTATACAAACTTTATTGGTGGTAACTTTATTGGTGTATAAGACTTTCTGCCTGGGCAAGGAGTATTAACTATAAACTGTGCTCTGGGTCTACAGTTAATTTTCCCTCGATTTTTCCTCCACTTAACTTCAAAAGACACAAAACACACTTAATAACACGAATCAAAATGCATCATCTTCAAAAACGCAGGGTATTTGATATAATTTGACACAAAATTATAACCTATAATTTGGCAAAACTTTGACAAACCTCAAAAATCTAAATGCGAGTTCATACCATAGACTAATGTCACGTACTAGAGATAGATTGGACACTGATATAAAACAAATGGGTCCGTCATTTAGAGCCACCTGGTGATCCGGAAGAAACTAATGGAGAGTTTTGGCATAACATAATTTTAGCCGTTACTTATTAACGCTAATTAAAACGGTAACGTTATTCAAGCGCAAAATTATTCCTTGTAAAATATAAAATAATAAATATAGACTTTTTTACTGCCATTTTATGTTTTATTAGATCATTAGAAGTGTAACATAATTACAACAAAATTAAAATTATAAATACATACATTTTAAACACCAACAATAGATCACATAGCGCCTATTTTTTTTGGATTTAACAACTAAATTATAATATAGTAAAAATATTATAGACTACTAATTAACTGTTACTAAAAATACTGTATATTACCAACTATGTACTTACTTATTTATTATTAAACTATTTTTTTATTAGGTTTATAAATTATTATTTCTAAAGTGTCAAAATGACTTTAATAAAAAAAGTTTAGTATCTAACTCGAAAATCATAATCGACTGTAAATACCAAAGGAATGCACAAACTAATAAAAACACAAACTATAAACACAAATCACGCAAATCACTGAACTTTCCGACAAATTAGGAATATCTGAATGATCTGAATTAATAATTATTTAAATAATGATCATAATGATCTAAAAATAACTTGACGGATCACCAACATTTTGTAAACTAGACAAAAACTAGACCATAGACAGTAGTTAACATAGAGACTGTCATGTCATCTTCATAATATAAATTAGAAACCTGTACTTTAATGTCTTTTGCGCCGTCTGGCGATGCGGAAGAAACTAAATTTGTAGTTCTATAAAATTACCATTGAGTGTCTAGGGCATGGTTCATACGCATCGGCGTCAGTTTGTCGTTCATCGTTCCGTCAAACCAATAAAATTGAAATATGATCTGTCATTTTTGAAATCAACCAATAAAACTGGTTAAAATCAAGAAGAGACGAAGTATGACGGATTTATATTTAAACCCATCCATAGGTAACTTAAAAAACCTTAGAAATTTTTTTAGTAAAATAAATAGATTGGTATGAGACGTCATCTGCTTTTCTTCTGTCATCGTCTGTCGAAATCTTCCAAATCTTACCTTACAGTTGAGGGTTGGAACCTTTGGTGTTACAAGCAAATTAAAACACTTAATCATCAATAAAAAATACTCTTTTACTTTTACACTGGACGCGCGTTGTGATGCTAACATGGTTAGCGAAACGCGCGTCCAGTGTAAAAGTAAAAGCGTTTTGGTCTATTGTGGTGATTTAGGGTTTTTAAATCTTACCTGAGAAAAAAAACAGTTTTAATCAATTTTACATACTTTTCATTTTTTATCTCAAAAACTATAAGAGATAGATGTAGGAAACTACAAGATCTATTAGTTTATATCACTTATTTGTGTATATGCGTTTTTCTAATATTATTGTCTCTTTGTTTCAGGTGAGTCATTTTGTGAATGATTTAACAGAAGTTGGTGAGTGGTGAGTAATGTTTAGAATTGATTTTTTAATTTTAAAAAACTATTTTCTATCTATTATCGCATTATTTATTTATTTAAAGTGTGGCAACACATGACATGAACAATTAAAATATTAATTCTGATGACAGAACTAACATTGAATCTTAATAACTAAGTTTTCAATCCAATTAACAGCCGATGATGTGACCCCCAGGAAGTCTGCGACTGGTCAGTGCCATCGTGGCACTGCTACAGTCAATGCTTTGCCTGTTGCCACATTCCTAGGCCATGTAATTGGATCCATGATCTCCACAATCACAAGCGCTGCTCTCGAATTTTCCCCGTTTATGCAGGGAGTATGCGCATACGGTATGGATACAAATTAGGCGGCACCATATTCTTCTTGGCAATGCAAAGCCAGGAACTTCCTCATTTGTACGGAGCACGTTATAGATGCCCGCAGGCACTCTAGTTTGCCACTCCTGCTTCCATATGTGCTCCAAATCGAAACTGTTGGTAGTGAGAACAGACACTGCTGCTGGTTGATTATTAGACCGTAGCCTATATCCAAGTTGAGCAATGTCTTCATGGATTTAGAGTTGAGGATTTTTTTTTTGGAATACTCTACAATGAGCCCTTGATCGACGGAGATGATTTGGTGGTATATTACAGAAAGTAGATAGCTAGAAGGTGGGTGTGGTTTTGATGGTTATCGCATTACGACAATCTAAATAACTGAATTTATTTTTATTATATTTTTGTATTAAAAAATGTTTTTAGTTTGCCACTTACCTAGTCGCATTATTAACTTAGTTATCTATATTTGGTGTGTAAGAGATATGTGTGTAAGACGGAGAGATCACATAACCCCCATCTCTAACTAGGTCAAAATGGTTGAATATGTATAACAGATTCCGATTGCATACCACCCTTTCTGCTTATAAAATTCTTTCAGGTTGAAATTACCAAACTATTCGTATTCCAAGCTTCTGTTTAACGAAGGTTTGGGCAGTTATGATTTACGCATGAGAGGATCTCTTAAAGTGCCTAGGCATAGAAAAAAAGAAATCTTCAAAAGGTCTTATCGATATAATGTAACAAAACTTGTGAATGCCTGCGGTTTTACCATTAATATACAGTCTGTACCAGCCTTTAAGAAGTCTATTAAGCTAGGGCTGTTGCTCCAGCAGTGATGTCGTGATGTTACCTCAGGTGGCGACCTTGTCTTCTCCGTTATTCCGGTTATTCGTTGCGTGGAAGGGCATGATACTTAAATGGTTCATTTTGTTTTGTTTTGATATGCTATGTATACGATACGCCTTTAGTTACTCATACCTACTCCCTTCTTTCTTTCCTTTTTTCCCTTTAAAACTTGTTAGAAGCTGAATGTCATTCATGATGCCAATTTTGTTTTAGTGTAACTTTTTTTATTATGTATTGTTGTAGTTTTTTAGTTATATTGTAAGTTTCAACAGACTCTCAACTACTGATTGAGATGTCTGCACTTAAAGGCCTTTTGTTTAACAACATTTCTTTTTGCAGCACTAATACGTATTGTATTTATATTTTGTTGAACAATATAAACTATTTATTATTATTATTATTAAAAAGGGACGCAAGGATTTTGCGTGTAGATTGCGTATAGATTTCTACACGCAAGGATTTCTGAGAGAACTGTACAGTCCTTCGATTCATTTCAAAGTGTAGTAGCGGTTTCGATAAAGAGAGAGTAGCGGTTTCGATAAAGATCTGCGATCTTTCAACCCGCTGAATATTTTTAACTGCAGAGACCACAGATTTGGCGGTATTTTTTTTAATAAAATCTGTACTTGTAGTGTGAAAAATAAATCTATCGATTTGGTCTTAAGAGTCTATTACGCTGTACTGTTCGGGTCGCTCTCAGGGGTCGGGTAAAGCGGGTGTGTGGCCGAAGGAAATATATACTATATTTCAGAAATCTACCTAGGGCTTAGCCCGATCCTGTCATGTTAAGCCACACCCAAAATTCCAAACACACGTGCTTTGATTAAGGCTTAATTAAAGTTTGCAGAGCTTCAACATTTGCCATTAAATAGCGAGCAATTTGTTACAAAACCATATAAATTATATATCACTGTAATCACAAAACTTCAACCTATTTCAGTATTGTAACGGTATTTTAAATTATGTCTTTATTTTCGAGAAAATTTATCTGAACTGTGCCATTTGGTATGCAGATCATATCGTTACCTGTAAGGCCCCTTTAACAGTCGATTTAGAGATCCTAAAAGTCGTGAATTCATTTTAACGCTTAGCGCAACGTTTCGTTATCTTGGTAAACAAGTAAGTTCTATCCAAATTAATTTAATACTATAACACTTATTTTGATTCAAGAACTAACGAAATCAAAAATACATTCGGGATAATTTTCTGTATGTCAATATTTCACAAACACAACAAATATCCTAAGTTGAAAATATTTTTGCGTATATCTATTTTTAACTTGTATTTTCTCCAGTAATATATATGTTGCTTTCCATGTTTCCCCAAAACAAAATCTTCTTTTTTAAACTTGCCTGTCATAAATAACTATTATCTCGAATCTGTCAGAGGAATTTCGGGGGTTACATGAAAATTTTCCGTCAAATTTCTAAATCAGATAAATTATATGCGGTGGTGGGCCAGTTGAAAGAGACTGTCGTTCGGAGCGTAAACGTCAGAAACACGGATTTATTGCCAGATAGAGAACGGTGCACAGGAAAAAACATGTACTTTATAGAGCGTACTCTCATTCGGCTACGAAGTAACGTTTTAGAGTTTCTTTTTTAACATGAAATGGAGACACATGTTATTGTTTGTATAGAACGGACAATGGACATCAAAGCACGCTGAGAAATTAGTTCAATCTCAGATGGCACATGTTTTTTGTACTAATAAATTGTTTCAAGAAAATATTCACCTTCATTATCAGATCTATGATTATCAGTAATGCCATCTTCCGCATCTTCTCCACTTTCTTCCACTTCCTTTTCTTTCTTCCGGGATTATGTGCGTGTTCTAAATACTTTAGCTGGGCGTAGCAATTTTACGTTAACCCTCGAGCTGGCGCGTCCGGAATTTTGTACCGCAATTTTACTAATTTTGTTAAAACAAAATATCCATTGGACGTAGGCCGGCGTACCTTTAATTATTCTTATTTAGGGATATTAATTTGGCACATTGAGTCGTAACAGTTGGCGTCGTATCCAGCGATTTTGGTTCAGTGGCAACTCTGTCATAAACCTGGCAACTACAGAAGTTGCAGAACTCTGTGCCGCTACGCGCTCTGTTATGTAAGTAAAATAGTTATCATATTATTAATTATTTTGCTTTGTTTGGTGCAATTTTAAATTGTTAATTAATTTTTTCGATCGCTTTTATAGCAATCTGTTAAATAGATGTTATAAATCCTATAGTAATGACGGAAAGGACCAGATATAATATTTCCCAGAGATTTCCAAGTTTTCCTCGCTAAATATGCTGCAGAGGTAAAGGTATTAGTTAGAGGCAATAAGAAGCGAGTTGGTCTCTGCCATATATGTGAAACTCTAAATAAAACTATTAGTTTTTTAACTAACAAATTTGTTCGCAAAAACTAGAATGATAGACTAATCAATTACGGTATTGCCGGTAGATATCTACCTATTGAAAAA
This sequence comes from Sitophilus oryzae, assembly GCF_002938485.1. Lineage (NCBI taxonomy): Eukaryota > Metazoa > Arthropoda > Insecta > Coleoptera > Curculionidae > Sitophilus > Sitophilus oryzae. The sequence goes on from NW_022147536.1 coordinate 70,700, forward strand.
GACTAAACGTTTAGATGAGAATTTCATCTTCTTCCAGTGGTTAAGAAGTACTTTTTTGAATATTGAAAAGGTTCTGTTTGGTTTATTTTATTATAATATGTTCGGTATAATTTAGATTTTGAGAGCGGGCAAAGTTATATATTTATAATTATGAATACTAAAAATGTTTCATTCTGTTCCTTTTTAGCTGGCAATACCAACAGGTATGGTAGGCTATTAAGATCGGCAAAAAAAAATTTTTAATTACATTCAAAATGAATTATTTGGGTCATAAATGACCTAAATACAAAATATTTTCATCGTGTCTGTCTGTATGTCTGTCTGTCCGTCTGTAACACGATAACTCAAAAACTGCTAAACCGATTTTAACCAAATTTGGCACAAAAATACTGTGGCACCCAAGAATCTGGCCATTAGTTTTTAGTGTGGGAGGGGGGTTGGTAAGGAGGTATGGGAGGGGGTTAAAAATTTTAAAAAATCGTAACTCCAAAATTACAGTAGCTAGCGAAACGCGGTTTTCAATTTAAGATTAGGAATAATATTTGCAACAAAATTTGTAATAACATCAAAATCAGTCAAAGTCGCAGTTTTTGAGATAATTGAAACTAAAAGAACTGCCTACCAATTTTTATTAACATATTTTAGAATGGGCGGCTATACGTGCCTCCCGGTGCCAATTTTTTTATTTATTTAGACATTGGGAACCCAAATTTCAAATTTCTTAGATAAAAAATGAATCAAATGATGTGTGATATGTTGTAAATATTTCGCTCAGTATAATAAAATACTTTCAATATCATGCACCCATCGTATTTCCAATGAATAAGATCTGTTTCATTCATAAAGTGAAAAGAACTGGGTATTCCGTTAGTTTACAATGATTCCGATGAGTAATCCCGCATCTCGAGATCAACTACACCATCAATTAACATTACGCAACGTTAACAGCTTTATTAATAAGAGCACTTACACTTGGAAATACACAATTTTGGTTTGGTTTAGTAAAACCTTGCGGATAATGCAAATTACAAATTGTTTATGCACATGCAACAAGTAGAAAAAAAAAACAATTTAATCTAATAAACTTAGTTTAACCTTGCACTGATAAATGTCAATGTATCTGAAACTATTTCTCTTAGATAAATATGACAGAAGAATATATCTCACACGTTCCGTTAAATACCATTTTAAACTAATAAAACGTATTGTATATTTTTCGGCATTGAAATATATTGTTTGATTAGTTACTAATAATGAAATACATGCACTTAACAATATAAAATTGGAAGGTTTTATAATAAAATCCATTCACTTTTAATAACGATTTTTAAATTAGATTTGGATTACGAAGTCGACATAAAATACACTACACGCTAGTACTCTATGTTCAGCTAATATCGTTCAGTCAGGTCATAATATACAGGGTGGTCCGAACTTAATTCCAGAAACTCCGGCGGCATATTCTGCAAATAAAAATAAGTAAAAAAGTTCGTATAAATGTATGTCCTAAAATGCTTAGTTTCGGAGATACAGGGTGTAGAAGTTTCACTTTTATCTCGATTTTTTCCAATATAATTTTTGAAGTAACGTCAATATTTGAATGAAAATTGGTGTCTAGAAGTTTTTTGACATGAGAAATTTGATTTTGATGTCAATATGACTCCTATTTGTAGAGGGCGCCACCTTCATATTTTTGAACTGGTTTGAAAAGTAATAATTTTTTATCCGTACCTGTATAAAACTACTGAGTCAAAAAATATACATTTACAACATTTTCTACGTAAAAGGTCTCGTAAAAGGCATAGTCGCTAAAATCGCTGTGAGTAATGGTTCTCGAGATATTTGAATTGGAAAATATCAATACCTGTGGTCATTGACATAAATTAAACATGTTGACTACATAGTTATTATATTGAAATCAAAAATTTGAAATTTTTTTGTGCAAAAAGTTCAACAGAAACTGTTTTATCATCATTTTTTCGAAGACAAATTTATGATTAATTTAAACAAATTAAAAGTCCCAAAATTTATCATTTCAGTTATCATTTTCAAATAACTATCTACTCAACATGTTTATTTTTTGTCAACAATGACGTGTATTGAGTATTTCCATTCTAAATATCTTGAGAACGGTTGCACGTAGCGATTTTTATCTCTGATTTTTAACTCTCTCAATCACTTGACAACCAGATGAAAGAGACTGATGACTTAATTACGGCATTTCGTCAATTTCTGCACATTGTTTCGGGTAAATATCATTTGACATGGTACAAAGAATACAAGGTATGATCGATAGCGGCTCCAATTTCGTTCAGTTCGCGCATACCACCTGTGACGTCACTAGGAAAATGAGGAATAAATAAAAAATAAAGTTGACAGGAGATCTGCATTTTTTGGGGTTATGGTTAGGAATTGTTTATTTTTAAGACTTTTTAGTTCGTTTAATTTAATAATTACTAAAACCAGAAGTTCCAAAAAAATATATTTAAAAATAATAATTATCTATTAACATGGATTTGGACTTTGGACCAAAATAGGTAAGAATACTAAATTTATTTCTATATTTGGTACCTATAAAATTTTTTATTAGGTTTTTAGTTTGCGATGTTTATGGTAAATAATTTTCATGTTAATTGCCTCTGATTTCACATAAGGACAGAGATGAGGATATAATATATGGAAAAGTAACCACAAGAGGAATTGTTACATCATTTAAAAAATGTTGGGAATTTTATTGTTTCCCATCGAAAAGTAGAAAATGCCAATTCAGATAAATGTATTGTAATTGTGATAGAAGTAATTCCAAGGGTGAAGTTTATTATAATTAGTGGAAGTAATTCCAAGGGTGAAGTTTATTATAATTAGTGACCTGTGCTTTTCTTTTTATATGTAGATGTTTCTGGTTTTGAGAATAAATCCGTTGAACGACACCCAAAATTTAGAGGAAGTATTTGCATACCCAGAATATGCCCATCAAAGATTATATAGCTCAAATTTCCTTTAATGGTAGGCAATTATTCAATGCAAATTAACTTTTTAAGTGACTGAAATATTAAATAGTTTACAATATGGTATATCATTAAAAATATATTACTTTTAGGTACAATTAGGGCCTGATACATTTCAAAAAGTAGAATATTATTTTATATTAAATGAGGTATTGTACCAACAGTCAATTTATATTAATACCGGAGATGAAAAAATAACAGAATAAATAGTTCTTTTTTTATACTACAAAAATAAACTATAGAATACAACAGTATTTAAAAAAATAAATAAAAAGTTATGTCCCGGCCGAGATTCGAACTCCGGTCTCTCGCTTCCTAGCCCAACTCCTTACGCACTGCTCCACAGTAACTTGCTTAGCGATAATTCAATGACGGTATATAAACAAAAAAAAACAGGTTTATAACAATACCTTGACGATTTGAACTGGCGCGCGGAGCGTGCTGACCAATAGCGCCTGTTATCACCTGTGACGTAGCGACCAACCTGCGCAATATCATCCTTGTATTCTTTTGTACCATAATCATTTGATTTTGAGGTTATAATTTTATTGACGGTTTTCGATCGATGTCAAAAGTACGAAAATTCATTGCATCCTCAAACAAAATTGTTTTTTTTTTATATCCAAAATGCCTCTCCATAATTATTTTAAGGGAGAAAGTGATGCTGGTAAAGCACTTACCCGTGGATGTCGTATATGAAGTAATAATATTCTTATGTAAAGCCAAATTGACGATTGTCTTTTTAAGTAATAGAGGAACCCTAGAATAACCAAACCAAACTCATCATACACAGCTTTGACAAAAGCCAGTATCTTAGACGGTTCCACAGAGGCTAGCTCTTCATCTCCGACTTTGAATAAAAAGATTAAGAAATTAAGAAGTATAATGCTATAGTCTATAAAATGAATAACTTTGAATTTTGACCGTTATTTTTTAACAACATGGCAAATATAAAATCCTGCTGTCAAAACAGTTTCTGATATTCTTTAAATTGAGTGCCTGAACGAATCAGATAGGTAACTCTTTTTACTTTCGTGAAATAGAAAAGGAAAATAATAAAACAAGTGACAGTTCTTCCTCTTCTTGCAAAAATCAACACGAAATGTCATAATGGACAAAAGTAAAATGTCATCAGCTTTTGACATTTCTAAATATTAGATTATCAAAGCCGTAACTTAATAGAACAGTTGAAAGGAGATGAGGTCACGTTGCTAGTTAGATACTACGGATTAATAAATATGTTGGAGAATACATGGAAAACATAATTATTCCTCGTATTTTTAGTTTGTATTTTAAAAATGATATAGTTTACAAGAAATATACATTATATACAGTTAATAAATACAATATAATATATACCTATTTATAGTAATAAATACTTTGGCAAATAAATTATGAACCATACAAATGCAGCAAATGTTTTACAATATACAAATAATGAATAGGTGGTACATAAGATAATGGGTTATTATATGTTGTTTATATTTAAAATATAATTTTACATTTTGTAAAATATATTTTAAATTTTGGGGTTCGAAAATCGATCTAATTTAACAAAACGCATTCAATATCTACTAATAGTGATGTATTATTATTTGCATTCACAAAATTTATTTATATATTATAATGTTTACTGCAATTAATAAACTAATATAAACTTGTCAAAAGATGACCGCATATTTTTTTAAATTATTATTCTTAACACAAAAACTATCTACATTGACTAGGAAGTACGATTTCAGCCATATTGCAAAACATTTGCTGCATTTATATGATTCATAGTTTATCTGCCAAAGTATTTATTACTATAAATAGGTATATATATATTGTATTTATTAACTGTATATTATGAATATTTCATGTAAACTATATCATTTTTAAAATACAAACCAAAAATACGAGGAATAATTGATTTCCATGTATTCTACAACATATTTATTAATCTGTAGTATCTAACTAGCGTGACGTCATAAATCTCGGTCCGAGGCTGTTCTATTAGAGACGGCATTGCGTCAGCATGGCCGCAAGTTGCTAACCTAATAAAATTAACACTAGAAAAGCCCGCGGGAACTGTCAAATTCAAAGTTATTCGTTTTACAGACTATATCCATGTATTCATGCATGGTCGACGGAAAGAGGACTCTAGGGTGGGGATCCTGGACAGCTCCGTTTGACGATTCATTTGACATATTTGAATTTGATTTGGAATTTTGTAGATTTGTCAGTCTTTACTGAGATTATTTTATTTATTATTTATTATATTATCTAGAAGGAAATTTTGTGGCAGAACTTAAATTAATAGCGACACTATTGCGATTTATCGAAAAAGACTCTAAAATCGAGGGAAATAATGGAATAACTCCATTTTCCCCACAGAATCTGCATTCGCCGTTGTTTCTCAGCTTTAATCCACTGAGGTGTTTGTTGAGGAGACAGTGTCCTGTTAGAGACCCCGTGACATTCTGAAGATTCTTCTTAGTTAAATCAAGGATAATTTTTGATTTTTGTTGGTCGTAAGTTTTGAAAAATTTCTTCGAGGGATCTCAGACACACCCTAAAACGCATATTTAACAAATGATAATGACGTAACGTTGAACAATCACTGAACAGTCTTTATCTTATAAATTGCATTTACTCGGATTGATTCGATTCCTCCATGTACACATGAGTATAATTTTAATTAAAAAATAAATAAAGGTAACAATTTTAATTAAATTTCTGCTCCGTTTATAAAACTGAATAACCTTCGTCCAGTTCAATACCATTCGTAACTATCTGAAATTCTACCCTGCGGTCATCCTGTACAACCCCTAATTTCGCACGTGTTTGTGAAAGTCAATATACAATATTGATTTACTGATATTAAGCTTCTTTCTACTAATTAGGTGTGGTAAATAGTCTAGTAAGTACGACCTTGGGCGTTAGAACGCTCGAGTAGCCAGCGCCACACTTTGATACTACGAGGGTAGATCAATTACAATATCTGATAAATTCTTGCTTTTCTTTTGGCATTTTACTGATGGCATGTATGCCTCCTTGAATTTTTTAGATAGTATTTTAATACAGCGAAAACCGCATCTTGATATCCTCTTGCAAACCGAAGATATTAGCAAAATAAATACGAAAAAATAAAGCCTTTATTAACTTATTTTTATAACACGGTTGCAGGAGCCCTCTTGATTATGACCATTCTAATAAGAAATAAGATAGAAACGATTAGTTTATCCTAAAATCAACAATATACCATAATACCATAATAGCAGATCTATTAATATCTAATAATTAAGATATCAATGACAGTGATCAAAAAACGACGCCTCGGTGAAGTCATGGTAGGCTTTGGAAAAAAGTTGTTTTTGACGTAATAGTATAAACGTCAAAGTATTATTAGATCAATATTTTAGCAACGTTTTTTCTTTTTTGAAGAAAGACATTTTTAGAAAATCAATAAAAAGATAAAATACGCTGGTGAGCCTATCAAAATGTTGATATAATAATATTTTCATGTTTAAACTATCCCTTTAAAAGTAACTTTTTTCCATAAATCGTCGTTTTCCATAATTCCGAATCGTCGTTTCCATAATTCCATCGACCGAAGTCATTGATACTTGAATTATTATATATTAATACACCTAGTATTATGGTATTCTCATTCATTGTCGATTTTTTGAATAAAATAATCTTTTTATCTTTTGTTTTACTAGAATGGTCATAATCAAGAGGGCAAGTCATACCGTGTTAGAAAAATAAGGTAATTAAGGGCTTATCTTTTTGTATTTATTATAATTTTGCTAATAATTTTGGTTTGAAAAAAGATATTAGGATGAGGTTTTCGCCGACTTTTTAAGAATTTATTACTCTTTAGCATCAGCTAAAAATACATACAGGTTGTTAATTTGTTTATTACTCGCGGCAAGAGCTTTATGGTTGAAATATGGCAACCTCGGCCCGCTCGTCGATAGACGACGTACGGACGTGCCGACAGAGAAACCCTATAGGGGTGAGGGGGCAAGAGTGAACACTTAAGCTTTGATTGTTTATAAAGTTTAATACAAGACGTTAAAATAAATTTGCATATTGGAGAACAATCTTTGATAATACAAACTAGAAAAATATGTATAAAAAACTTCATCAAAACATGAAATAACAAAAATACAAACATTTTTTAAAACATTGTAACTGTACACCCTTGCCCCACCCAAGTAGCATTTGGACGTTATCTAACGTCGGGTATACGTCGCGTTCAATAACCTGACGACCCTTATTTGCACCTAAATGGGGAATACAGATTCGGGTCGCCTCGACGTCGGTATCTGACCTAATAGGGAATGTAATTCTACCAATTACCAACGTCATATTACGTTGGATTTTAGTTACTTAAAATTCGTCGCTAAGCACTTACGTTACGTTTGGTTTCATATTCGCTACCAAGAATACATAAAAACCTAACCAAACTACCTAATTACAAATGGATTCATGATCACTCCTCGAATATAACTATAAGTGCCTATCTAATTTCATATTATAATAATTCTGAATCATTAATCCAGACATCAGTTTTGTCAACGGAAGTCACTTTTTTGATATATCTGATTAAAATGCTCCGGAAAACAACGAGCGCCTTCAAAATTAGGTAGATTTATGAAATTAAAAATAGCTATAAAAAAGTTACTCGCAAAATATTTTTTTAATTTTCTAGCTGGTTTAATCATAAAACTGTACTGTCGTTCCTCCCAAACTCAACCTTATCAATATTATTCTACTAGAAATCGAAATGTGAATATAAATTTTAAAAACAAAAACGATTTTAAAATGGCTGACAATCGGATACGTGTTAAGAATGGCGGATTTCTGTGTCCGACTTAATATGAACTACCAATATACCAATTCCGATCGGGTCTCCAATATTAGTCGTCTCACACGACCGAAGTCATCAAACCGGACGACCGGCAATCGTATTATGACGTATATAATTCCAACGTACGCCACGTAACCTCACTTTGCGTATCAGTGATTTGTGGATTTGTGCAACTATATTTTAGTTTTTGTTTTCTCGTTAAAAAAAATGGGCAGCCACTTTTTTAAGCCTAACCTCACATGTCGGAGGAGGATGGGCTATCCTAAGGTCTGCTGGTATCCTAAGCTAAAAAATGAAATTAAGATGCACCAGTGTAATGCAGCATGTGTGCAAGCCGACGTGGGAACGACGTTGGGAAATTAATAAAAATGGTACGTTGTTATTTTGTACGTCGACAGATCGTTGGATTTACTGACTTCGGATCCAACGACGCCGCTTTTTAATGAAAGCGACGTCACAGGTCGTATCACGAGCACCTGACCTTAAATTTGCACAAAGTCTGACGTCGCTTCAGGTCAGATTTAGTTCGAAGTCAGATAGATGCTACTTGGGCACTGGTATGGAAGCAAGAGTAGACGATAAAAAATCCTAAGAAGGACGACAAAAGTCACAGTAAAAAAAATTATCAAAAGGTTCAACGTCTGTGCAGTCCTCGTGTGACCATAAGCCACATGTAGCACATCTTATCCAATCTTCGGCTGAGTCGCTTCGAAATTTACCTCCACAATAAATGCATTCACAATTATCGTCCTCTTTATTTAGTTTTTTGTTTCTTGACAACTTTCTTTCTTTGTTTTTATTCCCCGATACACCTGGCTCTTCCTCACATATGTTCCTTTTACCTTCAGTACTTTTTAGAATCTACGATTTTATTTTCTTTTCCTTCTAAAGACTCCTCTTTATACGGTGTTGTTGTTATGACTTCTGACTTTTTGCTGAACTCGGTTGTTCTTTTTTAGAAGCTTTTTGTTTAGATTTTGGAAGTGGTAGCAATTCTGACACAGACAATATTAGGACTTTCTAATTTCTTTATATCACTTTCTATGTCACCGTCTACGCTTTTGTCGCCTTTGCTTCTTTCGTTATTCATATTCATCACCTAATACTTCCATCAAACCAGCGTTAACTGCATCTGCTGCGGCGTGGTCGTCATCGGAAAAAACATTTGGATTGTATGGACCTGACGTTTTCATGCCGTTATGGACCTGACCTATACCTGACGTTCTGAAGCCGCTGCAAATATTATTAGGAGTAGCTGCTCTCATGAATACATTGCCTATTAAAGGACCCATGTCATATTCTGTGATTCGTTCTCCTGGATGGTTGGTCATCCAAATATCCATTTCCGAATTTAAATAAGATTTAAAAGGACCAAACACCGTGAGATCAAGGGGCTGAAGGCGATTAGTGCAATGTGGTGGTAACGTTATTACAACAATGCCATGCTCTCGACACAAATTTACTGCCTTTAAAGATTTATGGCTGCTGTGTCCATCAACAATAAGTAGCGTTGGGTTATCCTTACTAGCTCGAACTGATTTAATAAAATGCTCTACCACCTTAAAGTAGATATCCGTATCTATCCAACCGGTGAGGCGAGGAATTCCTATGGTTCCTGGAATAGCCCCGGTTAATAAATGGGGGTTCAGATTTACACGTTTGTAAATCAATACTGGAGGTATAAAAGATCCAAAAGCGTTTACACAGGCCACAACCGTTGCCATTTTTCCACGTTCAGCAGAAGTAGCTCTCCCAACTTGCTTTTTTCCTTTTTGCACTATTATTTTTTTTGGATTCTGAACCACAGTTAACCCAGTCTCATCAAGATTAAAAATACGATCTGGTTTGAACTGATATTTTAATTGAACCTCTTGTAGTAAGTAGGGTTCCCAACTTGAGCATCGGCGATTCCGGAACAATTATTTTTAAGCTTTTAAATAATTGAAACAAAGCATTAAATATTAGAAATTAAAATATATTATGTGTGTAGTACACACTTTTTTAGTTTCCAGATCCCGGCCAAGACAAAACTTTCGCCGGGACAAACTTTCTGATTCCTGGTTAATCCCGGCCAAACCGGGACGGTTGGGAACCCTAGTAGTAAGTCGAAAAATTGCTGAACTTTGGCTCTGGAAAATCCAGAAATACGTGCTATACTTGTTGCGTCTGGGGTTCGAATTGACAAACCTCCAACTATTGACATAAAGTTTTGTGCCCACTGTTTTCCAGCAATCCGCTTTTCTTTATTAAACTGATGATCGATATGATTCGCTTCGGCAAATTCAAATGCTAGAAGTCGCAGCTCTGTAGGGGAAATTCCATAAAACAATTTTTCTAGAAACAATACAGGGGTTCTTAATTCTTCTTCCTGTTCAGTATTAAATGTAGGTTTATATCTACCAATACTGACCACGATAAACTGATTTTTCTTAACTCGCTTCTGAAGAGTCGCTACCGCAATGCCATATTTTTCAGCAGCTTTTCGCAAACCAAGAGTTTTTGACTGAACTTCGTCTATTGCTTTGCTCATATCTTCCTCGGAATAGGAAGCCCTGCTGCTTTTTCGAACGTAATTGCGAACCATCCTGAAAAAAATATAAATAGAATAATTGGGGGCAAGAGTAAACAGCTGTTTACTCTTGCCTCACATAACGGATAATTAAATAACAAAGTTATTTTGTAACAACACGGCACTGGTGGTCTTACAAGCTAATATGAATTTATAGGTTAGGTTCTACAGATCGGTTATAGAATAGAAAAAAAAACAAAAATAACTACCAGACAGAAATAAAAGGTATAAACTAACAACTAATCCTTACATCGATGTATCATTAAAACAAAAACTCACGTTTTTTGCTTATTTTGTTTCAAAATTGGGTCAAAGTTACACAAACATGTACACGGCACGCGGTTCGCATTACAATGACCATTGGCGGCGAAAATTTCAATAATTAAAAATATTATTGAGCCGTTTACTCTTGCCCCCCTCCCCCCTAAGTGCATGCGTTCTCAATAGACAGTGTTGCCATTCTATTCTCCTATAAGTAACTGTGCAGTTAACAACCTGTATACTATCGCATTTAATTTTTCTGAAAAAACGCGTAATGTATGTTAAATTGTAAAATAGCGCCTCCTAGCGTCTACGTTCAAAGGCTTATTTTTATTGTTTATGTGGTATAATATAGTAAGAAACGCTCTTTTAAACGACCTTCATTTATTGGATTCCGATCATCCAGTCCGAAGTTATTAACATTTATATAAAAACAAATCTAACCTCCCCCCACCACTTTATTTTAGCAGTTAGGGGAAATGGTTCTAACAAAAAAGATCCAAAATTTACTGAAGATTATGAAACTATTATTTATAGTATATCGTATCTAGGCAAAATTTCTTAAAAATTCCATTTTGTTATTTTCCATAGCAATTACGCCCTCTAGGCCGTTCTACAAACTTTAAAATAATTTCCAACAATCTCTCATGATCTCTTTAGTTATAAATATTTTTTTCCGCAAGCCCGACTAATACTTTCCGAGACTAATACTTTCCGAGATACAGCCGAGAGCTATTCTTAGTGGGACACCCTGTACACATTGGTCGAATGTTTTCTTCTTTAGATAAAGTGGAATTCTAGATTTGAGTATTATGATTGATTTTTCTTGCATACTAAATTTATTTATATTTATTTCTATAATTAGCGATTTAACAAACATCACGTTTAAAACAAATACTCCAATTTGATTGTTGCCAATTCAATTTGAATGCGATTGGGTAAGACACTATCGGTCTACCCTCGTAGATAAGATTATCAGATCGATCAGAATGCATTTTTCCGGTTGGGAAATATGGACAGGCGAGCAAACGGCCGTCGTACCGAGCGATATGTAAAAGTAGCTAAGTGCAAAACGACTCGATCAAGGTGAGTAATTTCGCAGCCGGTCGAAGCCGGAAAAATGAGGAAAGCGAAATTATTGAAAGCGCGCGTACGTGAATGTAAACAAAACTAGATTAATATAGTATGGAACGAGTTTAAATTATTGAAGCAAATCCTGAAACATTTGGTGTACTTAATAAAATAATTACTAACTAATATTATTTTCCTAATTTAAATTAATGGGTATAGGCTTTGTGTAAATATGAAGTTTGTCGAAGAATTTTAAAAAGACATCGATTTAATAAAAAAACTCACAGATTTCGCAATCGCTGCAACCATCAGAGACATTGGAAATGATAACACCACATATAAAAAAACATAATTAACGTTATGATTTTTCATGCAGATACTTATACGTGTTATGAATCTCATAACGTAACTGAAATACTAAAAAATAGTGATGTAAAAACGTTATAACTAAACGGTTGTAGATAATAGTTATTTAATGCCTCTTCTTATTACAAACACTAGTTCATTGCTCTGTTTGACAAGTCTTACTTATTGAGAAATCGCTACTGGCTAGTAGTTAGTTTTAACTTTTTGCCAAATATTTAAGGGCATATTTTGACATTGGTGTTCTGTGTTCAACTAATATTATATATAATATTTAAAATAGTATATGTCGAGCAAGGTCGAAACTAATTGTCCAGGATTAATGAACTAGATAGCCACATATAAGTGTTGAGTCATTTGGGTGTTATACTTATTGTAAAGTTTAAAATTAAATTGTCATACACATTACGTTATTGCGTATAATGTTAATCAGTTTTTTGATCAAATAAAGAAATAAATCTCAACATTGTAATACACTTTTAATTAGAGAAAATATCTTTGATTTATATCGGCCTCGTTTTAACAACATAAAACTGTTTAACATAAATACCGTATCAAAAAAAAAACAACGTCGAAAACGGCTGGTAAATGACAATTTATGATAATTTTGGCGAGGGTAATTTCGAGATGTCATTTACTAAAGATTGATATAAAACTTGTTAAAAATTGACTCTGTTTATAGAAGGATTTAAAGAAAATATAACATTTTCAGACACACAAATCTATTTCCAAAAAAATATTTTTTTTTTAATTTTATCCATCCATTTTTCGTTTTTTTTTCGATCGTATGGTATATTTGTCTGGCCTTCATGATGCTGGCTATACCGGGACTTTTCCATTCAAACAATTTTCAATTAACGAAACAACGCTTACTTGACTATATCTTTATTTATTTATTGTTTTTTGTTTGTTTGATATTAGGTTAGTGACATTACTTTCAATATACAAGCTTTGTTTTTAGCATCAATGTCTTATTTCAATTAGTTAAAATAAAGCGCGTTGTCATTGTGGCAAACTTTTTTTCATTTTTAGAACCTTAACCACTCGACTGAAAATATTAAGAACAAATATTACATAATAAATACTAGTACTAGTGTTTTTTGTAATATTTTTAAGCCGCGTAACCTACTGCCGCGACCGCATATGCGGCATTTGGCCATTATTCGTTTGACCAAGAGCTCGTCAACGGGACTTCGCAATGGAAGTCCCTCAACAGACTGAGAAATGAAATTGCTTCCTCCCACTGATTCTACATGCTTATCGAATGTAATACCACAAGATGTTTCGGGATTACCGAATAATACTTTTACCTGACACGAAATGTGTTACCCGGCAACACTACGACTCTGAAGGAGGAGTAGTGTTGCCGGTATCCCCTTGAGCGAGGGGCAAACCGCTGGTGGCATTTATTGTACAAGCACTTGGTAATACTGGTATTTTTTGGTAATAATTTGGTATTTTTGGTACTAATTTGGTATTTTTGTTACTAATTTGATATTATTTGGTAATAAACTGGTATTATTTGGTAATAAACTGGTTTTATTTGGTATTAAACTAGTATTAAACAGGTATTTTGTTGGACATCTGGCAACGCTGGATTAGACGCAGGTGGCGACGACGGCCGGGAAGCTAATTGAATCATTTCTAGCCCATTTGCATCTAAAGCTAATACTGAAAAATATCTATATTTCTAGCCCCAAGTACATCTAAAGCTAATACTGAAAAATATCTGGAATCTAAAGGTGCTTTGACAAAATCGTTTAGTTCTGGAACTCTTTCAGAAGATACCACTCTACATGTTTTGGAAACTGGTTATACCCAAGAAAATGATATAGTTTCTAAAATACTAAAGCAATGGTTAAAGTCAAAAATTGGTGATGAACTCTGGAGCACTCTATACTGCAATAGTCTGTTTAATAACATTATTTTTAGCACATCAATTCTACTGCAAACTTCGAGGAAAACTCGATTTCGGTATCGACTTTAATATGCAAAATAACCTGCTTTTGAAAAAGCAAGTAACTTTACAAATAAAATATCATCCTTCTACAAAAACCACAAAAACATGAGTTACAAAGGCACGCTGGGTAAGCTCAAATTTTCAAACACACTTGATAAAGCATTTTGATATAACAAATAAACTATTTATACCAAAAATTAGTAATAATCGCAGTGTTAAATCCGAGATTAAATCAGAGGTAAGCAATAATTCTTCAAATACCTCTGAGGCACAACCAAAAATAACTTCATTTCTAAAAAAGCCTTCTACCGAGCCTTCTACGAAAAATACCGAGGAAATTACAGAGGCATGCAAACCCTCAGGTAGCAAAATTGTACCCGCTAATCTAGTATGTGAAGCTCCATGTAATCAAAGAAATCCTAACGTAAAAATACTAGACTGCGTAATTATCCCCCCAACTGAACGAGCCTCGGAACTACCCTTATCAGCCGCCACTTTAGCCGTACCCTCCACAAGCAATAATAATTATCTCCCCGATGTTACCCCTTTACTACCATCATCGGCTGCCACTTCAACCTTACCGTCAACAAGCAATACAAAATACAGCTGCTCGCAAAGGAATAAAATAAAAATTGAAAAATTTCAGTATAATCAACTTCTTATAACCAAGTTTATTTCGATATTAGAGAACATAAATTCTACTCTTAAGGAAAATGGAGAAATATCGAAAGCTCTTAAGGAAACGATGCTGGTTTGTCTAAATGAACCCGAGAATGAACCTGATGAGAATAAGCCAGAATCGAGGCCAGAATCAATGCCAGCAAACAAATTTTTAAACATGTTGCTTAAGACAGACTTTGGCACTAATTTGGTACTTTTGGTTCTAATTTGGTATTTTTTTGGAAATAATTTAGTATTTTTGGTACTTTTTCCCCAAAATTGATATTTATTGTACCCCATTTTTGGCAGCGGTTTGCCCCTCGGCCTTGAGTGTCAGGCAAAAGTATTAGGTAATCCCAAAACATCGAGTTGTATTCAAAAGATTATACAACGAAATAAAGTACATATATATCCTTCTTATCTTAAACATTTTTATTATAATAATTATTATTAATAATAAAACTACAATTGTTATAGTGAAAACTTGAACCATTGGATGAATTATTACCATAGGTTGGAGGTGTTTGAATTTGAGCTTCAGTATTAGAAGTAGATGACGGTGTATTTTCGGCTCTCATTTGCGACAAAATCTTCATTTGAGCTGAGAAATCTCGCTGAGCTGGAGATAGGGAGTAACATAATTTATAGAATATGGCCCGTTATTTTGATGACTTCCTGAAGATTAGCGCCTGAACTACTAAGAGAACTTACTGTTGAAGCTCTGTTAGAGTGATTCGTGATTTTTCATTTTTGATTCAGTATTTTTAGTATCTAGGCCGATGTTGATTGCTTCCATTTTTGTCCAGTTTCTTATAATGTTAATAACTGCTGGACAATTCTTGAACCATGAGGAATTATCATTCTGTTTCCATTTCTGATTGCTAATGTAATTGATAATCGTACTGGACATAAATCTGGATTTACAAGATTTTCTACAAGCCACTTACGCATGTTCGACTTGCTCCTCCTTGTGCCGTTTTAGCAAATATTGGACTGTATTCCAGACGACCGGTACCCCGTTATTATATTTTTACTCTTTAAAATATTCCAATAGCAAAAAAACCGATTCATTTGCTCTCCATGCTAGTTCGGATGCAGCTATGTGGAAAAATTTCCGTTGAAGCCCATCTGGGGTATTTTCATCCAAACTTAAGGCCATTTTTTCTATTTCCTGTCCCGTCAAAGCTGTGGAACTCTTCTTTCGTGCACCAGGTACTGCCTGCAACTCTGTTCGTTTTGCGGCGCTTTGAAAAACCTGTTATTGAATGGGATCTATGCGGCGATTATATTTTTCAAAATATAATTTCTGGAGCATTTGGGCCGTTTTGTTCCATACAAGCTTGAAGCTACCTTCTTTATAATCGCTTCCATCGAATTTTCGCATATTATATGCCCAGCCTTTTAAAATATTGCACAAATCCTCGTCTGTTGTTGTTTTCTCAATTTTGAAACTTCGTGCAAGGCAAAACTCAGTAAACTGCTGCCATACATATTTGTCTGAACGCTCCGTATTTCTTGGCTTCACATTTTTAATAGCATCGTCGACTTGAGGCAACAAAATTTTACCGAATCTTTCTTTTGCCATTTTGTAATAAGAATTGACGGGATATTTTGTGGAACTGACAGAAAGACTTCTGACAGGGGCGGGAAAGTGAAATAGCAAAAGCGGTTCCACCGTTTCCACGGAAATCTCAAATAAAATAGTTCCAGCCCTAGCCACTAGATGGTAGTGCAATTAATTTTTAGGTTGTAGAATGTAGAATGTACAATGTTTAGGAGGGGAGTTAGTCACCGCGACCTTAAAGATCTATTGTTTGTTCCCCTTTCTTGAGCTATAACCAGTTATAACTCATCATACAGTCTCAAGGCTTTAACAAAAGCCAGTATCTGAGACGGCTCCATAGAGGCCAGCTCTCCATCCTTGACATCAGCCGTAATTTTTAGGTTAAGAAGTTGCTACTAGTTATTGCCAGATGGCGTTAAATCAGAATTTTTTTTTAGTTTCCATAGTTTCCAACGGCCATTGTCATATTATTGTCAAATTCTCAAAAATTATTGTCGTTGTCATAGCACCAATCATAATATTATCAAATAAATGATTATCAAAATGTTTTTCAAACTATAATTTGTTATATGTGTTTTAATTAGACAATTCCTTTTGTTTGTGGCCCTAAAAATGTAATGTAAGTCTTTTATTTTTGCTTTCATTTAAGTACCTACCTATTTATTATATTTACTCCATTTACAAAACTTTGGGCGTATTACGTTGGTCTTGTTTTATTATAATAAACGATGTTTAAATATTTGACTTATAAATGAAAACTTTAAATAATAAATAATATTTCACATGTTTGGCTTTAATTTTATTTAATAATCGTATAAATTATACTGTTAAATCTTATTTTTACACATCACAACGATACTTGTTATTAGTATTGTTGAATTTGTGTAAAAAAATAAGATTTAATAATCAAATTTAATTATTTTAGAGTAAAATTCAATAAATAAGCTCATTTAAAAAGCCCGCGCTTCGACCCATTTAAAACAAGCCCTACTCAATAGATGACGCCACTTCTGTAGGACCATTTTTCAGTATGGCAGAGTCCATTCTTTATTTAGCTAGGTATATTCTTTGACTTCTGAATTAATATTTCAAAAAATGACAATTACAATATGGCCACCAAGCGATGATCACTTAAATGATTATCATTTATTAATCACATCCTTCTATATGTATAGGAAAAATATACATATAGAGAAATTAAAACAACTTTGGGTGCACGTCATCAATGACACCATGCGTCGTCTTATGGAGTTTGCTGGTGGTCGTATTATGACGTGCAACCAAAGTTATTTTAATTTCCCTATAGAGTTGTATGAATCCCATTTAAGTTTTCATGGAAAATATCCTGTATCTTTTGAATTGCCCATCCGGTTTCCTCTTACCGTCTGCAAGCTCACCGTAAAGAAGAGATTATGGTAGGCGGTTATCTTGAATAGTGCATACGTGACCAGCCCACCTTAAGCGGGATTCAAGTAATCATGACTTCAGAGCTCTTACAGCTAGCTCTTTCAAGGACTGATACGGTTGAGACATGGTGGTATCACTTGATTCTTAACAGGTGTCTCTGTTGCAACTTATTTAATGCGTTCGTGTGCCGGCGGTACGGCACCCAGGTTTCGCTTCCATATAACATAGTGGGGATTATTGTCGCTAGGTACACTGCAAGTTTCGTTTTTGTTCTAAAGTCGTGATTGTAGAAAACCCTGTCTTCTAATTTCCAGAATATTCTTGAAGCGCTGCTAATTCTGTGCTGAATTTCAGAGTCGAATTGGCTTTTTCCGTAATCAAACTGCCGAGGTAATTGAATTCCGCTACATAATTCAATAGTTCTTCCCCGATTTTTATAACATTGTTATGATTTTAGTTTTATCGATGTTCAGCTTAAGGTCCAAAGCCTCGTATACCCAGGAATGTGTTCAGCATTTCTTGTAATTGCTGTAACGTTTTTGCAACTAGAGCGCAGCCATCAGCGTATTGCAGTTCTGTGATAAATTTTATACGTGTTTTTGCGCTGAGTCTTTTTATGTTGAACAGACCGCCGTCGTATGTGTATCTAATGCCCATTCCTTTTTCCTGCAGTCTTGAGTTATAAATTTTGTAACAAAACCGACTTTATTTTATTCATTTAAATATAGGAAAAATTAAAATTATAAAAATGTATGACTAACCTCTGATATTATCGATTAATTAGTACAGAACTTAACGCAGTTATTAAATTCAATGCCAGTGGCACTCATACTGGCTTCCTACTTATTACTAATCACTAACAATTTTTATCTTGCTATATTCTTTGATTTTTTATTTTGATACAATTTATAATGAACATGTCAGTTAATATTAGGTGGCTGATTTAATATATTACTTAAAAGGAGAGTCCAATTACGCTGTGAGCAGTAATTTTTGTCTAAAATTGCGTTGATCGAATAAATTGTTCAATGTTTTAACTTGAAAATGAAAAAACTTCTCGTATTAGTGAGAAGTGAAAGCAAATTATTTTGAATCGGTCACAGTGATTTTTAAAGTATGTAATTTAAAAGCAGACTTGCAGTCACTGTTTTTAAAATATGTTTTCCAGTTCCATTAACATCAATAAGGGGTCCAAAGCCTACTAGTTAAAAGTCGCGAACTTACAAATTCTGTATTTCGAAGGGGATTATAACAAAATATCAAGTGTGCTATATTTTTGGAAAGGTAATTTTAAATTCTTTTCTGTTAATTAAAAATACAGAGGGTGTCCCAAATAAAAAATCAATTTTTCTGTTGATAACTCTTAAATTATTAATTTAAAAAAAAATATGCTTAAACCATTAAATTCTACGTAAAAAGGTGTTTTGGAAATGTTTTCATAGAAATTCAAAATTTTCCATAGCAAAAAAGTTCAGCGGTTTGTTAAAAATGCACATTTTTGAAAAACACCCCGTAACTCCGAAACGGTAACAGATATTGATATGCGGTTTTCACCATCATGTTTTTGATGAAAATTGAGCTTCAGAGACCGATATTAGTTTTCGTCTATCTCCTATAGAAAAGGGTTTTTGCATTTAAAAGCGTCGAATTTGACCCACCCTGTACATTTTACAACAATTCAATTAAAGGAACAGGTTTTTAAGGCCACATTTTTAGAAAATATGTCACTAAACTTACATTTATGAAACTTAGACCAATTGATAAAAAAAATGGGCATTCCTGGCAAATTGGGCAAACATATTATCTCTTTAAAAACTAATCTTCTTTAAAAATGATTGCACCACTCTTTCTTCTCGAATAGTCTCGGCCTGTGGTCTCGGCCATCAGAGTGATTGGCTTTGATTACAGCGTGAAAGCATTCCTTTCTTGGAAAAGCAATTTTTTTTAGTTTAATTTGATAACCATTATATAATCAGGATTTCATGCCTGTTTTCTTTAAATAGATGATTATATTATTTGTTATCGTACACAAATTGTAACAGTTTTCTTTTATATAGTAGATGATTTTTACTTTCTCCTCACCAATTTTAATTTGGTCACGTCACGTTGCTACGGAGATGTATCTAATCGGTATAATTAATAGTACCTACACTGATTTTTGTTACAATATATTCAATTTTCTAAAAATTCTTCAAAATCAATCACATAGTCCTATTAAAAATCCCGTGACAATTCAAAGATTGTTCTTACTTAAGCCAAGGAAAATCGTTAATTTTTCTCTGTCGTCATGAGCTCTAAGACAATCGAAAAAATTACGACCGAGAAAAATCAAATATTTTCCTTGATTTAAGTAAAAACAATCTTCGGATTGTCACGGGGTTTCTACAGGACACTGTCTTCTCAACAAACACCATAGTAAGCTGAAGCTGAGAAATAACGGCGAATGTAGATTCTGTGGGGAAAATAGGAAAACACCAGAACACCTTATCACTGAATGCGCCGAGACGACCACCGTTCGTGCCATTAATTTTGGGACGGCTGATGTCGAGAATGGAGAGCTGACCTCTGTGGAACCGTCTCAGATACTGGCTTTTGTTAAAGCCCTGAGACTGTATGATAACTCAAGGAAGGGGAACGCACAATAGATCTGTAAGATCGCGGTGATTAACACCCCTCCGAAATATTCTACATTCTTAGACCGTTGCAGAATTCCAATTCCAGGTTACAGATGGTGTCTTACAAGTTCTTGAGTTCCGCTTTGAGTTGGTTTTCTTGGGAAGCAGAACGGTTCTGGTTCACTTAGTGGACTGTTCGCTCCTTTTCTAGCTAGATCAAATGATCTAGCAAATGCTTTCTCATTACCTTACATCCCATGGTGGGCTCTGGCACCCAAAGTAGGAAGACTTTGTTTTCTTTGCCTAACTTGTTCAGCTTCTCTAGATAATCTTTAACAATGTCAATCGAATTGATTGACACTGAGTTGATCGCTTTTAACGCTACTTGACTATCAGATAAAACGACTATTTCTTGTTTCCTATAGTTCTTATCTAAGATAACTTGTACCCAACAAACATTTGAAGTTAAAATTACGTTAAATTAACCACCTGGACTATTATTGACCAACTGGAAATTGGTCGAAATTTTCAAAAATTGACGTTAAAATTCCCAAAGTGGGGAATAAAACAAAAGTAATTTGGAAGTTAAAAACAGGTTAACAGGTTATAATGTCTTGTATGAAATATGGGCTATGAAGTCAAAAATAACCGACCTGAGGTCTTAACATGGTAAAATAGAGGTAAATTTTACTAAAAATAGTCCTAATTTATACTACCTACATTTTAACATGGGAAAGAAAAAGAAAGAATAAGGTAAAATATTTTTCTTTTTAATATGTGTATGTAAATGAATTTCCCAATAATGAACCAGGAAGACAAACAAGTGTAGTAATAACTGGCATGGCCGTTTGAACATTAATCCAATATGGATGAAATACCTACGTAAATGTAAATGAGTTATTGGTAAGAAGTGAATTACTGGGTTCGCAAGATAATTATGTCTGCGGAGAAAATTTTTCTGTGAGATGTAAATATGATAGGTCCTAAAAAATTATGCGCTTTTAAAATTTTATGTATTTTCAACAATTAATTTTAGAATAAATCGTTATGTTCAAGGTTCTAACCTAACTTTTTTTCAGCTAACTTCCTTGGTACACTTTTAAAGTTCTTAATTAGTTAATTTAACTTGTGGTAGGTAGTATTATTCATAAACGTCTGTTTTTTTTTCTCAATAGTTTAGAACAATATCACAAAAAAATATTTTTTGAAAACAAATTGGATAAGATAATGGCCGCTAATGGTGTTTTTAACTATTCGTCTATGAAGTTAGGTTTTTCATAATTTTAAAACCTTAAAGTCCGCTTTCTTTTTATGAGGTTAAGATTTCTTTAAACATAACATCAAAGGTCAAGATTTCTTGCTTAAGGTATTTTTCTTTCGAGGTGCAAGTTAAAAAATGGGCTATATTAGGTCGAAGCTCGTTTCTCGAAGACCATGTTAAAACAGAAAACTTTTATTTTCTTTGACTGATAGTTGACAATGATATTTTATGCTAAGTTCGGTAATTACATCTTCGAGCAATCCGACTAACTTTTCACGGTAATCATGTGTCCTAAAATGAGAATATTTATTGAGAGTCATGTGACAAATTGTCAAATTTTTATCCTTTTGCTAGCCGATGCAATTACCGAACTGGCCTAAACTAGAACACTAACTAACTAGAAAACCAAATTAGTTTTCTTTGCTTATTATTTGTAAAAGTTTTGTGTTTTGGGATTGTGAGTGTTATTATAGAGCACTTTTTGTTTTTATTGCACATAATGGACACGTTTAAAGTTGTGTCGGTAATAAAAAAGAAACGCATTGAATATTCTTTCGTTCCCCACCAGTGGGAACAAGGTAATGTGCTATGACGTAATAAACCCTCGAAAACTATTTTAAACGGAAATCACGAGGAAATTAAAAAAGGTAATTTTTAACCTGCCGTATGTCTGACTTTCTTCCAAATCAAAAAACCAAGTTAATTTTACCTTTGAAGCATAATAGCGACTTATGAGGTCGAAATAAATTAAATTTTCAACCTAATTTGAACCTCCAAATAAGGTCCCATTTAAAGTTATTAACAACTAAATTTTAACCTAACTTGAAAACAAAACAATGCCTTCGACCCCCGAGACAAATTTGAGGTTATAATAAAGTAACATTTGACCTACTTTAAGTCCCTGTAGTCTTAATGCCCTCAATAGGTTATCAATAACTAGATTTTAACAATGCCAGCGAACTCCAACGTTGCTAGTTTTCAAAGGCATAATTTTAGGTTATTATTAACTAGTTTACGACCTCATTTTTAGATTTCTCGCACTTTATTCCCTACAAGAAATTTATTAAGTTAAATATAAGTAAAATTCAACCAAATAGTGGTTAATTTTCCGTGGTTAATGGTTTTTTCTCCTTCCTATGCTACTTGGGTACGCATCTTCCCACAGCGTATATTTCTGCCTGTAGGATGCTGGGGCCATTGTTTGGATTATTTAGTTTAGTCAATGAGCATTTTTTATCTCTATTACAAATTACACTTTTCAATAGTTACAGGTTGCTATGGAAGAAATTATGACAATTCGGCTATAGGTGTCTCACAAATTATCCACAGTAAGGTAGATTTCAAACAGAATAGACTTTGTGCAGGAAAGTGAATTAGCAAAAGCGGTTCCACCGTTTCCACGGAAATTTCAAGTAAAATAGTTCCAGCCTCAGGCGCTAGGTGGTAGTGAAATTAATTTTTAGTTTAAGAAGTTGCTACTAGTTATCGTCAGATGGCGTTAAATCAGATTTTTTTGTAGTTTCCATAGTTTCCAACGGCCATTGTCATATGATTGTCATACTATTGTCAAATTCTCAAAAAATATTGTCGTTGTCATAGCGCCAATCATAATATTACCAAATGATTATCAAAACGATTTTCAAACTATAATTTGTTATATGTGTTTTAATTAAACAATTCCTTTTGTTGTGGCCCTAAAAATATAATGTAAGTCTTTTATTTTTACCATCATTTAAGTACCTATTTATATTTACTCCATTTACAAAACTTTGGGCGTATTACGTTGGTCTTGTTTTATTATAATAAACGATGTTTAAATATTTGACTTATAAATAAAAACTTTAAATAATATTTACACATGTTTGGCTTTAATTTTATTTAATAATTGTATAAATTATACTGTTAAATCTTATTTTTTACACATCACAACTATACTTGTTATTAGTATTGTTGAATTTGTGTAAAAAGTAAGATTTAATAATCAAATTTAATTATTTTAGAGTAAAATTAAATAAATACGCTCATTTAAAAAGCCCGCGCTTCGATCCATTTAAAACAAGCCCTACTCAACAGATGGCGCCACTTCTGTAGGATCAGTTTTCAGTGTGGCAGAGTCCATTTTTTTTCTAGCTAGGTATATTCTTTATGTTGAACCGCATCGTATTCCTATATTCTATCTTCAAATACTTTTCAGAATTTACTATTAATTATTATATCTCAATTCTTCTTGAAGCTTTGTGATAAAATGCCTCTTTAATTTTACCTATCATAGCCGTACTTCCCGGAAAATCATTAAAATGCTATAAAAATCGGAGAAGAACTATTATTAGAATATGCGGCGGAATTCAATTACCTCGGCAATTTGATTTCGGAAAAAGCCAATATAAAAGTGTACCAAGGAAGTTAGCTGAAAAAAAGTTAGGTTACAACCTTGAAAATAACGATTTATTCTAAAATTAATTGTTGAAACTACATAAAATTTTAATGGCGCATAATTTTTTAGGGCTTAACATATCTACATCTCACAGAAAAATTTTCTCCGCAGATATAATTATCTTGGGAATCCAGTAATCCACTTCTTACCAATAACTTATTTACATTTACTAGGAAATGCATATATGTAGGTATTTCATCCATATTGGATTAATGTTCAAACGGCCATGCCAATTATTACACTTATTTGCCTTCCTGGTTCATTATTGGGAAATTCATTTTACATAAACAGATTAAAAAGAAAAATACTTTACCTTACTCTTTCTCTTTCTTTCGCATGTTAAAATGTAGGTAGTACAAATTAGGACTACTTTTAGTAAAATTCACCTCTATTTTACCATTTTATGACTTCAGGTCGGCTTTTTTTGACTTCATAGCCCATATTTCATACAAAACATCATAACCTGTTAACCTGTTTTTAACTTCCAAATTACTTTAGTTTTATTCCCCACTTTGGGAATTTGAACGTCAATTCTTGGAAATTTCGACCAATTTCCAGTTGGTTAATAATAGTCCAGGTGGTTAATTTAACGTAATTTTACCTTCAAATGTTTGTTGGGTGGTTCATAAGATTAAAATTACATCTATTACATTGCTACTTATTTAAAGAAAAATATCGTTAAGCTGAAATGGTAAAGAAACTGAATATCGTAAGGAAACGACATTTATTTTACGAGTATACAATTTTATAAACGTTTTAAAATGCTTACCTTAAAAAGGAACAAGTTTGGAAGTAGTATTTAAAGTTTTAGAGGAGTTAGAAGTTAGTTTAAGGGTATACTCTTGAAACTTTCTTCTCCTCAAACTGTAATATGTAAAGCTCAAATAATATAGAACGCGTAAAACTGTGGCAAGATAAAATATCTTTTGATGGCTTCTAGTCGGAAGTGATAAAATATAAAATAATCAACACGGAAATTAACTAAATTTAATATTAGTCTCCCAACATTACAGCATTTAATTGTTGTAATAAAAATTTTATTAACAGGAAACTATTCATTCAAGAAATAGGGAATGTGAATGGTAAATTAAATCAGGCGTAAGATTAGCTTATAATATTAACTCATAAATTAATTATATATCAACATAAAGATTAATATATTGATGCAAGCAGACATATCTTTAAATTTTATACAGGGTCCATACATACATACATACCGTCATTACTCGCTGACGAGTATTTGACACTCATCAGAAGATTGTCACGCAAGGCGTTTTCTTTCATGAGCCTTTCTGTGACTGAAAAGCCCGATACGTGATGTTATCTGTCTACCGAACTCCAGACATTCAAAAATCTCATTGCTTTGTTGCCTCTTTACTTTTTGGTTGTCGCTCTTAACTGAGTTTACAATTCTTCTCCATTCCGTTCTATTGTGAGCTGCCTCTTCCCACTCCTTCTGCTTGTTAATTCCCTTTAAGTTTTCGTGAAAAATATCCTTGAACCTTTTGAGTTGTCCACCCGGCCTCCTCTTACCGTCTACAAGCTCACCGTAAAGCAGAGATTTTGGTATGCAGTTTTCTTGCATTCTGCATACTTGACCAGCCCATCTTAAGCGGGACTTTGTAATCATGACTTCAATACTCTCGCAGTGAGCTTTTTCAAGGACCGATACGTTTGAGACGTGATGCAACCATTTTATTTTTAAGAGTTGTCTAAGATGTCTCTGTTGCAACTTGTTTAATGCGTTCATGTGTCGGCGGTACAGCACCCAGGCTTCCATATAACATGGTGGGAATTATTATCGCTCGGTACATCGCAAGTTTCGTTTTTGTGCTTAAGTCATGATTGTAGAAAACCCTGTCTTTTTTTTCCTTTTTTTTTCCAAGAGCATTTCCAGAATGCTCTTGAGGCGCTGCTAATCCTGTGCTGAATTTCAGAGTCGATATTGGCCTTTTCCGAAATCAAACTGCCGAGGTAATTGAATTCCGCTACATATTCCAACAGTTCATCTCCGATTTTTATAGCATTGTTATGATCTTCCGGGAGAGTGCACATGATTTTCGTTTTATCGATGTTCAGCTTAAGTCCCAAGGCCTCGTATGCCCATGTATATGTGTTCAACATTTCTTGCAATTGTTGTAACGTATTTGCAACTAGAGCACAGTCATCAGCGTATTGGAGTTCCGTGATGAATTTGTACGTGTTTTTATGTTGAACGGACCGCCGTCGTATCTGTATCTAATGCCCAAACCTTTCTCCTGCAGTTTGCTGTCCACTATAATGGAGAGCGCTGCCATGAATATATTGAATAGGAGAGGCGCTAAGACACATCCCTGCCTAACGCCTGTGTTTGTTAGGAAGGGATCGCTCAGTGATCCATGATATGACACTCTTAATTTGTTGTTGTTATGGAGGCTTTTACACACTGTAAGAAATTTGATGGGTACTCCGAACTTTTTCATAATTGCCAAAAATAATTTCAATGCATCTCTGTTCACAGAGTCGAAGGCTTTTGTTAGATCGATGAATGCAACGTAAAGTTTAGACTGCTGCTCTTTTACTTTTTCCTGTAGTTCCCGGATGGAGAATATGGAATCGACGGTACCGCGGTTGGTGCGGTTGGGTCCGGCAAAAGTGCGTCGGGCATCTGTAGCTCCTGGAATAAAAAACTTGAGAATTTTGTTTATGTGCAAACTTAAAGTATCTACGAGAATGTATTTCAGGAAAATATTTTAACTTCGATATGGTGGCTCAAAAATGTGTGAGTGGATTGGGATCGGAAGAAAATTCATCCCGATCCAATGACACTTTTTTGAGCCACTTTGTAAAAGTTCAAATACCTGAAATACATACTTTAAGTTTGCACTTATACAAAATTCCTATTTTTTTTATTTTAGGAGCTGCAGATGCCCGACGACGCAATATTGTCGGACCCTGTATGTGTTACATGAAGATCTAGGAATTAGAATGTCTAACAATTATCAATTTTCTGCAATTCAATTAATAACACAATAAATATTTTATGACTGGAAAATTATAAAATCAAGATACCGAAAATGTAACGCGAGTTTAACCAGACGTTGTCTTTGAGACATGAAAGGAAAATCAATTATACAATAACATTAAGATTAATGCGTTGACAGGTACAGGCGGATCAATATTTCAAATTTTCATTTCCTTATGGACTTCTGTTTTGTTTTGTTTTTCAAAATTGATAGAGCTGGTACATTTGTCACACTTTGCAGTCGAAAGTTTTCCGGCGTGTAATATTTTCTGCCACAA
Organism: Sitophilus oryzae; assembly: GCF_002938485.1. Taxonomy (NCBI): domain Eukaryota; kingdom Metazoa; phylum Arthropoda; class Insecta; order Coleoptera; family Curculionidae; genus Sitophilus; species Sitophilus oryzae. Next base: position 98,013 of record NW_022147536.1, read on the forward strand.
TTGATTTACCATACAACTAAAATATATTTTTGTGAAAGCGTTTCGAAATTAACAGTTTTTGATATTTATTTGAGATTCGAAATGACACTCTTTTAGGCACTAGTATCTAAAAGTGACACTGGTTTAGGCACTAGTGCCTAAAAGTAAAAAATGAAACGTCAGAAACAAAGAAAATATTTATTTATTATAAATCTTAAAGGTACAATTATCTAAATTTATTAAAGTGAATACAAGAGGCATCCAATTTTTCGTCTCTAAGAGAAATGCAAGTTGTAGGAGTCGGAATAAGTAAATTTCTTGTACTGGCAATGCTGGTAGCTTCTGCTTCTACGTGAACTGCTTTTAATTTCTCATTTGGCGTATCTTTCTGTCCCATGATTCTGTCTGCTATTTCGGTTTTCTGTTCAATTGAATTTTCAATGTAACCTTCAGCAACCGAGCTTGATAGCCAACCTCCATGTCGCTTTCAAACTGCCCTTAAAACCGCCTGTTATGTCCGCTCCTGAATCTGCCAGCATTGTTGCAGAGCTGCGCCGAAAACAATGACCAGTGTATTCAATGACGTTGGAGAGTCCAAGAAATTCCGCTTTTTTTTTGGCATACATTGTATTGATTCCAACTGGCAGGGTACAGCATTGGTTTTTTCGATACGTCAAGAAAAATCGCGAAAATGTGACACATCAACATTGAGTGGTCGAAGTTTTGCGTACTTACGAAATACATGTAAGAAATTGATACCATCTATTGGTCCCTCAGTAATCGTAAACACTCTAGGAAAATGAGTTTTTGTTCAATGATTCAGTATTAAAACTAAAAGAATTTCGGACTTCCATTCGCTTTGTTTATTTTGCATACAACTTTGAGGCCAGAAGTATCACTGATCGTTATCAAGTGTGAACTGAACTAAATCATACAACTACTGAGCTACTACTATGTACTACAGTTGAGCATTCACCCGTGAATTAGTTGGGTGCCGTCAAGCATGCATGCATGTATGCTGGAGTGTTTTGTGAGTGGCTGCCAAATTGTTGAAATTGCTAAAGATTTAGTATTGTGTTACGGTTCAAAATTTCACCGGAAATTATTTTACTTATTTTGCTTATTTTTGGAAATAAAACTAAAACTTACTTGAATAACTTGAATAATAACGTTTAATTAGCTTACTTCTTAACTGTACATATAATTTCTAATAATATCTTATCTATTAAGTCTCATCACCACAACAATTTCTTTGGATGGAGTTGTCTCCGATAACTGTAATATAAAACCTCATTAATAAAATATCAATTTGTCTGTTTAAAACCTACCTTTCTTTCTACAGTGGTTACTAATTCTTTATTTAGACTTATGCTTGTGTTAGGATGATTTCTTGGCATATTTCTTCGGGGGATTCTTGAACATAGACTTGATGTGATTATCTTTTGTCTGTTTTCAACGCAACAAGTGGGAATATACATATGGGTTAAGGATTTTATTATGTATTTTTCGTGTGTGTAATTAATTAGTTTTACCTGATTATAGTCGATTTTTCCCTAAATTTCATCTTGTTTATATTACGATTTATAGACTGACGTTTCAATTTTTTCTCAGCTGATCGTGTGACACCTGCGTTGAAGGTTGACAGATCGATCTTTGCAAATTAGGTTTTCGATCTTTTTAGTCGGTTTTTATATGATCGGAAAATGTATTAATAATTTTCCGAAGATATTGTGTTCATATATGGATTAGTATAATTTTATTAGGATGTAATAAAATGTTTCACTCAATTCGTATGCATTGAATAAATTTTATGTCAAATTTTATTTTGGGTCTTTTGTTTTACTGGTTGCCAGTGTTAGACTTTGGGTTGGTATCTTGGAGTCCAGCGTCTTTTGCGGATTTTGCAAACACGCGTCCTGTTCTTCTGCTTCGAACCGCCGCGCCGTGGTAAACGCAGCATTTCTGATCCTGACTGACTGATAAAAACTCCATTGAAGTTTTTGGCCTTGCCTTGCCGTTCTGAGTTGGGATTCTTTCTTTGGAGTTGTCTGGAATTCTATTGTGGGTCGAGAAGACTGGTTGTGCAGTTTTGGCACTAGTTCTGGGCGATTATGGCTTGTGTGTGGTTCAGAATTCCAGAGAAGCCTTGTAGAGGGATATATTCGTCAGTTGGTAAGAGACATGTACAGCTGTGTAATGTTCTTTTGTACAACTATTTATTTTAGAGGATAGGATTTTACAACACGGACTGTGTGTGATGGTCGTACGAGATAAGTACGAGGACTTTTAATGAACCCTTTTCCATGGAGTAACGTGTGGCGACGCCATTTTGTTTTGGAACGTCCACATGGTGGAAAGGTATTTTATTATGTCCAAATCAGAACATGTCACTAAAATAGATCATATTTTAGGGTTCTTTCTTTTCCTTGGCTGTACTCCTTTAGAGTTTAAGATGATTTAGCTTAAGATTGTTACCATTTATTTTTACTGGATTTGAGGTACTGCGTACTGCAACTAATGCTACTGTAACGTGAATGCCACTGTGACGAGGAATGCCACTGGGATACTAAAGACCAGACACCTGGATTTTCTCATGGACTGACTGGAACGACCACTGGATGACAGATAAGACTTTAATCATCTCTTATTTTATTGCGTTTATGATTGATTAAAATTTATTACATTAAATATACGATCGTATGTGAACTTGGTATACCAGGGGATTTTTACATTTAAATTTCATTTTATTCTTTATAGTCATTTAATCATTATCACAAATACGCATCAGGGTTGTTCATAGTTTAGTCACAACAATATTTTGTGATACTATTCATGATTTAATTTATTTTACGGATGGGTCATTTTTACTAGTATATATATATATATATATATATATATATATATATATATATATATATATATATATATATATATATATATATATATATATATATATATATATATATATATATATATATATATATATATATATATATATATATATATATATATATATATATATATATATATATATATATATATATATATATATATATATATATATATATATATATATATATATATATATATATATATATATATATATATATATATATATATATATATATATATATATACATATATCTATATAGCCAATATATATATATATATATAATATATATATATATATATATATATATATATATATATGTATATATATATATATATATATATATATATATATATATATATATATATATATATATATATATATATATATTTATATATATATATATATATATATATATATATATATATATATATATATATATATATATATATATATATATATATATATATATATATATATATATATATATATATATATATATATATATATATATATATATATATATATATATATATATATATATATATATATATATATATATATATATATATATATATATATATATATATATATATATATATATATATATATATATATATATATACATATATATATTTCATTATTTCGTATTTAAATATTTGCTACATTTTATGATAGATCTTGACAATTTGCTTTAACTTTAAATTTAGTATTTATTAAAAGAATCCAGTACATTTTAGACTTTTCAATCAGTACACTTTTTCCATACACCTCCCTTTTGATATCTCTTGTTCTGTGCATATATATTTTTTAATTATTTACTGAGCTAGCTGGAACCTATTTGTAACGGAACCTTGTGAACCTAAAGTTCCCGTTATAAACTTTGTCACCCAACGGGGCGTTTTAAACTTTGGCGCCCAACGTGGTGAAGAAAATATTAGAAGTTAGAAATGAAAAATGTTGACCTCAGTACATGCAGTTAGTTGACATTTTTCAAACCAATATCTTTAGACTATGAGTTATACCATTCTTTGATTTTGACTGCTTACTTGTTTGCTAAGATATTCGCCCAGGCACGGTTGGAAATTATTAGTACACGCAACAAGGCCCTTATTGTCAAACTGAACCAAAAATATCGACAACAATGGACAGTAAACGATTGCATTTAGATTTCGTTTTCTTCTTATTCTTCTTCGGACGTTAGGACCAAGTCCTGTGTTTCCTTCAATGGAATAAATTAGGAAAAGCTTTAGCACAGAATATTACACAGAAACATAAGATAAAATATGCTTTAGTTAACATTATAAATTTTAAAAAAATATATTTATTTTTAAATGGGTGGGTTATCTCATAGGTACACAAGATTTTTTTTCACAAACACAAAAGTTAATACATTAGTGGAAAAACATTGCCTTTAAATTATACATATCAAGCAATAATAAAGAAAGACTATTACATTCCTGGTAGCATTGCTATATTTATATCAAATAAATTTATGGGACAAAGCGCAAAAATGAAGTTGGCCAGGGCCGGCAACATTATCCCAGCCTTTTTTGCTTCTATCCCTTTTTTCTGTTGTTTTTCCTCCGTGTAATGGAGGTTTTCCTGATTTATGAAGGCCCTTTTTCATTCATAGCACGTGATTTCTTTTTGCCACCGCTAGGGGAGAAACATTTTTATGTAATATAATAACGGTGACATATATTTGAAGTTATTCTGTAATTTGGTTACGGGGCGTGCTTCCCATATGACGCGGTACTTTTTTATCCTTTCTTATATTGTAATAACTGCTATTTGGTTTTGAGATGGTTTTCCAGGAGATTTATTCGTTTTTATTTGATTTAATGTCGTTATGCCGGGTGTTTCTCAAAAATGGCTTACCGTTATTGGTTTTTTATTTTTATTTCGATAAATAACTAACGGAAAGATGCTAAACGACTTAAGCTAATATTTAAATCAAGTCCGGAAGTTCCTGAAAAATTAGGGGATGTAGATAAGCTTAGGCTGTATTCCGTTGCAAAACCAGGCGAACCAGACCGGTAAACTACGGTAAAGAGCGGTTCCTGAAAAACATCGGTTTGATACGGAACGGTTTGGTAAAATACTGGATACGTCAAATGTTGACGTTTTCTAAATTTCAATACCTGTATTATAAAATTTATCTTTTATGCATTTTTAATGTTCCTATTCTCTGCTTTTACGTTTGCTTCTTCTTTTCAATGGAGTTTAATATTGAAAAGTACTTTATTAATAAAATTTCTGTTAAACTCGTTAGACAGCTCAAGTGAAGATTTGCAGGTCCAATATTAAAACAGATCAAAAATAAATAAACAAATCTAATCAATATTTATATTTTTATAGCTTACAAAACATTCACGATTACAGGTTGTCTTGTTTATCATATTTTCTTTAATTTTCCTGATTTCAAGAAACAATGGCTGCATGATAAGTTTAAATGGTCCTAAAAAGTCATTCTATTTAGTTTAAAAAATTTATTTAATTTTACTGCCTACCTTCATTGCTTTTGGATGTAAATACAAAATATTATAACAATTTTAGAAATTGAATGGGAATTTCACTCGAACTTCCAATATTTGCTTGATTTCTGTCACATAAATGACATTTGGGATTGACAAACAAAACCAGAAAAACCAGCTTTCTCGCGCTGGTTAATTTGGTGACAGTTATAACCGAATTTTTCAGGAACCGTGTTCCGTAATAAGAAAACTTTCAGAAAACCGATAGAAACGGAACATAAAACCATAACCAAGGTAAGCAACGGAATACTTAATATTTTTTTGAAACTGTCATAATTGCATTAATACTACATCCAATATAAAATAATAAATTTGTAGAGGCAAAATAAGCATGAAAAAATAGGCAATGATGTTCTAAATTTTTAACTATCTATCTATCTATCGTATGGCTAAACATCACAACAAAACATGGAATTACAATCACTGTAGAAGTAAAGAGCAGGAAACAAGTATGTGTGCAAAAAATAATAATAGTCTGATAAGAGGCTAAAATGTACAAACGAATATACATATAACAAGTATTACAAACAAACATCTAAATTACGGATGTATTCGACTGCACTGTCTGTAGCTTCCAGGAAATCATCAAAGGAACCGGAATAGGATCTTAATGGGCATGCTTCTTCTATGTGCTGGATAGTTTGTCTGCCGGTGTTCTAAGCTGACTTTCCCCATTTAAACATAGAATCGGCACACCTCCCATGATTTGTTCTTATCCGGTTTAACGATGGCATGTCAAAGCCTGGTGGGTTCTGAGTTATAGCCGGCATCTTCCCGGCGTGGTGTGGTAACTCTGATTCCCATTCCCTAATCCATGACTCCGTTAATTTAAAACCGTCCCGGTGTAAGCTGCTTACGGTTGTTAATGTTGGACGTTTTGAACGAAGTCTGTTCCTATCCAGGTCATGGACATCCAAATGTATCGGCAGTTGCGGCATGTTAGTAATTTTAGTGTATTCTCTAAAAAGTGCATACTGCCTGCGTATATGCGGTGGAGGAATATTACTTAGAATAGGAAGCCATTAGGTGGGAGTTGATTTTATTGTCCCTGATATAATTCGCATTGTGTTGTTCAATTGGATGTCCACCTTTCCTGTGTGAGAACTATTGAGCCACACCGGGGCACAGTCCTCAGCAGTAGAGTAACCCAAACCCAGCGCTATCCGGGGTGTACCAGGAGGAGGCGAACTAGCATTACACCCCAATTTTTAACTAATAGACTAGGTATCTTTACATCAAATATTAAACTTTATTCGGTCTAATGCTGTCGGTGAAGATGATTTATCAATTAAAGCAATAAAGCTGTGCATGCCTTGCTGTGGTAAAGCGGTAATAAATATAATAATTTTCACGGAATATTGTAAATCCCGGTATATTTTGTAAGTCAGCTTTGGAAAACTAATTTCTCCATTTTTTTTGGAGATATGGATATTTTTTTACAAGAGACAAAAAATGTAGTAAATACTAGAGGGACCATTTTACGGAAAGAAAATCTGTCGTCAGTGAAAATATTGATACTACAATTTATGTAGTGATGGGGGTAGTTTTTGCCCTTTTGCCCGTACTTTTTCCTAATTTTTGTAAAAGTGAAATGTTAAAACACATATCACCCACATGTCACCCAAAATCTTAATCAAATCGGAATAACGGTTCTTAAAATATCTGAAAAAATGCGTTTGTTTTTTTAAAGTTTGATGCCCCCTAACGGACAAACGAAGCACTTTTGTTTTGTAAATTGGTCCAATGAACTTATTTCAAAATACGTAGTAATTCTATGTCCACGGAATAGAGGACATCCCTATAAAACTTTTTTAATACAGGTCTGTATAATATAATTAAACCTATATCGCAAAAAGAGAATATGTCAAGATTGATAAAATAAGGCAATCTATTTCTCTGCTGTAAGTAATAAAAGTGTACAGGGTGGGTCAAATTCGACGCTTTTAAATGGAAACACCCTTTTCTATAGGAGATAGACAAAAACTAATATCGGTGTCTGGAGCTCAATTTTTGTGAAAAACATGATGGTGAAAACCGCATATCGATATCTGTTACCGTTTCGGAGTTACGGGGTGTTTTTGAAAAATACGCATTTTTAACAAATGGCTGTAACTTTTTTACTATGGAAAATTTTGTATTTTTAAGAAAACATTTCCAAAGCACCTTCACTAGTTGATAAATTAATAAGAAAACGTAGGTATAGGTTAATGATTTCTGAAAATTCGACTTTTCAAGTGGAGAAAGATACGTCTAAATATTTTTCAATACCGTTTGATAGAGAGTTATCCCGTGGTCTAAAAGGAATTTTTAAGAATGTCAATTATAAACTTGTGTATAGTGCTAATATTAAATTACAACAATGATTAGGTAATCCAAAGGATAAAACACCTCCACTGGAAAGGTCAGGTATTTATGAAATTTCTTGTAAAGATTGTAATCAGAAATATGTTGGGCAAACTAGAAGATCAATATTAACTAGATTTAAAGAACATTTAGCTCAGATAAGATATGGTAGACCGGATAAATCTTGCGTTGCCGAATATGTTCGGCAACGCAAGATTTATTGTTGATAAAGAACATTGTATAGATCTTAATAATTTAAAATTAATTAAACAAGTCGCAAATTACAGGCAATTTAGATGCATATGAAAGCATCAGAATTAATAAATGTAAAGATAGTATGAACAGAGTCAACGGTCCAATTCCTTCAAGTTCTTTGTTCCTACTACTCTAGTGGCGGAAATTAACTGTTACGCTCAGTGGGCTCTGACTCGGTTGGCTAGATTTTGCCACGCCCACTCGGTACCTAATGGGCGAGTATATAAACGCTCAACTTGTAGATTGTACTTTAGTTTATAATCATCTGCTGATGATGCTAACATGGTTAGCGAAAAAGTGTCGCGCGTCCAGTGTAAAAGTAAAAGTGTTTTGGTGTATTGTGGTGATTTAGTGTAATTTTATTTTGCTAGAATTTAATGGTTTATGTATTTTTTTTAAATTAATAATTTGAGGATTATCAATAGAAAATTTGATTTTTTATATGGGACACCCCGTATATTTTTAATTTATTGAAAATACTTAAAAATTACCTTTCCAAAAATATAACACACTTGATATTTTGCTCGATTCCTCTTCGAGATATAGAGTATATAAAAATTCGCCGGCTTTAAATAAGTAGGCTTTGAACGGCACCGGCTGTAATGCAAAAAAATTCTAGCTGTGAGCATCAATTAAAACTAAAATAATATTTGCTATGAGAGATGCAGAATTTTATAACAATTTAAAATATATTTAACCAACATCAACACATTTAAACTATATCTAATAACAATAAAAATAAATAGCAAACCAGGACATAAGATTTTGCTATAGGTGTTCGACATATCGTCTTCTGTTATGGACAGACGGGGCAGTTTTTGAACATTTCTCGCGGAATTCATTAACTCAGTAGGTGTGAAAGATACACTATCATAACTGCTAAGTATTTCTAATTCATGTCTAGATTATACGGAAGAATAAGGAACCTTTATTCTTCCGCAAATATATCCATAGGATTAGGTTCATGGGCACTAAATCAGGCGGCCTCGACGGCCAACGGCTGGGGTCTTTGTCAGCTATTTAATTATTCTTGAAATTGGCTGCAAAAATTTGCTGATAACTTCAGCCTTCAGAGGCGGTGCGTCGTCTTGCTGAAAAATATGTTTTCGAGTTCCATTAAGGGCATATCATCAATAAGGTGTCCAAAGTCCAAAGCCTACTAGTTAAAAATGGCGAACTTTTAAAAATTATGCATTTCGAAGGGGATTATAACAAAATATCAAGTGTGCTATATTTTTGGAAAGGTAATTTTAAATTCATTTCAGTTAATTAAAAATATAGAGGGTGTCCCAAATAAAAAATCAATTTTTTTGTTGATAACTCTTAAATTATTAATTTTAAAAAAAATTATACTTAAACCATTAAATTCTACGTAAAAAGGGGCTTTGGAAATGTTTTCATAGAAATACAAAATTTTCCATAGTAAAAAAGTTACAGCGATTTGTTAAAAATGCACATTTTTGAAAAACACCCCGTAACTCTGAAACGGTAACAGACATTGATGTGCGGTTTTCACAATCATGTTTTTGATGAAAATTGAGCTCCAGACACCTATATTAGTTTTCGTCTATCTCCTATAGAAAAGGGTGTTTCCATTTAAAAGCGTCGAATTTGACCCACCCTGTACACGGAGAAAATATCTGCACAGAAGTAGGTGTGTTGCCATATATTAAAATTTAACTAAGTTGTTGGTATTAATTACATATTACATAATATAAATATATACCTATAACAATATTACACTAGTTACACCTTTTTCATTTTTTAACAATTCTCACAAGTAATTAAATGTTATATTTATCGAAAGCAGTTTTAGTGAATCTAAAGGAAAGTAATAGGAAGTTCAAATTTAAAAAAAATGGACTATAGAATCAAATTATTAACATAAATATGCAACACAAGGAAATTATTAACACAAATTAGCCAGCAATAAAGTATAGGTCTCAAAGTGAACTTAGCAAAAACTAAAATAACGTACAACAAATACAAACACAAATACAAATACACAGGAACTAATATACAGGAAAGACATTCTCATAAATAACACAAAATTGGAAATAGTAGAAGAACACATTTATTTGGGACAACTAATACACTGCTCACTGTTTAGTGTAGTATTAGAAAAAGTTACGAAAGATGCGGAAATCAACAGAGAGAGCTTTCTGTATAAAAAAAGACATATGTGCTTAGCCTTTACAGATAATTTAGTTATCTTAGCAAGAGATCGGTGACCAAAAGACTAGAAAATCAAGCGCAAAAAGTAGGCTTAGTGTTTAATGAGAAGAAAACGAGATTTATGGAGTGGTCAGATAGGGATTTTGAGAAAGGGCTGTATACAAATAGATTCTGAGAGAGGGAAACGATACAAGTTTGAGGAAGTATATACATTTGCATATCTAGGAGCCGTATTTCTACACTGAAAAAAAGGTTCTCTCAGTCGAAATGAATATGACTTTGAGCCAAAAGATTGGCGCTTTTCAATAGGGCCAAGAACGACCTTTCTTTGCCCAAAGCATTAACTATCTTTTCATAAGCTTTAAAAAATTACTTTAGAGAATAGAAGAATCTATCTGTCCAAAGTATTTCGCTCTTGACCCAAAATGAATATGCAAAGAAGTTCTTGGTACAAGAACAATAGTCTCTTTGATTCATGCAAAAATTCTTGATTGAAAAGGGACATTTCTTGATTAAAGAGACACTTTTCTTAAACCAATAGCGAATACTGTTGACTCAACTAAAATTTATTTTGATCTAAGATCTCCTATACATCATATACAGGCATATTACGAGGTATATTATTTTCTGATAAATTTAGGTTTTCCTGGTCTGTAGTAAGTAAAGTGATATTATTTTCCTCGATAGTAGTTATTTCTGCGTCTTCACTCCTTGGTATTCTTTGGGGTGGTTCATCACTCTACAAATTACAAAAAATGTTACATCACGATTAATCAAAGTAAAGCAAATAAATTATTAAAATTATAAGCTTTGGTCACATTTTGAATTTTTTAATACGACGACTTGAAATTCTAAAATTTTTGTAATTATTTGCTTATTTATTATTCTTATTCTATCTATAGTCACGCATGCATTATCTGAACAGGTGCATTAGGTAAATGTCTCTTACCTTCAAATATAGCAAATAAATGCTCTAATTTCCATGTTTTTCAGAAACTCTTTTAAAGAATCCATATATCCTAAAATTTGTCCATAAAAATGACAAATGCATGTTAATAACGATCACTAATTTGTTATACGATATGCGCTTAAAAAGCAAATTATGCAAAATTCCAAGTGGAAAATTCCAAGCAACAAAACCCGTGCGTACTATGATGTGCGATCTATGAAATGCGACATACGACTGATCGAACTGCCGACTGATTTTATATACCGTCCTTCGTCATCGTCTTTGCGTGTCGTTATTATTTTTCATCAAAAGAGTATTTAGCTATTGGAAAAATGGCCATGTTTCTTGAATGAAGTACTTCCTAGCGTATTTTTCTTATTATCTTAAAACAAAGTAACTTGCACTTGGTTGAATGAAAATAGATACAAGAGAAATTTTCGAATTTTTCAAGAGAACCAGTTTTCTTGAGTTAAGAGAGTTTTTCTTGAGACAAAATATTTTCTTTTACACTAAAATAAATTCTCTTGCCACTAATATTTTTTTTCAAGAACAATGACGACTTTAGTTCAAGTCTATCTTTTTTATCAGTTTAAGGAAACGAAATGTAACTCAAGAAATTATGGCAAGGATAATGGCAGGAAATAGATATGTTAACACACTACAGAAAATTATTAAAAGTAAGAACATCTCTAGAAGTTTAAAAATCAGAATATACCAAACAATGATACGACCAATAGTATCTTTAAAACACACCTTTACATATTAGACGGTTTTAGACCGGAAACTAAGGTTTTGCAGTAAAAAGTCCAGTAATTATTTTTACCGAATTAGGTCTGTATTTTTTTTCTCATACGATATATAGATAGGCGTCAAGGTTGCAAAACCTGCCTTTATCCATTTTTTTAAAAAATGGCCTAATGAAATATACAGGGTGCTACAAATTCAGGGTACGAGCATTGGTATCTCGGAAACTGTAATAGATACGAAGATGGTTAAATTGGGGCAAAGTTGCTTCTTAGCATGTTCACCAAGATGCCATTAAAAAAGTTTTAAAAATTTCAAGGATTGCTGAGTTTTTTGGAAAAACGATTTTTTTGGAAAATAAATTTTATTTTTTCCTCGTTATTTTTTAGAAAATCAAAAAACTAATTACACATTCTCATAGCCACTTTATCAGTGCTATCTGATGGTATTTTTAGATTTTCAAATTAGCTGATAATTTGTGAGATACAGAGGCCAACTTAATTTTTTTAAATACGGACCTGCATTTTTTATTTCAGGTTTTGAAAGAACTTGATCTCCTGAGTACAATGATATGCCACACTTATTTTTTATTTTTGGTACTTTAGCAATAACAAATCTATTTAATTGTTATTTAAAATAATTTTAAGTCCGACTCTGGTTTGATTAAATTGCGATAAATATAATCAGATTATTATATTCATCGCAACAAAATTGATCAGCGCTAATTAACATTGAATAAGGAAAATCAAGCCAATTGAAAAATTCAAATAACTAATACCCAGGTCAGCAATTTAAAGATATTATTTTTAACTTTTTTATTGTGAATTTGAAATCTCTGTGTACGATCTTATAATATGCATAATATTAATCGTAATTATTATAAATAAATCAACTTCTACAAACTAGTTTCTATGCTCTACACGTTTGAAAGGGTTACTACCCTTCATAATGCACAAATTTATTTTTCGTTCAATCTTATTTGTAGCTCTTTAAACAGACCTTCTCCTTACTATTCGTACTGTCGTTACTTCCGAATACATTTTGTAATAATGCTTTAATTGTCTTTTATTGCTCGTTAATTGTTTTTGTACTCTTAATGTTAAAATGTATTGACTGATTGTATTTTTACAAATGACGTCAACTAATGCGACAGGTCCAGGAACCTCGCTAGCGTTTATATAATATATACTACTCTACCATTTCCAATCCATCTTCCTGGGAAATTATTTGGTTGTTTATATTATATTATATTTATATTATTTTTTATTATTTTATTTCATTTGATTTTCCGTATTCAATATTTTACCCCACGCCATTGTTAAGTTTGAAAGCTTAACAATATTGTAACGATTAATAGATTAAATATTTAAAAAAAAACAGAGCCGGACTTGAAATTAGTTTAAATAAATTGTGTTCAAATGTCAAAAATAAAAAAAAGTATCAAGTGTGACATACAATAATTATACTCAAGAGACTGAGTTCTTTCATAACCTGAAATAAAAAATGCCGATCCGTAAAACATTAAGTTGGCATCTGTATCTCAAAAATTATCAGCTAATTTAAAAATCTAAAAATGCCATCAGATAGCCCTAATAAAGTGGCTATGAGAAGGTGCAATTAATTTTTTGGTTTTCTAAAAAGTAACGACAGGAAAAAATAAAGTTGATCTTCAAAAAGATTCGTTTTTTCCAAAAAACTCAGCAATCCTTGAAATTTTTAAAACTTTTTGGATGGCATCTTGGTGAACATTCCAAGGAGGCAACTTTGCCCCAATTTAACCATGTTCGTATATATTACGGTTACCGATATACCAATGCGCGTACCTCGAATTTGTAGCACCCTGTATACGTAGTATCTAATTATTAAACATCCATCATGAACTGAACTATTCTTATTGATGAAAAAACAAGTAAAACAAATAATTCTTTTATGGCACTTACATCTGTTATTAAACTTCGACATTGAAAAATAAAAAAAAATAAATGTCATAGTCTTAACACACCTAACAGTAAAGTAAAAATAAAAAATATACCGGCTATGTTATTGGACCCATAAATATATGTATAAATAGATACCTGCAAATGAAAAACCACTTCGCTAATTACAGCCAACGAGATTTAATGTAATATTTTTATCACATTCTTAGCAAGCAAAAGCAATACAATTAAAAATAATTGAAATTCCTCATTTTATGTCAAATAAAAAGTTCTATGAGAAACAGAAAAAAAAAAGAATTAATATTCAACATTTGAATGAAAGTGTATGAAAGAAAACAAAGAGCGTTTATTATGTGAGAGCAAAGATCAAATAAATATACTTAAGTTAAAGTAACTAGGTTGACATTAATAAGCAAAATGTATGAAAATATTATTTGTTGCTATTTTATTCATATATTATGAGAGGTATTGCGAAAGAAATTTTGACTGATTTTTTTACAACAAACCATTAAATAAACCCATTTATTTTCATTCCTTTCTATTTACCCATAACGTATATATGACGTATTAATGTTGTATTAAACGTATTAAATTGACGTATTAAATTGTGTTTGTCAAAAACTCTAACGTGATTGGTCAGGCTTAATAGTTGCGTGCTGGGGCTAGACACAAGTGAATTACACCAAGTCTTTTAAAAGGGTATGTGGTGGATTTGAGGTTATACAAGATCGTTGTCAGAGAATTCTTAAAGCTTTTACTGCTGTAGACGATTTTGTTTACCTAACTTGTTAGTTTTAAAGAAAATTGTTAATTAGTAGAACAATAATAATCTTAAAATGTGGAATAAGAATTGAAATAGTAAACTTATTTCAATACATAGTTGCAATATATGATTAGATTATATTTTGTGGTCGGCTTATTAACCGCATGTTTAATTAATACCGAATTTTTGAAATATTCTTTGTACTATTTCCTGGTATTTTATTTCGCGGTTAGCTTTACAATATCGTAAAGTGTTATACAACGCAATTTGTTTACACATATGACTATTGCAAGATATACAGGTATCATTTTTTTTTTAATTTAAATAATATTTTTTAGTATATAATAGGTATACAGGGTGGCCCATCAAAAACGTTCCGCAAGGCATAACAGCCAGGATATTTTTTTTTCGAAAAATCCAAAAACACGTCAATTTTGTTTGTGAGGGGGAGAACTTTTGACCCAAAAATGATTGCAAAATCTTCAACCCTCTAAGCGGGGGTGTCATTCCCCAACTTTTTTCAAATGGGAAGGGGTGTCAAGTGGCGTCGCAATGAAAAGGGCTTTCTATTCTCTATATTTCCCCGCTTCGTTTTTAAAAATCGGTGGACTCATTCTGAAAATATGAAAGACTGAAATTTGAAAAGTACTTTTTTTGCAAAAAACGCATAAATTGAATTAATTAAAAAAAACTTATTTTATTAATGAAGAAAATGCTGAAAATGTTGCCCGTCAACCTCCATACAGTAATACAAATTATTTTCAACCCGTTCTAGAACATTCTGAAGAACTTGCGGGGTCACTTCGCAACAAACATCAATAATTCGTCTTCGCAGGTCTTCTAATGAGGCGGGTGGAGTGCTATACACTTTACTTTTTATGTGTTCCCATAGAAAAAAGTTTAAAGGAGTCAAGTTGGGTGACCGGGGAGGCCACTCAATTGTACCCCTTCACCCTATCCACCGAACGGAAAAGTTATTGTTTAACTAATTACGCACATTTTGAGAGTAATGTGGAGGTGCACCGTCTTGTTGAAATATTAGTTCCGCTTCAACGTATCCAGGATTGTTCTCTATGATATCAGTTAGGGCTGGGTTTCCAGTAAATCCAAGTACATATCACCTGTTAGATTTCCAGAAAGAAAAAAAGGACTCACAATAGAATTTCTAAAAATACCAGCCCACACGTTCAATTTCTTAGGGTTTTGTGTGTGCACCTCGTGAAAAACCCTGGGGTTGTCCTCAGCCCAGTACCGACAGTTGTGCCGATTAACTACACCTTTCAAAAAGAAACTACACTCTACCTAACCCGATCGTTCATCCTTGTGGCAAGTGAAAAATTCGTAAACATCTAGAAATAATAAGAAAAAACAGCAAATTGGTCGAAGGAATTTATCCTTATCATTTACCTACTCTAATAAATGTTTAAATAAACTTTTCAAATTTCAATGCTTCATATTTTCTCAATGGCTCGACCGATTTTCAAAAACGAAGCGGGAAAGTATAGAGAATAGAAAGCCCTTTTCAATGCGGTACCACTTGACCCCCTTCCCATTTGAAAAAAATTGGGGGATGACACCCCCGCTTAGAGGGTTGAATATTTTGCAATCATTTTTGGGGCAAAAATTGTCCCCCTCACAAACAAAATTGACGTGTTTATGAATTTTCCGAAAAAAAATTATCCTGGCCGTTATGCCTTGCGGAACGTTTTCGATGGGCCACCCTGTATATTTCACCTCAAATAATTATGAAGTCAAAATAGATACTTTCTTTATAGTTGGGCCCATTTTTGCCTATTGATGGCTTGGTTTGTTTGTAAGTTATCCCTGCTAATTTCCTAATATCATGGTCCCATCTCAGGTTCGGTCTTCTTCTAAGTATATTAATTCCTCGACTATGCTGTAATGTTTGTAGTCCATATGTTGTCCGTCCTTCTTGCCAGGTGTTCTGCCCATTGCCACTTGAGGGATTTGGTTCTGTGAATGACATCTATAGGGGTCTTTTGTTGTATCCACTCTATTCTTTTACGGTCTTGATCGAATGTTTTCTTCTTTAGATAAAGTGGCATTCTAGATTTAAATGTGGTTGAGTTTCTCCATAAGTACTCTATACTGACTTAATTCTTCAATTGCTCTAAAAGCCTAAAAGGCTCATGGCTTGATTGTTTATATTTTTCCTTTTATTTCTGTCTTTCGCCTTTATTCTCCACCCATCCACTCTTATCCTTCTCAAATCCTTTTCAACATCCTTTTTCCATCTGGTTCTCGGTCTACCCCTCTTTCTCCTTCCACCTATTTCACGTTTCATTATCATACTAGGAATTCTTGCTTCAGCCATCCTTTCAATGTGTCCCAGCCATCTTAGTCTTTGTGCTTTTGCTATTCCGGTTATACTCGGTGCCCGATATAGTTACTTTAATTATTCATTTGTTCTTCTGCTCCATAAATATGTTGTCTATCTTCTTTCCTCCAAAAATCTTCTTCGTATTTTTCTTTCCCAAATCTCTAGCTTCTAACTTTCCATTGCATTGAACGTCTACGTTTCACATGCATACTAGCATACAGTATGAAATAAAATAAATTTAATTTATTGCCGCCAAAGGCCCATACCATTAAGTCGATTTCGATTAATTTTCTTTATCAAATCCCTTTCTTTTTCGGCTGGTAAATAAACGCATACTTAATTACATTTCTGACAAATTGAGAGTGAAGGTGCACAAACACACACAACGTAGCAACGGTTGCACGCCAATGTCCTTGTCGAATATCTAGACCTCATATATTCCATATAAACGTTGAGTGACGTAGATATAACGTTTAAAAAAACACCCTAGAAACTTGTTTCAATATTTTTTTTTGTTGATTCGATGGCGTTCGTTCAACGGTCATTACGTACTTTACGTTTTATATGCACCATATATTTTATTCCGCATTATCTAAGCTTAGGTATGTAAGATAGTGTTAGTCTATAATACTGGGTTTCTAAAGAGCTCGGTGATAGTTGGTATTCCTATTGATTTCGTCATACTCTGTAGTTTTATGGTTATTAGACGTTGAGAGTATTCATTTGACGGTTTATTATAGTTGGCAGTGGTTATATTATTAGTTTAATTATTGGTTAGTGAAAATATACTTTACTGAGACAAGGAAATTCATTATACAGAGTTTCACAACTCCACATATGCCTTTTAAAATGAACAGATCCTTTTGAAAAGATAACCATTTTATGCAGTTAACAGGAAAAGAAGCGTTTGAGCATTTGATTTCATCTAGCTGATTTTTGTCACATAATTATAGGTTTATATCTAGTTTTAATTCTGTAATAATTAAAATATGTTTCAAACGTGTATCCTTTTATTACAGTTGAGTATTTTACTCTACAATCTTAAGTTTTTGTTAAATTAACAAAATGTATATCACACAGCCACCCTAGATTTTTTCAAATATTAAAGATCTACTCTATATCTGACGCAAGATCATAAAAATTAAAATATCTAGGAATATCTTTGTCTTAAGGGTAGGCAACCTTAACAATATTTTGAAGATACATAAATTTCCCATTGAACAATGGAAAAATATACTGGGTGTTTCATTTAAAATAAAGGAGTAACTTGCTTTTAAAAGTGACTAATGTTCCAAATTAATTTTGTCTCGCCCTGTATAATTTTTTGACCCAAATTTCAATTTGGTTTAACATACAATGATTACTGTAATTAAATATGAGGCTAGACAAGGTCAACTAAAATTTCGGTAGCTGTTATCGAAATTTAACATTTCCTCTTCATTTTCACAAAATGTGAAATATTTCAAAATCATTAGATTTTAGGTATATGCTTCTTTAATAAAACTCATCTTTATTTTTTCCTAGAATCCGAAAATCAATTAATATATAGGGTGTTCCATTAGAAAAAACACAACTTTAATGTTTAACTTTTTTTGGCAATAACCTGTATAATTCTATATATTTTTATAAAATGCTATCAGTTAACCTGCATATCCTGTCAAAATTTCATTTCGATACAAACTACCATTCTCTAGAGCTTCCGCGGCGTATGAGAGGCGCCACCCTGTACTGTTCAAGATTTGCCTACAATTTTTAAGTTTGTTTTAAAGATTCAATATCACGATTTCAATTAGAATGTAGAATATATCGTATGATCGAAAAAAACGGCGTCCAGTTGGCTGGGAAATGGCGATTAATGACATTTCCCATATAAATTTACATATAAAATGCCAGCGCTCTTCATTTCATAGCCATCACTGACGCCGTTTTTTTTTCGGTTATATCTACTAAAAAATACCGAGGGTATCGTCTAAATATCAAAAGTTGTAGTCATTTCCGGGTAAACAGGAAGTGACTAAAAACATCTGAATACGTCAATCAATCCTAATTTATGTCCTATACTAACATACCAAATCTCGTTTTTTTTATCAGAAAAAAAAACAAAAAGTTATAGGGGTGAACCACTTTTGAGAAACACCCGATATATTATTGATCGTGGCCCTAGAAAATAATAACTTCTCTATAAATAAATAATACCAGAGAGAAAATTTAATCGCAGTTTACTATAAAATGCTTCAATAGACCACAAAATTACATTCGCAACAATATCGCAAATCGCAACTCCTAAAAATTCAAACTTGCAGATAGATATCACGGTCCAGTTTACAAAATTACAATCGCAGCAAAATCGCAAATCGCAACAAAGTCGCAAATGGCAGCTATAATAATGTAGAACGTAGAATGAGTAAGAGGTAGGGTTATTCACTGCGACCTTAAAGATCTATTTTGCCCCCCTTCTTTGAGTCATCACACAATCTATAACCCATCATACCCCTGTTGTAGAGGGGACAGGGTATTTCCCATCCTCCTCTGACAACAGTTCTTCCTCCGAGGGTACACACCCTTCCACGGTTGTAGTTTGGCCTTCCGTTCCGCTCTTCACAGTCGTGGAGCTTGCCTCCAGCTGAGGAACCCGTGAGGTAGCGGCTGGATGATCTGTCTCCATTTTCTCCAACTCTTTAATTTGGTCTCTCCTTAGACCTGATACCGGTGTTGTCCCTCTTCTCTTTCTCTATTGCCTCCTTGGATTTGAGGTCAATTCCTATTGTGACGACCTGACCATGACCCTCCTCCCTCCAGTTGATGACTCGCCAACTCGATGTCCATACATTGAAGTTCTGACCTTGGATAAGGCTCAGCAGGTAGGTGGTGTCTTTCCCCTTGCTCCTCGGCAGAAAGACCGTCATGGCCTCCCCTTTAGGGATGGTTCCTCCCTTCACTGCAACCAGTTTCGGCCCTTGCCAATGTTTAGGTGCGATTTCCACCAACCAATTCGCCGATTCTTGAGATACACAATCTATGAGGATCATGCCCACCCGAAAGTGTATCACCGCAAAATTCAGCTGACCCAAATTTTGTAGATCGTTGTGTTGCGATCCGGTCGCCACTACTTCGTCTGGTATAGCCTCTTCTAGAGACGTGTGCTGGTCGGTGGTCAGAGCAACCTCTGGGAAATCCTTTGGCAGCACCGCCATTTTCACTTGTCCAGCAATAGCGGCAAAGCTGGTGATACGTCCCTGCTTGCCTCCCGGTGTTGGACGGGTTTCCATTCTGCCTTTTTCTCTCCCTGCAGGAGAAGAGGTGAGAGGTTCTCGCTCCCTCTCTTGTCCTTTGATGGAGATGAGTCAGGTTGTTTCTTGGTTTCTTTACTCTCCCCTTCTCGGAGGAGTGTTGTCGCTTTTGCTTTCTCTGGAGCAAGTCCTACTCTCAGAGGATCGTCTAGCCCGCCTGGTTGACCCAGGCCAGGCCGAAACGGTAGCTTATGTCGCTTATTGGGTCTAGAGGTAGGCTCCCGACTCCCGACCCTTCCTGGAGAAGGTGGTAGCATGTGTGCCACTTGTGGAGGATGATACCCAAGCAAGTGTCAGCCGCCCCTCCTGTAGTTTCTTTTGGATTTGATCCCTTGGAACTCATTTGTAATGTTCCCAGTGTCGCTAGGGATGGTCGGTCCACTTCTACAGAACCCCGCATGCAGAAGTAAGGGGTAAATACAATGGGGTGCCCCTTGATGCCCCAAGGCAGCTATTGTAATACTATATCTGTATAGTATTACTATAGTACAGTAATACTGGTTGCCTATATTGAATCTGGCAAGTAGAAGAAATCGCCGTTGAAGTTTCCTTAGAGCCAATCGCAGGTTGCAGGTAACATGTAAAAAACGATTTTTATGCGTAAAAAAACTATTTTTAACACACAAAGAAACAATTTTTTAGGCTTAAAAAACTATTTGTTACATGTAAAAAGCTATTTTTTAAAAAAATATTTTCAGTTTACTACTTTATCAACATTGCAAACTACACTATTTCAAACATGTCCTTCAAATCCTTTAATTAAATAGCTGATAGCAGGAAGTTCCATTTCAAATATGTGCACGTAGTCCACACACAATTTTTTTCATTTTTTTCGTACTTGACTAACATTTTACTTGATTACATTGCTTTAATTATCATGAATTACTGGAACACTGCGTATTTTAGTTAGCATTAAACATCTGTACATTTGTGGAATACGTATCTAATTAACTTAATATCCAATTTCGGCAGAAACTCGGGTGATAGTTAATATGTATTGCCACATCTAGTATATTATTTCGTGGAAATTAGACATTTGGAATATTCGTTTAACTGTTTATTAACTAGGAGTAGGTTACATTATTAGTTGTTAATTGGATGCTTCAATACACATATCTTCCTGGAATTATAATTTCACTGTCTCAGTTGTATAATTTAATAGGTTATTTAAAATTGAATGTAATATCTGTTTAGTGGTCATTCAGTGTTTTTATTGTTTTCTGTTTTCCTATTTTTATGTGTAAAGTTACCTTTAGTTATTGTACGTGTGGGACGACCTTAAGATTGAGAGTCGTCTGTCAAAAGGGAAAAAAATGAAAAAAGAAGATGGCGGAACAATAAAGTAGTCAGTAATACGTCCGCTGTTTTAATACAAGTTTTTAATTGCAATAGTAATACCTCTGAGTAATACTATCAACGAAGAAATAGTTCAATCTACAACAATATCTCTAGTGAATTATTGTAATCGCAAAACATTTTCCGATGCACGTCATCAATCATATCGACACTGACGCTAAAGTCTATACCGGGTGTTACATCGTCGAGCGGGACATAGGAAATCCCATGTAAATTTTAATGGAGTCAATTATTGGATTCCCTAATTATTTTAGAGAATAATTCTATTTAAGTTTATTGAAGAACACTAAATCCCACATTCAAAAGAATAACTTTAGATATTTTTGATTAACCCGTTTACGAGTTATCGCCGATTTCTTTTTAAATATTTCTCCTTTCTTATGGCCCTGTATTTACTTATGAGCACCAGCCAAGGAAAAAGATAACTGTCAAATGAAGTTGTCATTTCAGAAATTTATCCATTTAGTGCTTTATTATTATTATTAAAAACTCATACCTACATCGAAAATATTAGCCATGAATTACACTACCGAAGAAAAAGTATTGATGATTAAATGGTATTATCAAGGAAATAGTTATCAAAAGGTGTCGGACATGTTTGCTGCTCTGTATCCGAATAGACCGATACCTGGAAAATCTACAATCGCAAGGAATATCCAGAGATTTGAGACCGAAGATACCTTAATAAATAACTGCAAATGTGAAGCAAGGCAGGAACAAGGAGAAGATGCAAGAAATGATACCGACTTGGAAGTTTTATTGTGCGTGGTAGAGAACGATGGAAAGATCAGCACAAGGAAACTTCAGGATGAAATAGGAATAGATCACACTACAGCGTTTCGAATTTTGAAACGACATAAATACTATTCCTTCAAATATGAAAAGCACCAAGAGCTACGAGATGGGGACGAAATACGGCGGCAAGCGTTTTGTTTTGATATGATGGAAAGAGCAAACACGGATAGGGAATTTTTAAAAAACATATGTTTCACTGACGAATGCACGTTTACTTTAAATAATCAACCCAATGTTCAAAATTATCGATATTGGAACAAATAAAACCAACACAGGTTTGTCGAAACAAGGAAGCAATATCTACAAAAGTAAATGTTTGGGCAGGGATATTCGGACACAATATTATCGGGCCATTATTTCTTACGCGAAATTTAAATGCAGAATTTTATTTGGAACTACTCGAAAATCATATTTTACATGCTTTGTAGAATGTAGAATGTTTAGGAGGGGAATTAATCACCGTGACCTTATAGATCTATTGTGTGTTCCCCTTTCTTGAGTTATAACGAGTTATAACTCATCATACAGTCTCAGGGCTTTAAGAAAAGCCAGTATCTGAGACGGCTCCACAGAGGCCAGCTTTCCATCCTCGACATCAGACGTACCAAGGTTCATGGCACGAATGGTCGTCGTCTCGGTGCACTCAGTGATAAGGCGTTCTAGTATTTTCCCATTTTCCCCACAAAATCTGCATTCGCCGTTGTTTCTCAGTTTCAGCCTACTGAGGTGTTCGTTGAGGAGACAGTGTCCTGTTAGAAACCCCGTGACAATCCGAAGATTGTTTTTACTTAAATCAAGGAAAACCTTTGATTTTCTTTGCCTAATTTGTTGAACTTCTCTAGGCATTCTTTGGCCAACTTCGAATTGATGGTTACTGAGTTGATCGCGTTAAGTGCTGCTTGACTATCGGATAGGATGGCAATTTCCTGTTTTCGATAGTTCCTATCTAAGATAAATTGTACGCATCTTTCGATAGCGCAAATTTCTGCCTGAAGGATACTGGAGTAGGTACCCATTGGTTCGGAGTATTCAGTTTTCGGCCCAAATACTCCTATCCCTGTCCCTGCTTTGGTTTTGGAAGCATCAGTATACCACGTGATGGTTTGGTCTTTTATATGCTGAGTAAGCGTTTCTTTCTTCCAATCTCCATTATTACTCCATACTACAGTGAAGTGTTTCTTAAAGTTGTAAATTCTTGGTATGTCATCCACTGGGAGTTGGAGAAGTGGAATTTTCTTTTTGAGGGTGTTCCAAGCCCCTGACCTGAAAATTCTCCCAGTACTGTTTCCGTCAGTAACCATTCTAATCATTGCCGCATTGGCATAACTACCGACGACAATGTGCAGTGGTGTTAGGCCTAGAATGACCTCCATTGCTGCTGTTAGACATGTTCTCATGGCACCTGTGATGCAGATACATGGCAGTCTCTGTACTTTGCACACGTTTTACCTTGCTGTACGTTGCTCTAGTTTTGTATACCAAGCAACTGCTCCATAAGTAATCATGGGTCTTACTATCAGGGTATACATCCAGCGCAAAATGTTAGGGGCGCAGCCCCACTTATTTCCCGCCAGTCTTCTGCATATCATGAGAGCCTTTGTGGCTTTGCTGGTAATGTTCTTAATATGCCTGTTCCAGAGAAGTTTACTATTCAGGGTTATTCCCAGATATTTCACTTCCTGTGATGGTTTGGTTGGCAGTATTTCCTTTCCATCTAGATCGATTCTTTTCAAGTTTTTCAAACTTCGCTTTCTGGCGAATGGCACTACTGCGGTTTTACCTGAGATAATACTCAGCCCGACAGTCCTGCACCATCTCTCAGCGATGCGGAGTCCTCTTTGGATAATATTACACAGGGTGCCTTCATGTTTCCTCCGTGCAATGATGACTATGTCATCTGCGTACCCTATGCAGTGTATTCCAGCTAGAGTTAATTCTTCCAGTAGTTCATCCACTACCAAGCTCCACAGTAGGGGGGAGATCACTCCACCTTGTGGAGTTCCTTGCGTTGTTTTAACAACTACAGTTTTGGTACCTATCTCAGCCTCTGCTGTTCGTGTTGAGAGCATTTCCCAAAACCAGCGAATTATCGTACTGTTCACCCCTCTTGCTTCAAGAGATCGCTTGACCACCTTGTGAGGTATATTGTCAAACGCCCCTGCAATGTCCAAGAAGGCACAAAGTGCTGTTTCTTTGCTATCCAGGCTTGCCTGTATTAGCTCAGTTAACTGGTACAGAGTGTGGATCTGCCCGCTCTATATGCATGCTGACTATCGTGCAGTGGTTTAACCTGTAGATGATTTCCTCTAATATGGTTGTCCACTACTTTCTCCATCGTTTTTAATATGAACGATGTGAGACTAATAGGCCTAAATGATTTGAGGTTAGCCCAGTCAGTTTTGCCTCTTTTGGGTATGAAGATAACTTTCGCTCTTCTCCATATGGTTGGTATATACTATACATCGCTAAGCTGCTTCTTGTAATGTTTAATAGATGGAGTGTAGCTATTTCCTGACCCTTCTTTAGAAGGGCAGGAAAAATCCCATCTATTCCTGCTGTTTTATTTTATTTTACCTGCTTTACATGATGCCGCTAGGGAAAATCAGGAAGTTTGGTACCAAATGGATGGCTGCCCGGCACATAGTATTTTCTTAAAAATTGCACTTTTAAGCACAAGCAGTTCTTTTAAGAACTAAATTTTCGTGGTTTTGTATTATATTTCTTGAAATTGTGCCTTGAAAATATGCCGAAGCATTTAATCAGTCGAAGCAAAGAGCTTATAGCTTCTTAAAAGTAAGTTTGATTGATAAGCAAATAAATAAATTACAGATTTGTTGCCAAAAATACCAACTCGATTCGAAAAAATCAATAATTCATATAAATTGATTATGTTTTATTTCGATATGTTTAATGTACTATTAAATGAACATTTTATAAATAGAATAATAAGGAATTAATAAGGGAACGACATTCCCTCCCCTCTTTTGTAATTTTAATTATTTTTCCCTTTAAAATGTATGGAAGCTTCTCTTGCAAGCGTTTTATCTTCTAATAGCATAAGAAAGCAATAGCTTCCATTAGCTTCCATTAAGTAATCCAGTAAGCCGCTCTTAGCAGAAATGGATATGACTGAAAGTAGAGAATAATACCTTTTGTAACTATTTTACACTAAAAACAAATGTACATTTTTCATGGAGCTCGTAGCATTCATATGTAGCTCGATGGTAAAATGATTTTTAAATTCTTTGCTGTCTTAGTACATTCCACAGGGTGTTCCACACTTTCACCACAATTACATTTTATTTTTCTTCATATAATTGACAGATGGAAACTTTCATTATTAATTTAGAAAGAGATACTAAGAATTCAAATAATTTGGCTACAAATTGCTAAAAAAAGTAAATTGAACTTCTTACTAACAGCTATTAAGTAAATTGATGGATGTTTGAAAAAGTGTAGTTTGAAATGTTGAAAAAGTCATAAATTAAAAAGATGTTTTTTACGCGTAAAAAATAGTTTTTACGTGTAACAATAATGTAATTATCCAATAATAAATATCCATAACAAATTTACAGAGGGGTCAAAGCAGTAAAAGCTTGCAAAAATGAAAACAACTCGAAAATTCTCAAAATTAACGTTTATTAATCTAAATTGTAGATAAATACTAGTTTCCCATAAAAACCTGATTTCTCGCTGATGCGTTGGTTGCAACCTTAGATTAACAATAAAAAGTTGCAAAACGGTATAAACAGGTAATCGGTCTTTCGATCTTTTAACATGGATGTGATTTTTCATCTTGATGAACTCGAAACGAAATTTCTGAACGAAATTTCTGATGAAATAGGTGCGTAATCATTTCGTTGCTGTAGAATGTAGAATGAATGTAGAATGATTAAGAGGCTGGGGGTTAATCACTGCGACCTTAAAGATCTATTGTGCCCCCCCTTCCTTGAGGTATCACGCAGTCTATAACCCATCATTCCCCTGTTGTAGAGGGGACAGGGTATTTCCCATCCTCATCTGACAACAGTTCTTCCTCCGATGGTATACACCCTTCCACGGTTGGAGTTTGGCCCTCCATTCATTTCTAATGTTCCCAGTGTCGCTAGGCGGCTTCCCCACAGCTTCACCGGTGGTAATGCTAGATCTCATAGTGTCCCTACGAGTAGCGACTCGTGGGAACACTATGTCGGTGCACTTCGACAGAGCCATGCATGTAGAAGTAAGGGGTAAAATGGGGTGCTTCCTGATGCCCCAATGTTGAGACCAGTAATGGCTAGTCCTCTGTCCCAAGCAGCATTTGGACGTCGGGACAACGTTGTGTCACGCGACCAAACGTCGGGACGCAACGTCGGCACAATCTCGTGCCAACCCTAGTCTACACTAGTTTGGAGAATCATTTTTGGGTCGAAACGACGCGACGTTGGATACCTACGTTGGCTAGCAGCCTAATTTAGTACAAACTGCCACGTTGTTTAAAATCCTAATTCACAGAAATACAAAACTATAATAATATGGCGTCTAAGTCGCGTTTTATCCTAAATTGGGATAATTATAGTAAAAATATTATTTTTATGATTTAGTTAGAGACATATGCCAGATGGCAGTAAAGGAAAACAAAACAAAAGTATTTAAGTGTGGAGGATGTTTGAAGATCATAATTATTGACACACTTTAACCAACTCTGTAACTCGTTACCCATGGCAAAAAATTTAAACGCAAACAACTTTATTGATAAATGTATTGTTTCTGCTTTAAAAAGTACTAATGGGCCTTAAAATTAATTTTTTTTTAGCAAAATGAGAATAATTTATTCGCAGTCGAAAAAAAATGTTTCCGCGTGTTGTTTAGGGTCAAATATTTCAAGTTAACGTATTCAAAAAGCAGGAATTGCTATTTTAGAAACGAAACATTTTCTTATTCAACAACATGGCGGCTTTTACTTTATTGTTTTGGAGATTAAGATGGAGTAGTTCCAGTAGTCGCATACTGGACTAATAAACTCGCAGTTCAGCCTTAACAGGTAGTATACTAGTCGCAAGATTGCCTAATTTAGTCATCCTACAGTCTAGCTTATGCCGCCCTCTATATTCTAAATAAACGAGGGAGTGGATAAAGTATCGATAATATGTCGATGTATATTTAAATTTAGTTTTATATGTGCCTTTCTTACGTCCCATTTTAATTGAGTTTTTTTTATAAAAACAAAAACACCACTGAACTTAATTAAAAAAATTAACAACACAGTCTGACTGAACAGAACAATGAAGTAAAAATTTAAGATTTAAGGTTATGGTTCAATACAGTTGCAAAAAGGTAGTGGCTCGACGTCCTACCAACGTAAGAATAAGGAAATCTAAACAACGTTGGAATTAGTAAAACAGACGACGTTTGCATAACGTTGGAATAGTAAATGCGTCCTGAAAGTGACCTCGGAAAACTCTTTATTGCCCAACATTGTAACTACGTTGTCCGAATCACCTAAAGATCACTTAAGCAAAAAAGGTTACAAGACAACGTTTATTCGACGTCGCAGAAGCTTTTACTTTGTTGTAGTACTAGTTCAACGTCGGCACAACGTTACAACAACGTTTACATTTATTTTAATACCCAAGGTAAGGAGCTAACTATTTTTTGTAACTAATCCAACGTTGTGTTTAGTAAACATGTGGTCGCAAGTCGTGAAAATGCTACTTGGGATCTAGCCACGCATTCCTTTGCCCTGGTCCCGCCATCGTAGGTTTTCGGTTTTTGGTGAGATTGTCTCCTCTTGGTCCAGGCGGTTAAGCCAAGACCCTCCCGCACCCTTTACCCGCGAGACATGACCAGAGGTCAGTAGAGGGTGCCCGGTATGACGGACGGGGGTAGCCTCGTCCGGCATCGTTATATGTCTTGGTGCAATTTCCTGGCCACGACACTACAGCCAGGGACAAGACGATGAATGATATGCTTGTTAGACCAAGCCAGGCGCTAGGGGGATTCCCCCCACCACCTGACCAGGAGCTTCCCCACCAACGACAAGGTCTTGCATCTCCTAGTTGAAGATTTCGTTGTTGTATAAGAAAGTTGTACAATGGTATAGTTTGTTCAACGATTCAGGGAAGATCCCGACAAATAATATCCATAAACTGGCAGAAAATACAATTTATCCTGTGATACCTGTGATTTAAAATGATAGACACAAGTGTCACATTTCAAGTTTAGATTACTCTTGTCTAGTAAATTGTTTTTATTTGCTTTTTAAACAATACGTCATCCATAATGGTATTCCTACCTGGCCTTTGAAATTATTTTGATATGAAAGTCCTTATTTATCCCATTTGTTCATGTTAAACACTGCAGATTTTGAAACTGGTAATCTGTTCCGTAATTTGGCTAGTTTTTTTCCAGAATCTTTTTAAATTTGTCGGCGAGTTAAGAATCTTATGTGCTCGTTTGATTGGAACTATTACGTTTATCCCACTCTAGAATCCAATGCAGAAGTATAAACTCAGTTCACGAAGAAAATGTAAACGTTTCTGCTTGTTCATATTGGAAAATCCTTAGATTTTTTTTGCGCCGGTTTCAGGGGCAAACGTATTAAAGGGTGCCCGTTCTAGAAAGTGTCCGGACTATTGAAGTTATACTGTAAATACTAAAATTGCATTAGAACCCCCCAAACCTAGAAAAGTTTCTAAAAATAAATCCTTAATAATATTTTTTTTTTCTGTTTACTTTGTTTTTCCATGATCCTCACTCAGTCGAAAAGAATATTGAGACTTTTACGTATTCATTTAGTTAATATACTTAGACAAACTAACAAGTAGATTTGGTGGCCAGTGGAAAAACTTCGTCTATCTAAACAGGTCATTGCGCGGGTAAAACTTCCCAATTACCCAATTCTTCCCTTCGTTCGACCTTCCCCATTTTCCCCAACCGTCCCGTTTATCCCAAAACTTTTCTCTACTCACGTCCTCTTTTTTTTCGCCGATTTTTTCCCAGTTTGCCTGTTTATTCGGGCGGCCAAGCTGTCGACGTTCATTTGTTGCCGTTTCCGAAACATTCCGCCGTTGCCCTAGTGCTGCTAATCAGGAAAAACAAGTTGGCCGCGGAAAAACAAGTGCATGTCACTCTCGGAGAAATAAGTTAATATAGAGCCGTGCTAATAAGAGCATATGTTTTTTTTTATAATAATGTGGGGCCCTGTATATTTTTAATTTATTGAAAAAATTTTAAAATTACCTTTCCAAAAATATAACACTTGATATTTTGCTCGATTCCTCTTCGTGATATAGAGTTTATAAAAATTCGCCCACTTTAAATAAGTAGGCTTTGAACTAATATTTGAAATGAGAGATGCAGAATTTTATAACAATTTAAACTATATTTAACCAACATCAACACATTTAAACTTTATCTAATAACAGTAAAAATAAATAGCAAACCAAAACATGAAATTTTGCTACAGGTGTTCGACATATCAACCGTATTCTGTTATGGCCAGACGGGGCCGTTTTTGAACATTTCTCGCGGAATTCGTTAACTCAGTAGGGGTGAAATATACCCTCTTATAACTGCCTAAGTAATTCTAATACTTGTCTAGATTATACGGGTAATTTAAAAATAAGAGCCTTTATTCTTCCGCAAAGATATCCATAGGATTAAATCTATAACTAAGTTCGGTAAAACTAAGTCCGGTGGCCTCGACGGCCAACGGCTGGGATCTTGGTTAGCTATTCAATTATCCTAGAAATTGGTTGCAAAAATTTGCTAATAACTTCAGTGTTCTGAGGCGGTGCCTTGTCTTGCTGGAAAGATATGTTTTCGAGTTCAATTAGTGGCAGATCATCAATAAGGGGTCCAAAGCCTACTAGTTAAAAATGGCAAACTTTTAAAAATTCACTTCGTCGGCTTTATGACGAAAAGGCGTATCTCGATTTTTGTTACTTTTCAGGAGAGCAATTTAAAGAAAATCACTTACTTTAATTGGCCAATAAATGTAAAGTCTTTAATTTTTTAATAGTGTTTTTGTATTAACACTTAAACGGAGACATTGAGGAAACGCTCTGAAGATAAATTGAGCATAAATTCTAATAAATAATTTATTTTTAGTTGTTTAATAGGCCTTTTTGTTATAATAGTAATAAATTTATTTCCGAACGAGTAGTATATACATCATCATCATCATCATCATTTAGCTTATACCGTCCACTGCTCAACAAAAGCCTCCCTTAACTCTAGCCATTTCCTTCTATTTTGTGCCACTTGAATCCAGTTTCCAGCCATCCTCTTAATGGCATCTGTCCATCGACTAGGAGGTCGTCCTCTGCTTCTATAGGCCTCGTGTCTCGGTCTCCATTCCACAACTCTCTTTGTCCACCGTCCATCTGTCATCCTAGCCACATGTCCTGCCCAATTCCATTTAAGATGTAAGACAGATATCACCGCATCTCTTACTCCTGTTCGATTTCGTATTGCATGATTGGGTATTTTATCTCTGAGTGTAACTCCCAACATAGACCTTTCCATTTTCCGTTGCATGACCTGTATTCTATGTATGTTCTTTTTTGTCAAAGTAAGCGTTTCAGCTCCATACGCGAGGACAGGCAAGACACATTGGTTAAAGATCTTTCTTCTTAAACATATGGGAATATCAGATCTCAGTATATGCCTTAGTTTGTCAAATGCCGCCCACGACAAACCTATTCTTCGTAGAATTTCGTGGGTCTGATTATCCCTTCTAATATCGATCTCATGCCCTAAGTATTTATATATATGCCCTTGTTCCAAAGGTATGTTATTAATGTTTAAATTTCCACTTAGTACTAGGTTTGTCATGTATGGTGTCTTTGACAAGTTAATTTTCAAACCGACTTTTTCCGAAGCATCATTCAGCATATCCAGCATATTCTGTGCCTCCTGTATGTTGTCTGTTATTAAAATAATGTCATCTGCAAAACAAAGATGATTTATCAATTTGCCATCGATGTTAATTCCTGTTGAATCCCAGTTTATCATTTTTAACATACTTTCTAGCACAGCAACGAATAGTTTAGGGGATAGTGTGTCGCCTTGTCTTACCCCTCGATCGATATTGAATTTATCTGTGCATTGATTTGTCGATATTCTGACGTTTGCCGTGGCATTATCATATATATGTCTTATGATTGAGGAGTATCGATGATCGATACGACTCTCACTTAGTGTCTCTAGAAGCTTCCGCTGGTCTACCGAATCGAAGGCCTTCTCGAAGCATTATTATTGGTCTATTATACTCAATGCATTTCTCGATAAGGACCTTGACTGTTAGAAGATGGTCATTTGTTCCGTAACCTGATCGGAAACCTGCTTGTTCGCTCGAAAGAAAAAAGTCTATTTTATTTGTCAAACGCTTGGTGATAGTATTCATACGCCCATGTAAAATAAATTTAAAAATGAAAAAAAGTGTTCTTAACAAGAAAAAAAATTATACAATATTCACATTATGGATTACTTACAAGAAAATACAATACATACAAGAAAAAATCGCCAAAAAAACGGAAACAAATATTTTTTAATATTTTTATTTGCGTTGGATTAGATCAACTGAAAACAAAAACAATTTTCATTCCAGAAGCAAAGACAATAATCATTTAAATACTCTTATCTAGCTTATTTTAATAAAATTGTTTTTTATACAAAAATGCATTTTTTAACTAATATATTTTTATTAATTATTTAGTTAATTGGGGCATTAATACAGGGCATTTAAACTCATGTTCCATTTAATAAAAACCAAAAAACCAAACTAAACAAAAACAAAACATGTTTCTTCATTCGTTTTTTTTTATACAAATAACTGTGGAGTACCTAACAGTTTCTGTTTTTCCTGTTCAATGATAACAAATTCGACTTCCATTCTACGTGTTTATGCTGGATGATGATAGGCACAATAAATAAAATTTTCCAAAAATTGGCAGGGATGACAATGCCAATAGCCTGACAATGATAATGAGATGAAAATTATTTTATTTTTCGGGCAAATTTTTGGTTCGCTGAAATGTTCTTAGAGAAATTATGATTTCGGGAAATTTTCCATTAGGGCAATTTTCGTTTCATTGTTTTGCTTTCGATCAAAATTTTCCTTTTATTTGGCCATTTATTCTCGGACAATCTTTTGCATTTGCATACCCGATAGAGCTATATGCAGAGTCTAGCTCATTCTAACAATGGTTTTTGGCAAAAAAACAGACTCTAAAATCACACTGTAAAAGAGAGCTGCTGCCATGATAGAAATTTTATTTTGTCCCAAGCAACCGTCAGAAAATCATTAGGTAGAATGATGTGATTTTCTCTCGCATGCATTTTCATAACTTAAAACAAAAGGACCTATCTAAAATTCCATCTTTCTTATAGTCTAACAATTGGTATAACAATAATTGATATAACAAAGAGCCCTATCTCAACATAGGTATCTTCGTCATAACGAAGAATTGTAGTATCTGAGATGGGGCAAATTTTTAAACGAATATAAAATGAAAAAGGTACAATATTAATATGCGCAAATTCGCTATGTTAAAATATGACCCATTGGGCATGTCATGACGTTGATATCTCAAAATCGCCAAAAATCGAGATACGCCTTTTCGTCATAAAGCCGACGACTTTAGTTTTTTAAAACAGATAGTCTACAAAAAACGCTGACGTTCTGTTAAAATGACATTATATCAAATTAAACTTCAAAATTAACAATTAATTACTACCGGATAACCAGGTAAAACCAAAAATCCCCAAACTTTCTGTATGATTATTTTTAATTTTTACGTAGGTATGAAAAAATTATAATTAAAAATTAATGGTAATTAAAAATAATCATACAGAAAGTTTGGGGCTTTTTGATTTTACCTTATTAAATAATTGTCATCAGGTAGTAGTTGTTAATTTTGAAGTTTAACTTAATATAATGTCATTTTAACAGAACGTCAACGTTTTTGAAGACGATGATCTGTTTTAAAAAAACTAAAGTGTTCTCGAATAGTTGAATTTAAATATTTTAAATAGTTTTTTCTTTATTCTTTGTGTTTTTTTTTTATTCCGACGATGGAAAGAGATAAACTTTCCAAAACGTTAAGCATTTTTTTGTTCGTTAGGCAAATTTGTATAACTGTAAACCTAACTTCTGACAAGTAGTTTCCGTTTGGGATTAATGAAGAAGTTTTTACAAAAAATAACTATTTTATTTTGTAGATTTTCTTGCCGTGGCCAAATACCAACAGAGGATTTTTTGGAGAGATGAATCCGCTACATCCCAAGTAGCAAAAAGGAGTTCTAAAAGGATTGAATTATTTTAGAACAGTCGAATAGCGTTGTCTTAAGGACTGCTTGATTTTATTAAGCGTTTGGTTTCGACCATTCTGTTTTTTAATAAAAGTTGTCATATTAAACTATTTTCTAGTGGTTTTTACAACGTATCCTATAACGCATTAAACGATAATTTCTTTTAGTATGATATAACACTTAATAAGACAATGCTATATGAAACAAACATATTATTTTATTAGACTCTTATACCCACCATGTAAGAGTTGTATAATATTCATACAACTAGTAGTCACAAGATCATATAATAGTTACTTAAACTTGTCTTATTAAAGTTCTATTACGTTGTATGATAGAATGTTTTATTGCGTTAAACTACGGTGCTGTATACAACACTAGTTATATAGCCTTATATGATAAAATTGTGATTAACAAAATAAATTCGCTGTAATATATGCATTAAACTGGTAATGGTAATGGTAATGTATAATATAACCTCATTTTAAATTAAATGGTATACCTAGTTATTTATTTTGTTATTGTTGTTGTTGCAAAAGTAATATCTACGTACGCGTATAATCAATCACAGCTATTATGAATTCTGGACAAAGTTGGAAAAAATTTAACAAACGCAGTGGTAGTTATAAAGAGCATGTAAGAAAAAACTCATCGAAATTACGGCAAATAATCCCGAGAATTCCCTGGGTTCCCAAAAGCTCTCGGGTTGTCTGGCTTCTTCAAAGCATTGTTGCCACGTTGATGTAAAAGTTTTACTGTAGTAATGTTTGTATTGTTTTATTGTTGTTTTTCCAAGTCCTTAGGTTGCCGCTCACTCGTCGGACATGCATGAAATGCATTGCATGCATGAATCCATGAAAACCTGATCATGTTTGTTAGTTTAAATACTAATCAAATGAGATTTGGCAACATCTATTTGTCACAAATCTCAATATGTCAAAAATAGTTCTATAGTGCCTGGAAATTCTGCGTAATGATAGATATTTATCCTATACCGTTTTATTTTACAACAAAGACTTATTTAAGGGATTCATTTATAATAAAATGGTTGCATTATAATTCGCCATGTTTAAGGCAGAATTTTTGTATGGCCTATGGCCGCACTATATGAAGCAAAATTAAAAACATCAAAATAAATTGTAAAATGTTATTTTTGAGAACTATTTTGTGATAAGATTCCTACATACAGTAATAAGCTGTTTAATTAAATTAAAAACAAGAATTTTTGAAAATTTTATTTTATTTTATCGTTTAAATTTATACGTAAACCTTAATCGAAATTAAAGCGCTTTAATTTTTTGCCAAATATATACCTATAATCTACCAGTAAAATTTTCGTGGCAACAAAAATTTTTTCTACTTTTCAAACCCTATTAATGATTTT
Source organism: Sitophilus oryzae (assembly GCF_002938485.1). Taxonomy (NCBI): domain Eukaryota; kingdom Metazoa; phylum Arthropoda; class Insecta; order Coleoptera; family Curculionidae; genus Sitophilus; species Sitophilus oryzae. The sequence continues at coordinate 133,046 of NW_022147536.1, forward strand.
TTATATTACATATTTGTCGAGTAAAGTCTCCTTTTTAGCAATCCACATCCTCTATATTCATTTTACGACACGCTTAAAATATAATTTGCTCCTAATATTCTTCGGTAAAAAATAAAATACTATTTTACCTTGCTAAATAATCAAATGTTTTTATTGTTCTGTTTCTTAGATCTGACCACGTAATACACAATAAAACTAGTTTTATAATAGTTATATAACGCTGTGTAAAATAGTTGCATAAGAGTTGTATACCCTTTTTATAGAACTTCTATACTACTAAACGGTTGTATAAAAATGAGCCTTTTTTGGTTGTAAAGCTATCATATTACGGTCTTATAGCACGTTATATGAATTGAGGTATCCTATAAAAATGATCACATATAGCTATGGCTAGTTTATACAGCCTTTATAAAATAAAATTTGCTACTTGGGAAGGTATAGACATTTTTTCTCATTTATCAATATATCCATGGAATAGATATTTTTTTCATAGATGTTTGTTATATCAACAAGTATTTTATAACGTCTCTACTTCACCCTAATTCTCTAGGATATCACGGTATTGAAAGCAATGTAAGGCCACGAGGCTTAGCGCTTTTCTTTTGTTATTTTTGTCCTAGCAGCGGCGAGTTGGGCTCTAAGTGCGCCATGACTGAAGCTTTCCTAGTTGGGTTTTAAAATAAACGGTTTTAACGCCGCTGGGGAGAAGCGGCTTTAAAGGGACCTTTTAAAAAATGGAGCTTAAAACGATGTGGAAATATTTAATTCGCCAGATAAGCTTTGTGAAAGATTATTTCTTTTTCTATTCAGAAACTTAATTTAAGTAACATAAGTTTAAGAGTATCTTGGAGCACTATAGTGCCCTCGCCAAGTCGAGCACAACCATGCCATCCTCTTCTCGAAGGTATTAGCGGCACTTTTGACCTCTTACGGACTCCACAACAAAGTTACCGGCACGGTAACTTTGTTGTGGATAAAGCAAGGATATTACTTTTCACTATATATGAAGACATACTATAGTTGGCTAGGTTACCAAAATATCTAGTAATTATAGCTATAGTTTATGAATTATCGCTTGTCAATTTTCTTTAATTTCGACATACATACATATATACCGTGCTGGCAACTGTTACTTTTGGGTGGGCATTTACATGTGTGGAAGTAAATCGCATAGGGATCTTATTAAGTCGGAGTGAGAGAAATGCGACCGACCGACGCGACGCGCGACGGTGTGCTGTTGCGGCGTTGCCGATACGCCTTTTCCTATCAAGTAAAGTAAAATCACGATCGCAAACCGCTTATTTTTAAAATACTTTTTTTTCAAGAGATAACTAGATAAAATCATTAGACATGTTTCTGAGCATCTGAAATGGAATTATAAGGAGATCGTTAGGGTGTCATTTTTTTATAACAAGAAAACTTCAGTAATAGCGATAATTTAAGAACTCAACTTTTTAACACATAACAGGCCATAACTTTAGAACCACTTTAAATATTGAAACTTTTTTTTATTTTCAAGATCGGATATTTTACAATATGTTTACATAAGAAAAAATCGATAAGGTTGTTTTTTCCATTCAAAAATTGTAAACAACAATGTCTACAAAGAAAATACAGCAGAAACATAACAAAGTTCTTGAAAAAACTACAATCTATTATTTCTAATAGATTTCGAGATATCGATTTTTGAATTCAGGGTTCTAATAGCGCGACCACTATCGAACACCCACTCAATTCCACTTATTTTTACCAAAAATGCAAGTGTTTCTAGCTTGCACTTAAAAAAATTCAAGCTATAGGGAAAATTACAACGACTCGTTAATAAATAAACAAATTATCACGTAGTATCACGAAATGTAATTAAATCGTGAAGCTGAACGCATGACGTACACCTTTCCCTAGAACCTTAAGTACTGACAGAGGTATTGATTGGGTCGACCGGTCAACTGCGACAAATCTGTTATATCCCCTTCCACCTCTCTTAGCGATGTGCACAGTTTCTCGGTTTATTTCATACGTTTGGCAACGTGTTTACTGTCCTCTCTTTGTTCAGTACATTATAAACGCATTGTACTCTTCTTACATACGGAAATCTCGACCCAAGACTAAACTTTGCCAGCCCTTAGTATACATACTGCCATTACTCGCTGACGAGTATTTGACACGCATCAGAAGATGGTCACGCAAGGCGTTTTCTTTCATGAGCTTTTCTGTGACTGAAAAGCCCAATACGTGATGTTATTTGTCTACCGCAGTCCGGACATTCAAAAATCTCATTGCTTTGTTGCCTGTTAACTTTTTGGTTCTCGCTGTTAATTGAGTTTACAATTCTTCTCCATTGAGTTCTATTGTGAGCTGCGACTTCCCACTCATTTTGCACATTAATCCCCTTTAAGTTTTCGTGGAAAATGTCCTTGTACCTTTTGAGTTGTCCACCTGGCCTCCTCTTACCGTCTACAAGCTCACCGTAAAGCAGTGATTTTGGTATGCGGTTTTCTTGCATTCTGCATACGTGACCAGCCCATCTTAGTCGGGATTTTGTAACCATGACTTCAATACTCTCGCAGTTAGCTTTTTCAAGAACCGATACGTTTGAGACATGACGGAACCATTTGATTCTTAAGAGTTGTTTAAGATGTCTCTGTTGCAACTTGTTTAATGCGTTCATGTGTCGGCGGTACGGCACCCAGGTTTCGCCCCCATATAACATGATGGGGATTATTATTGCTCGGTACACTGCAAGTTTCGTTTTTGTGCTCAGGTCATGGTTGTAGAAAACCCTCTGTCTTTCAATTTCCAGAATGCTCTTGAGGCGCTGCTAATCATGTGCTGAATTTCAGAGTCGTTATTGGCCTTTTCCGAAATCAAACTGCCGAGATAACTGAATTCCGCTACATATTCCAGTAGTTCTTCTCCGATTTTTATAGCATTGTTGTGATCTTCCGGGGGAGTGCGCATGATTTTAGTTTTGTCGATGTTTAGCTATAGGTTTTTTTTTTGTTTAGCTGGCAAAGCCTCGTATGCCCAGCTATATGTGTTCAACATTTCTTGTAATTGCTGTACAGTTTTTGCAACTAGAGCGCAGTCATCAGCGTATTCAAGTTCTGTGATTAATTTTGTACGTGTTTTTGCCCTGAGTCTTTTTATGTTGAACAGACCGCCGTCGTATCTGTATCTAATGCCCAATCCTCACTCCTGCAGTTTGCTGTCCACTATAATGGAGAGCGCTGCCATGAATATGTTGAATAGGAGAGGCGCTAAGACACATCCCTGCCTAACTCCTGTATTTGTTAAGAAGGGATCGCTCAGTGATCCATGATGTGACACTCTTGACTTGTTGTTGTTATGGACGCTTTTACACACTGTAAGAAATTTGTTGGGTACTCCAAACTTTGTCATAATTGCCCAAAGTGCATCTCTGTGCATAGAGTCGAAGGCTTTTGTTAGGTCGATGAATGCAACATAAAGTTTAGACTGCTGTTCTTTTACTTTTTCCGGTAGTTGGCGGATGGAAAATATGGAATCGACGGTGCCGCGGTTAGTGCGAAAACCCGTTTGTGGTTCTGGAAGGATTTATTTGACATAATTTTTGCAAGAATTTTTCCTCCGATAGCCAAGAGTGAAATTCCTCGGTAGTTTCCGCAGTCTGATACACTTCCTTTGTTCTTAAATATATTCACTATATTTGCGTTGCAAAAGTCCTGAGGTACCTCTCCGCTTTCCCATATGACATCGAAGAGAGCCTTAAGATGATCAATAAGTTCTTTACTTGCACACTTATAGATTTCCGCCGGAATCGCGTCACAGCCAGCTGATTTGTTGTTTTTTGGGATATCTAATACATCGAGGCTGCTATACTGACATATTGTGTTTAGTGCTTCCATATTGGGGTTATTTTCTTGGTTAAGGATATGGCTGTAATTTCGACATATTGACTCACTGACTGATCATCGAAATTGTAAGGTACTTCTAGATGTGTCATAAACTTTAAATTTCGAATTTTAGTTAGCTTAAAGCTAAATCCTTATGGATCATAAGTTAGCTCTCTAGCCGCTACCGATAACCGACTTTCCAGCGATGGTAATAGGAGGACCGGTGATAGGATTGTTTTCAGAGCATATAATATAAAATAGATAATTTTTCCTGATAAACGATTCCCGGCGTTGTCTGTTATTGGTCTATGATAGGTCAATTGTTTGTTGTCAAAAAATGTTTGACGGTTGATGGTTCAACGATTTTGTAGGCGTAACCTACAAACTCACTTTGCGTATCAGTGATTTGTAGATTTGTGCAATTATATTTTAGTTTTTGTTTTCTCCTTAAAAAAATGGGCAGCCACTTTTTTAAGATAGTATAGATACAAAATTTAAAAGAATTGGAACCAGTACCTCACATGTGGGAGGAGGATGGGGTCTGCTGGTTTCCTAAGCTAAAAAAAGAAATTAAGATGCACCAGTGTAATGCAGCATCTCTTCCGGATAAAAAGCATTTGTGGAGTGATGTCTCACTACATTACTACTATTATTATTTTGCAAAAGCCTCGTCCCCTTTCTGTAAAATGTAGATGAATGTCTAAATGCTTTTTTAGTGTTTTTTTAGGCATAATAAAAAAAATAAGTTTGTTTACAAAAACTTTTTATTAGGTTATGTTCATGATGTTCATTAAGCCGTAAATGCTACTTAATGGGTTGTATTTACAGACGTAAATAGAGATACGTAAATTGGGTTATAAATATGAACATAAAATACAACAAAATATAATTGGATGTTACTTTGGGGATTATCAATAAGACGTATCCTATTTGGACAACGCGTAGACGTCGGGCTAGTTCAAGTATACGTACGTCGTGCAAGCCAACGTGGAAACGACGACGTTGGGAAATTAATAAAAATGGTACGTTGTTATTTGGTACGTCGACAGATCGTTGGATTTACCGACACGGATCCAACGACGTCGCTTTTAATAGGAAAGCGAGGTCACCGGTCGTATCACCAGCACCCGACCTAAATTTGCACAAAGTCTGACGTCGCTTCAGGTCAGATTTAGTTCGAAGTCAGATGCTACTTGGGCTGCTCCATTTGCAGGCATACCTATAGCAATTACACGATATGATATTCTATTCTAATTAAAAAACTTTATTTTTAAGGGCACTGTTTAGATTTATTTAGTATAATCGCGATGGAAGATTATTCTTTTATGATTATGGTGCTGTGCAATTTCCAAGTCATTATATTTATTACAAAAATTGTTGAATAGGTGCTTAAAGAGAGACTAAATAAAATAAACTGACTTGGTTTTACATGAGATCTCACAATTTTTTATAGTGAAAAAATTATGTTGCGAGGTTTGGCATTTTTTTACATTTTATGTTTTTGATGGGGTATAAACGCTATACGATCACCCTGTATGGAAGAATATGCGACAAAAAACGACCAAAATGAACAAGAAAAGGCAAACAGAATGAAGCGAAGGTAGAGAGAGAGAAATTCCAATCAGTGTCGTTTTCGGAGTCGTAGTATGCGGTTTGTGATAGATAAATTTCACTTTCGTTCCGACAGAAATGAATTTAATTGTTTCCTGTTTTATTAAAACTAATATTTTAGACTACGCCCTAATATGCTACCTGTAATTATCGTCTGCGAAGAAATTAAATAAATTCTAGCAAAGATACCCGGTTGATAATAAATAGTTTCTTGGAAAACTAGAAAAAAAAACGTAGTATATATTATCTATACTAATATATAAAATCCTTAAGTGACTGATATACTGATTAATCACGATCCTGCTCAAACCACTCAACGTAAGAAGTTCAATTTTGACATACAGGTTGATTCTAGGGTGTAGAGGTTCGATAAGAAGGGATTTTTCGAAATTCCAGTTCCAGGAGAATGAAACCACCCCTCACATATTACAATGTTTTTTATTTAAAAAACGGTCAAGTTTCCGAAAAAACGCTTAAACACGTATATTTTATTTTGTTTTTTTACATATTTTAAGATTTTTTAAAAATGTATACAGGGTGTTTCGAAAAAGCTGGTCATTGATTAACCACGATCCTGCTAAAAGCGCTTGACTTAAAAAGCTGATTTGTGGAAAACAGATTGACTTTAGGGTGTAGAGGTTCGATAAAAAGGAATTTTTCGAAACTCGACTTTTAGGGGGTGAAACTATCCCTCAAATATTAAAATATTTTTTTATTTAAAAACCGATGAGTTTTTCGGAAAAATTCTTAAACACGTATATTTTATTTTGTTGTTTTACATATTTTAAGATTTTTTATAAATTTATACAGGGTGTTTCATAAAATATGACCATTGAGTAATCACGATTCTGCTTAAACTGCTTGACGTTTAAAGCTGATTTTTGGTAAACGGATTGACTGTGGGGTGTAGAGGTTCGATAAGGAGGGGTTTCTTGAATCTCAAATTCCATGAGGGTGAAAACGCCCCTCAAATATTACAATATTTGTTATTTAAAAAACGGTTAGTCTTTCGGGAAAACGCTTGGAGAAGCATAATTTATTAGTTTTTTTTACATATTTTGAAATTTTTTAAAAAATCATACAGGATGTTTCAAAAAATTGAGTAATTTCTTAACCACGATTCTGCTTAAACTGCTTGACGTAAAAGGCTTATTTTAGGCAAACGGATTTTTCGAAAGTCAAATTCCTTCAAATATTACCAAGTGGTATAATAATATCGCCATATTGTTTTTTCTCATGCTGACATATATATGAGAAAATTTTATCTAGTTTGTATGTTAATGGAAATTCTTGCTTTGCTTTATCATCACCATTACAAATGATTAATTCGACGTGAACGAAATCGCTGGTACACGCTAGTTTTTTATATTTCTTTAAATATCGACCTACACTATTTCATACAGGTGTATTTCTAAAAGTATATTATACACATATTCCCCACATAAATTTACATATAAAATGACAAGGATCTTCATTTCATAGCCATCGCTGTCGCCGTTTTTTCGATCATATTGTTAAGCCCATTGCAAGAAAAACTATATCTCATCAAGAACATAGAATGTAAAAAATGCCCAGTCTCGCAACACAATTCTTCCACTATAAATAGTTGTGAGATCTTATGTAAAACCAAGTCAGTTTATTTTATTTAGTCTCTCTTTAAGCACCTATTCAACAATTTTGTTCTAAATTGTCAGTACCAATATTACTCATCTTTATTTCTGTAATAATAAATATAATGACTTGGCAATTGCACAGCACCATAATTATAAAAGAAAATTTAAAACACCTCGATTACTAAGTAAATCTAAACAGTGCCCTTAAAAATAAAGTTTTTTAATAGAATAATCATCTCTTGTGAATTTTGCATATTTTATTTTTATCTCGAAAACTATAAGAGATAGGAATAGGTTAATATAATACAAAAATTGAGATATGAGAGTAGTTTCCAAAAATATAATAATATACTGGATGTTCCATTTAAAATGGACCAAATCCAAAGGAAACTACAAGAGGGGCGGCTGACACTTGCTAGGGATCATCCTCCACAAGTGGCACACAAGTCTTCTCCAGCAAGGGTCGGGAGCCTACCTCTAGACCCAATAAGCGACACAAGCTACCGTTTCGTTTACCCGGCCTGGGTCAACCAGGCGGGCTAGACGATCCTCTGAGAGTAGGTCTTAGCGGAGCAGAAGCACGGAGACACTTCCGACTGCTCCACAAAGGACTTGCTCCAAAAGAAGCAAAAGCGAAAACACTCCTCTGAAAAGGGGAGAGTAAAGAAACCAAGAAACAACCTGATTCATCTCCATCAAAGGGCAAGGGAGGGAGCGAGAACCTCTCACCTCTTCTCCAGCAGGAAGAGAAAAAAGGCAGGATAGAAAGCCGTTCAATACCGGGAGGCAAGCAGGGACGTATCACCAGCTTTGCCGCTATTGCTGGACAAGTGAAAATGGCGGTGCTGTCAAAGGATTTCCCAGAGGTTGCTCTGACCACCGACCAGCAAATTTCTCTAGAAGAGGCTATACTGGACGAAGTAGTGGCGATCGGATCGCGACATAACGATCTAAAAAATATGGGTCAGCTGTGTTTTGCGGGGATACACTTTCTGGTGGGCATGATCCTCGTAGCTTGTGTATCTCAAGAATCGGCGAATTGGTTGGTGGAAATCGCACCTAAGCTTGAAAATTGGCAGGGGCCGGAACTGGTTGCAGTGAAGGGAGAAAACATCCCTAAAGGGGCGGCCATCACGGTCTTTCTGCCGAGGAGCTAGGGGAAAGACACCACCTACCTGCTGAGCCTTATTCAGGGTCAAAACTTCAATGTAAGGACATCGAGTTGGCGAGTCATCAACTCGAGGGAGGAGGGTCATGGTCAGGTCCTCACAATAGGAATTGACCTCAAAACCAAGGAGGCAATAGAGAAAGAGGGACATATCCTCTAATATAGATACGGGACAACACCGGTATCAGGTCTAAGGAAAGACCTCCAAATTTAGAAATTCCAAAGACTTCCAAATTTAGAAATTCTAAATTTGGAGTTTGCGACACATCTAGAAGTACCTTAGAATTTCGATTATCTGTCAGTGGGTCAATGTGGAAATTAAAGAAATTTAACAAGCGATAATTCATAAACTATGAAGTATAATTACTAGATATATTGGTAACCTAGCCAGATATAGTATGTCTTCATGTGTAGTGAAAATTAATATTCTTGCTTTATCGACAACGAAGTTACAGGGTGGTCAAAAATGCCGCTAATACCTTCGAGAAAATACTGCCTCGACTTGGCAGATCTAACCTTAATGCTATAAGTTTTATATAGGAGATTATTAATTTGATTAAATATATTAATGTTTTTTTTTTTATTTTCAGGTGAGTGAATCTTGACAGTTTTAATCAACTATTTAATTGAAATGAATCAATAATCAAGGACATAATGTTTTGAAGAGGAGTAGATGTAAGTTTTTGCATTAGAATCAGTATTTAATATCCCTAAATATTTTATTAACATCCATGAAGGTCTAAAAAGTGTATAAGCTTTTAACTTACGGTGCTTTTTAATTACCTGAAAGCAATAAACATAATAATGGACCTTTAATACTGCTGAAACCGGACTGTATTTATTTAAATTAATGCAAGTTTTTATGTTAGTTACTCAGATAGCTTTATCTATTTCTTCATAATATTCAGTTTTATTCTCGGCATTAGTTAGCGTGATAATCTTTTAGAATTATTTTCATCAACTTCCTCGCTAGGTGCCTTGCCCATTACCATTTGGGTCACTTAAATATGTAGATTTAATAATAATAATAATAATAATAAATAACGCTTTATTGTGCAAAAAGCCAAAATAGCTTCATCGACAAAGCATTTACAAAACAAACAAAAGCATAAAAATATACAATAGAAATCATACAATTCAAAAAAATTCAAATTAAAAGTAAGTCATTAAAATTACAAATAGAACATACATGAGCAATTGCAGAACACAAAAAAGGCGTATCAATAAAATTTTAGAATAAGAAAATTGTAAATGAATATAATTCTAAGAGTTATAAAATATTAAATACTCGACCTTTGACCAGTGTGTGAGATGATCAAAATTTTAAAATTCAAAATTGTTCATGATTAAACAAAAAAGTCGTTTACCGCATATAGGACTCTCTCCAGTAAGTATGATTTCAGAGCTTTGCGAAATGCGAGTAAGAATGAAGGCGACTATTCAAAAGCAGATGATTGTACATTTTTTTGGCATTTGTACAGTATTGAGCTTTTAACTAGTTCTGAGCTCGAGGTTGGCAGATAAAGATTGCCGCTCGCTCCGCATTCCTAAGTGGATAGTTGTGGGATGGCCTTTCGGGAATAGCAGATATTTGCTTTCGGATTAAGCAAACGCATTCAAAAATCAATAAAGAAGAAAGAGTCAGTATTTTGAAATTTTTAAAGAAATTCTGGCAGTGAGTTCTACTGTTCAGTCCCAATAAATATCGAACTGCTCTCTTTTGAAGTTTGAAAATACGATCAAATTTTGTTGCGCATTTTGTAGATATTTACATTATCTGGTATATGAATATTTCCAATGTTGTGTTATTTATTGGAATGTCTTTTCTGTTTACTAGTACGTTGTACATTACTGTAGTTTTTATTTAGTAAAAACTCATTTTGAGACCTACTTTATTGCTGGCTGGATTTAGTTCGTACTATTTAATTTGTGCTTGTAATTTTTTAAGACTATTGGCCATTAGAATTTTTATTGTCATCAGCGAATCGTATATGGTTAAGATATCCCTGTCGTACTCCTCTACCAGTTTGTCATATAGGTATTTTATACCGTATGATCAAAAAAAACACCTCTAGTTGGCTTGGAAATCTCGATCGATGACATTCACCATATAATTTTACATATGACAGCAATCTTCCTTTCAAAGCCATGGCTGGCGCCGTTTTTTATCATAGTATCTTAGTATTTTCGCATTTTTCCTATATTTATTTACTCCAAAATACACCGTTGAGTCATCCAACCATCTTTCTACCTTCATTGGTTCTAGATCTCCATGACTTTTTAAAAAAAATTAAAAATATTAACTCTTCCTTCCTTATTTATATTTGAATCTATTTGCCTAATACGTAAGCATGTATCAGCTTCTCAAGAAAGGCCATCTCACACTTATCCACTCAGGAACGCGGAGCAAGATCTTTATCTACCTACCCCACGCTCAGAGTGAGTTAAAAGTTCAATATTATACAACTCCAAAAAAATGCACAATCACCTGCCATTTGAAATCAAATCCATAACATCATTTTCTTCATTTCGCAAAGCATTGAAATCTTATTTACTAGACAAGGCTTTCTACGCCGTAAATGACTTATATTTTGATAATCGAATTTGATCTTGTAAACACTGGTCTAATATTTGCTATTACTATATTAACTATAAACTTACTAAATATTTTTGAATCTTATTTTTATTCTTTTTATTCTTTGACATTGTAAACATTTATTAATGTTTATTTTAAACAATAAGACTGACAATGTAATTTGTATAGTTGTTTTGTATTCTCTTTTGTTTGTAGCAACGACCTAGCTACATCGAAACACCGGTTCCTATTAGAACACGTAAATGCGACACTACTGGATGGACGGCTGACCGGTTCGAAACTCTGTATCGCGTGCTGTTGTTAAAAAAAAGCAAAAGTGTAAAATCTATTTACACACACTGCTCATTCACGTCGGTTCGAGGCCGGATGAGATCGGATATCTCGTGAGTAAGAGTCAATTTAAACACTTGCCAAGTCGGGCAAAAACGGGCCGAGGACCGCGGTTCGGATTCCGCGTAAACAAAGTAGGCCCCGTCCAGATTAGCCCTCGCAGCAAAAAGGAAACGTTAACTGAAATCTTTACTTTACTTTCTTTTGTTTGTTTACTTTACCTTTGTCTACACGTTGTAAAATTTTTTGTCAATAAAGGCATTTTTTTCCAAATCTGATTTCTTCCCAGTGAGCAAAGTTTTGTCGCATTTAGTCACATTTCGGAATAAAAAAAAACATTTTCAAAATTTATTAAAAAATATCTGTTAGAATTCTAACCACCTTGTATAGTTTTTGGTGTCATTTTTCCTTTGATTACACGTCCGCATTATCAGCACTTCCGAAACAATATTTGAATTTATAGGGAGAATAAATTAATGAACGGAGGCATAACCGTGAAAGGCAAGTGCAAGAACATTAGGCGTTTTTATCTCTAACAAGTTGTTACGGTTTCTATCTCATCAAGAAGAAAATTGCCTTCGGGTTATTTAATATTCATAAATAATAACTAGTTGTTTTTCTTTTCTTTAACATTAAGGGGTATTTCACTTTTTATTATGATTTGATTTTAATAAACTAATTAATGAAAAAACTTTATTATGGACATATTTTGTTGAACGTAAAATTTGTTTTTTCTTTTTAAATACATTGACGACCTCTGGATAGTTATATACAGTGTGCAACACCGAAACACTTTACTTTTAATACTAGATGCGCGTTTCGCTAACCATACAGGGTTATTCACCTCACTCGATACGGAGTATTGTAGCCAAATGATTGGATTTTTAAAAAGTGTCAGTGATGGGATCACTGGAGGACTACGAAAACTACAATTTAAAATCATTTTCACAAGGTACAAAGTGTCACAAATAAATAAAAAATATCAAAATTATATTTTTTTAAACGAAACACCGTGTATGTTGTAATATTGTTTCTACGATTAAAATAAAGGTAAATTTGATTAAGGTTCACTGCCCTTTAATTTTGCCGTGTTTAAAATATTTAGGATTGTGTAAAAACGCAGTAACAATAATTTTAATCCTTCATTTCTCTAGGCGTATTTAAGTTCTGAAAATCAAATATTGTACTGAAGGTTTTCAATTTACTAAATTTTGTCTTGCAATAACAAAAACAATACTACCTTATACAGAGTGTCTCAAAATTCATATTAAATAATTACCGTAATATGGGGTGGATAGGGACACTTTTTGAGCTTTTACATATCGCTACTACTAGGGATTATAACTTTTTAGATTTTTTTTTACTGGAAAAGTCCTATCTGGGTCTGCACTGTAAGCACATAAAAAATATTTGTGGTCCTGAAAAGGACCTTCGTTTTCCCATGTTCGTTAATGTAGGTAATGGGTAAACGGTAAAAAAACAGGATAATGAAATTTAAAAAATTACAAAAATTGTTCAAACGTGCCTCCCTCTTGCATTAAACAATAACCCAAACGATCATAAAATCCCCTCCTCACATTGGATAACATATCAGGGGTGACAGTGTCAAAGGCATTAAATATTTTCTGCCTTAACTGCTCCAAGTTTTGAATTTCTTCATGGCCGTAAATTTTAGATTTTATGTATCCCCATAAAAAGAAATCATCACCGAGAAGTCAGGTGAAATTAAACGTCAGTCTAAACAAAACTGTAATTTTTGAAAACTTGTCAAAATTTGGACACACGCTAAATGGACTTGATTTTCCTATGTCTCGAAGTCTGTGGACTTTTCTGTATAATCTCGCAGTAATTTAAAGATTGCTCGTCATATTATATCAGTTCGTAGGAGATTAGGAAAAAAAAGATATTTATAATATAAAAAATTAATTTATTTAACAAAATTTAATTAAAGATGTGACAAAATAGTTACTTTTCTATTGGTTCTATCGGACTTTTTTCGACTATATAAACCTTTATTTTTTGTAAACTTTAATGCATAAAATATTTTCAATTTAATAAATAATTTAATGATGTAAATAAGAGGAAATTTCTCACATGGGTGGTCAAATTCTATAGTTTTCATTATATCAAACAGCCTCTGAATGTTTTCAAAACTCATCAAAATTTAATATAAATATTTTTTCCATTTCCAGTAAATAAAATGAACAAATTTTTCCACTTTCATGATCAAAGGCTTTTAAATGGGTAAATAATTTCGAGTTATCCAGAGATTTGGATTCTTTTGCAAATTTTAGACAAATATCACATTGATGTATTTGAAGACCCTTTTAATTGATGTAGTCAAACATAATTTTGAGTTGAAAACATTTCGCAGAGGCTGTTTGATATAATGAAAACTATAGAATTTGACCACCCATGTGAGAAATTTCCTCTTATTCACATCATTAAATGATTTATTAGATTGAAAATATTTGATGTATTAAAGTTTACAAATATAGATTTATATAGTCGAAAAAAGTCCGATAGAACCAATAGAAAGGTACTATTTTGTCACATTTTTAATTAAATTTTGTTAAATAAATTAATTTTTTATACTATAGATATCTTTTTTTTCCTTATAACACATTTGTATCCCATTTTAAATAAGATATACAAATTACCAAAACTTAGAAATAACAGTTCAAAAGTTCAACAAAAATCCTACACGCGTTTTTAAAAAGAAACATATATCCAGGCACTATGTCATTCCAGCAAGCGAATACGACACAGCATAGGTTTCCGGACTAAACGACTGGTGTATTTACACCACTCAATAGGCGTGTCGGGTTTGCCGAGCGGTTTCCGATTCAGTCGCTTTCTTTCGCATCTGTTATAGGTAATTTGTGGTAATGACATATAAAACAACTCCTTGTTGGTTGAGTTCTCAACTAGCATAGGAGTGTGACAGGAAGACGCGATATCCCCAAAGCTGTTTACAGCAGCATTAGAAGAAATCTTCCGTCAACTGGACTGGACCAACAAATTATTAACAATTGATGGAGAATATCTTAACCATCTAAGATTTTCTGATGACATAGTCCTAATTGCCAATTGGTTAGAAAAACTACAAGCACAAATTAACGAACTAAAGACAGCCAGCAATCATGGGCGCCGGACAGTGGGGGCAAGAGGGGGCATTTGCCCCCCCCCCTGGATTACTGAAACAATAAAAATAAAAGCTATCTTCTTACATCCATCTGTAAAAAAATAATCATTATTATAAAATTGTTAGGTGTTACCTGTAAAATAATAAAAAATGTGGTAATTATTGGGAAAATTGGAAATCGTCCGATTTTCACCAAAATTGGTATACGCACTATTTTGAGGTCGTAGATTACGAATCTACTTTTTTCTTGGTTTTTCAGAAAAACGGAAAATTATTTCAACATTGAATTTTTCTTTATTTCGGCCCTATAAAGTAATAATTTCACTATATTTTCATTATATTATAGTTTATCTAAAAGCCACACTTGATTGGGGATAAAAAAGTGTCCAACATTTTACTGAAAAACACTTTTCTTAACAAAATAGCAAAGAAAATTGAGATGGAAGTTTGACATTTGATATATCCTTCTTTCTCTCCTATGTAATAAAAAGAGACAAATATATTCTAGACCTAATCTAGAAATTTGAAAATTTACAACGTTGCCATATCTTCTATTTTTCGGGTGATTAGGGATTTTAAATAAATTACCTATTATGAGATCGACAATAATTAAATATACAACTATATCGACAAAATTACGCGGAAGAAAGTTTGATTGCATTGGTTTTAACTTCTTTGCGGAGAGGGTTAATCTTTTTGGAGTTAATCTAATAATATAACAACAAAAGATTAACACCCTCTGCATGGAAGTTGTAACCAATGCAATCAAACTCTTTCGTCTAACTTCGTGGGTATAAATAGTCAGATCTCGTTGGTAAAATAGCAGTTATGGGAAGGACTGCTTCTGGCGACCGCCTTTCGTAATTCCAGAATGAGCGAAAAAATACGCGAAATTTAGGTTTAGCATTGGCAACGTTGCTTTAAATGCCAGAAACACATAAGCTTACTTCGGGTTTCTCTTATTACCGATTCTGAACCGTCCTAGAACTGTGATGCGTATGCTCAGAAGGAAATATGAAGACATTATTTAATCTGCGCATGCGTTGCAGAGTTCTTGGACGGTTCAGAATCGGTAATAACAAGAACCCGAACAAAGCTATAACCTAACATTTTCAGATTATTTACAAATTTATTTTAGCAAATTTTCTTCTATTATGCATAGAATTGGTTAAAAAAGTAACAGAAAATAGCAAAAACATTATTGATTATTGAATACCTAACAAAATATATGCTAGAACCTTAAAATATGAGAAATTAAGAAAAATTCGATATTGAAATTATTTTCCGTTTTTCTGAAAAACGGTAAGAGACCACCAAGAAAAAAGTTCAGATTCGTAATCTACGACTTCAAAATAGGGTGTATACCAATTTTGGTGAAAATCGGACGATTTCCAGTTTTCCCAATAATTACCAAAAATGTCAATTTTTTATTCATTTTTACCTTGCCCCCCCCCCCCTAAATTTCATTCTTCCGGCGCCCATGCCAGCAATAAAGTGGGTCTCAAAACGAATTTAGCAAAAACTAAAGTAATGTACTACGAACTAGTGGAAAGAAAAGATATTCTAATAAATTACACAACACTGGAAATAGTAGAAGGATATATATATTTAGGAAATGAATACACAGCTCGGGATCTCTACTACCAGAAATCAACCGAAGAAGTTAACATGGAGTACTTATGGAAGAAACTCAATCATATTCAAATCTAGAATGCCCCTCTATCTAAAGAAGAAAACATTCGACCAATGTGTACTTCCAGTCATGACCTATGCATGTGAACCCTGGACACTTAAAACGTAAGGAAACTGCAAGTCGCGTAAAGAGATACCGTAAAAGAATAAAGTGGATACGACAAAATACCCAAGTAATAAGTGTCATCCACAGAGTCAAATCACTCAAATGGACAGAACACCTGGCATTAATAATGGACAACAGATGACCCACAACAATTACAGCATGGTTTACCCACGAGGAATTAGGAGACTTAGAAGAAGGCCGAGACTGAGATGGGACCATGATAGTACGAAACTAGCTGGGATAACTTGGGCTCGTATAGCCAACAATAGAAAACAATGGGCCGAACTACAAAGATACTATTTGAAGGAGGCTACACAATAACTGGAAATGGTTGACTAAAGGCTGATTCATGGTACACCGGGCCGTACCCGAGCCGGGCACGTTCCGTGCAGTAGACACTGGGCCACGTCCGGGCCTTCAATATATGTTACACCGAGTGGACAACGGGGATCGTGTCCGTGCCGATTATATTCTAGAAAACAGTGTTGCCGCAGTGGTACATTTGTACCAAATTTGATACTTTTAATTCTATTTGGTACAGTAGTACTACATTTTCAAATCCAGGATGATTTGGTACAATAATTATTTTCCACGCGCACCGAAAATGAATAGATATTTAATAATTATTGTCGTTGATATTGCATTAAACGCGTTTACCGATACCATTCGGAGAAAATCCGCATTAATTAACGACGTATTATAAACGTTGTAATGTCCATAGCGTTGCCTATATTAAATAACGCGAAGAAAAAACTTGAAAATTTACTGTTTCTAACATGCTTCTATATTTGCGTTTTTTTTAAATAAAATTTAAGTTTTCCAAGTATTGTGTGTAGTATTAGAATTACTTAGATTTCTTCAACCTATACATACTTATAATTGGGTTTTCTGAATTTCTATTTCATGTTTTTCGTCTCGATTTGTGTCTTTCTCCAGGAAGTTTTTTTATGTAGAAATTTATGAAGAAATTCACAGCGACCAAACCGGTTAAAGTCATATGCAGATGTATTTTGTTGTGCTTTAAAAAATTGTACCAAAGTGGTACATTTTTAGTTTATAATGTGGTACGCGCTAAAAGTTGGGTGCGGCAACACTGCTAGAAAACAGCCGCTATAGGCCCGTAGATGAACGAAGTATTTAGCCCGGGCGACTCATTTATGTTTGCCGCAACGGGGCCGGACCGTAGCGGATCCGAGGAAAAATGTACACCGACATTTCTCGGACGGGGCACGGACGGGTTCCGGCGAAGCTCGGCCCGTGCTCGGCTTAGCATGAATGCATAGGTATAAATAACATTTGACAATGTTTGGCCGTGCCTTCACCGTCGCACGGCCCCGGCCCGTCACGGTGTACCATGAATCAGCCTTAAGCTGAAAATGATGATGATGAATGTTCTAAAATAAATTATATTTAAAATTATCTTTAAAATGTATAATAAAATGTAAGTTAATAAATCCGCATATGTTATACAATTATGTAGGTAATAGAGATGGCGGTATTATATCATTAAAACTTTTCAACTAAGTTAAAACTTGCACGATAACGAATTAGATCGCTTTAAAATTGTAAAATGTAGCTTTAGCTCCACGTAGCCGTTCAGTTTTAATTAAGTAATGCATTTATAATTAACATTTGCGAAATGCGAGCCTTCGGTACTGAAGCGCGACCTTGCGCGATTTATTAATTTTATTATATACTTCTGGGTACAAGGATCTATTGAATAAGTTATATTTTAATCCACGTTACGGTATATTAAGGGTTATCGTTATAATATAGGAATGTGTTTAGATTCGAGGACAAATTTGGGTCAGAATAACACAATTTTAAATTAATAAATTTAAAAATAAATATCAGGTATTTCAGAAAACAAGTACAAAAAAGTTGCGTGTGCACAATGTGCGCATATTTGAAGAGAAACTTCTTCATCGTCATCATCATCATTATCATTTTCAGCTTATTCAACCATTTCCAATTATGGTGGACCCTCCATCACATACTCTCTTTGTAGTTGGGCCCATTGTTGTCTGTTGTTGCGAGCCCAAGTCATCCCTTCTAAATTCCGGCCTAATATTATGGTCCCATCTCAGGTTCGGTCTTCTTCTAGGTCTCTTAATCCCTCATGGATACCATGCTTTAAATTTTGTGTTCCATCTCACGGTGTTCCTGAAGGGTTGACAGGTTTTTATTTAGTGGCAGAAAAAAGTATTGACATATCTTGAGCAAGGACACCTTCCTAAAAATATATCTAATAACCTTTAAATCGAACCTGCTTCTTACCGTGTTTTTTAAGTCTTATTGTATTTTTTCAGGAAAATTGTATAAAAAAATCAATTCTATGATGGTTTATTTTATTGATAAGCTTCAAGGACATATTTTTTTTATTATAAATAAAATATCTGACGAAAATAAAATATCTGAGAACCTATGGCAATTTAAGAGAAAATCACGTTAAATTTGAAAAAATCTTCAACGATAATCCCAAATCCTCCAAAAACTGCTTCAGTACAATCAATAAACCCTTCTTGACTGAAGAGGACGATTTAAAAATCATTCCCGAGCTTCGTCTGCTTCAAGGTTTTGTAAATCATTTATTTTGGAAAGGCTTAGTACCACTCCTTGGGCGAGACACAGCGTTAACGTGGCCAAAAAAATTGCACCTTGTTTCTAAAAAGTACCAGGGTGAGATTTTTGAAGGCAACGCATGCAGAACTTTATTGAAACACCGGAATTAACTTATATCACTAAACACCGATCCAAGCAATCATATTTGTATTCTACAGTATGTCGCTGCTTTTAATAAAACTGTTGAGAAAAGTTTCTCTTCTGATGTATGCTATGTTGACCTACACACAGATATAAAGCATTTAAGAAGCATAATGAGACAATTAGAAATTTCTCAAACGCTTAAAATCCATATAATTTTAAATCATTTACATGAAACTGTTATGTTCCTACAAAGCGGAACTACAAAGCTAGGACGAGAGCTAGCTATGGTCGGAGTAGGCGGGGGAGTCGAGTCGGTTCATATGGATTTTTTAATTGTTTGGAATAGATATAAAATAAACTCTTTTGGGAATACACATTATGGAAAAAATCTTTTAAAGACTGTTATAGAGTATTCATCAAATTACTGTTGAGTCAAAGCCGTTTTTTTCCATATTTTTGTTGCATTCGTAGAATTAATTGATTAACGTTGTGATAACTATATTTTTAATATAATGTAGATATTTTCTAATAGAATTACATGTTTGTGTTATTTATAATATAGTTTTACAAAATGTTATTGTTGATATAGTTCTCGATATAATTCCTAATATGTACCTACTAATATATTATATTTTTTGTTAATAGTTTTGTGGGACGTTATTTCTGACTAGACAAATTTAGAATAATTATATAAAAAAAATTTCTATCTTAATATAGTGTTAGGAAATGTTATTTTTGTGTTAGTCATCAGATATTTTATTTATAATAGAAGAAAATCATGTCCTCGAAGCTTATCAATAAACCCTCATAGAATTTAATTTTATATACCATTTTCTTAAAAACTTCAAAATCGCTTAAAAGAAGCAGGTTCGATTTAAATGTTATTAGATATATTTTTAGGAAGATGTCATTACTTCAAAATATGTCAATAGTTTTTTCTGCCACTAAAGAGAAACCTGCCGACCCTTCAGGAGCACTGTGATCTGTTGTCCGTCCTTCTTTGCCATTTGAGGGATTTGACTCTGTAGATGACATCTATGACCTGGGTCTTTTGTCGTATCCATTCTATTCTTTTAAGGTCTCTCTTGGTTGTTCCTAGCATATTTCGTTCCAATAAGCGTTGTGCGACCTGCAGTTTCCTTATGATGTACGTTTTAAGTGTCCAGGTTTCCCATGCATAGGTCATGACTGATAGTACACATTGGTCGAATGTTTTCTTCTTTTGATAGAGTGGCATTCTAGATTTAAATATGATTGAGTTTTTTCCATAAGTACTCCATGCTAACTTAATTTTTCTGTTGATTTCTAGTGGTAAAGATTTCGAACTGTGTATTAGTTGTCCCAAATATAAAAATTTTTCTACTATTTCCAGTGTTGTATTATTTATTAGAATGTCTTATTTTTCCACTAGTTTGTTGTACATCATTTTTAGTTTAGTTTTTGCTAAATTCATTTTAAGACCCGCTTTATTGCTGGCTGTATTTCGTTTATTAATCTGTGCTTGTAGTTCTTCAGGATTATTGGTAATTAGGATTATGTCACCAGCGAATCTTAGATGGTGTAGATATTCTCCATCTATTTTTAATCCTTTGTTGGTCCAATCCAGTTGATGGAAGATTTCTTTAGATAACCATCTGGTATCTTACCGCTACTGCCCATTTGTTAAAACCCGTAATTAAATTATATTTGAGCTCTTAACTCACGCATTTTGAGTGAGTTACGAGCTTCATAACTCACGCATTTTCATTACCGCACTCCTTGTTGTTGTAAACTGTTCTATTGATAATAATGATAAAAACATGAAAACTTATTTATTTTTATTTGAACAATATTTCAAGTAAATGCCTGATGAAGCATATATATTCATTTTAATAGATATCATAGTACGTATCATTGAATAGAAAGCCCAAAGAGACGAAGGCTTATAAGTAGCGGATAAATTGGAAAAATATGTTATAAGTACCTTTTTATTTCCATAGTGGTGTACTTTTTTTTCGGTGCTTAGAGTATGTTTATTTATACTTCTGTTTCGATCTTGCTGGAAGCAATCCAGAAATGGCTCTGAATGCCTCTTCTTCAATGTCAGAGGGAATACTTTCCGAATCGCTCATTTTTTAACACGTTCACTGCGATACAAGTCAGATATGTCCGGTACCGGTGATTCCGTTCCAGCGGTTACCAGTCACTCCATCTATTCCATTCCGGCAAAAGCCGTATCTTTTAAAGTATCAATCCGCCAAATATGTTACAGATACCTACTTGAAGAGCGTAAAAAGACCAATTTATTTAGGATGGTTAGTATTTACCGGACAAATACGTCTTGTATCGCACCAGATAAAAATTGCTTAACTCAAGTGCGGTACCAGACAAATTAGTCTTGTAGTTTTATTTTCATATTGTATGTGTTAGAGTTTATTTGGAAGAGCGTGCAAGTGCGAAAATGTCTTCTCGTAATAAAAAGATATTTGATTTATTGAAGAAACACAATCTAGATGAATCTTCTCAATTATCGCATTCGCATTCGCATTCGTTTTAGTTGACCAAGGTGTAAAGAACTCTAGTTCAATTCACACACCTAAAAGAATACACACATTTTATATTGATAAAGGTCCCAACAAGAAACGGAGGAACTGTGTAGGTTGCTATCAAAAACTAAGGGTCCCATTATCAAGTCGAGAAGCTGATAAAAAAGTGCCCAAAGTAACAAGTTACTGCACAGATTTTGATAAAAAGCCAGCGAAATAAAAAGCGAAAATTTACGACCGAGAAAAATCAAATATTTTCCTTGATTTAAGTAAAAACAATCTTCGGATTGTCACGGGGTTTCTAACAGGACACTGTCTCCTCAACGAACACCTCAGTAAACTGAAACTGAGAAACAACGGCGAATGCAGATTTTGTGGGGAAAATGGGGAAACACCAGAACACCTTATCACTGAGCGCTCCGAGACGACGACCATTCGTGCCATGAACCTTGGTACGTCTGATGTCGAGGATGGAGAGCTGGCCTCTGTGGAGCCGTCTCAGATACTGGCTTTTCTTAAAGCCCTGAGACTGTATGATGAGTTATAACTCGTTATAACTCAAGAAAGGGGAACACACAATAGATCTATAAGGTCGCGGTGATTAACTCCCCTCCTAAACATTCCACATTCTACAACAAGTTACTGCACAGATTGTGATAAAAAGCCAGCGATGTGTTTAACATGCTTTAACGAAAAGCATTCTAAATAAAAGTTCATGTTTTTAAGTTGTTTTTTTTGGATATTGCTTATGATTGTTTGTATAACTATGAGAAAATAAAGTTTTTTTCTTTCTGCAGATTTTGGTATTTTTCTTTTATTTTGCTTCTGGCGATTTAAAACGTTAATAGATTACATATTTTTTTAACCGAATTTAAGAAAAAACAACACATTTTTTTGTTAAAAATATGTAAATAGTGGGAAAAATTGACGTCAGACGTACCAGACATATACGTCTTTTATCGCCGCAATGGAATTGACAGGTACCGGACGTATGTATCTGGTATATTTATTTTTAGAAAGGAAAACAAAATTGAAGCCGCAGTGAACGTGTTAAACTAGTGACAACAATATTATTTACTACCATATTGACAAAATTCATTGTGTGTTTTTATAGTTAGAGGTAAATAAAATATTGTACTTAAATACACGTGAGTTAACTCTATTAAGATACTGGTGTGGTTACACAACTCGTGCTATGTGTGCAAATGTGCATTTATTGGAGTCTTAGAAAAAAAAACAATAGTTTGGTCTTGGAGACATTGAGATGCAGTCCAAACATCTCACTATAGTGGACTACGGAATTTATAATGCTTTGCAGTTCTTGTATAGGTATATCGTTGGCTATTATCATCGGTATATATCGTTGATATTTTTATAGGACGAATTTATTCAAAAATAAATAAATTCGGAACGTAGTAAAACCGATCATCATTGAGGGGATGCATAAAATAAAATTTGCATGTAACCGCTCCGAACAAACAAAACGTCCCATTCGAGAATTTTACGAACAAATCACACAATAAATAAAACATTGAGCCGTCAAATAAAAGGGCCCCGAAAGAAACCCTCGGGAGACCTTCGGAGCAAACGTGCTCTTTCACACTTTTAAAAAGTTGGCAAAAGTTGCACTTCTTCCTCTCGAATATTCCCGCTCTTCGGGCCATTAAATCATGGAGAAAAATCTAACATGCACGACATTGAATTATTGCAGTTTAAAGAGGTGAAATATATATCGCGGCTTGCGTCTAGAAATTGCTTGAGAATATATGATGTATTGGTAGGTTTAGTGTATTTTATTTTTCGATTATTTATAAGTCTAATTAATTAAGGCATTTTTTATACGTGTATACAGGGTTGCTCACCACATACGACACGGAGTATTGTAGCTAAACGATTAGATTTTTACAAATTGTAAGTTTTGGGTTTGTTGAAGGACTATTTTAGAGTTACAATTTAAAAATAATTTTACAAGATACAGAGCGTCCCAAATTAGTAAAAAATATTATAGTTGCTTTTTTTTAAATGGAACACCCTGTGTCTTACATTATTCTATTTTTAGGTTATACAATTGAAATAAAGGTAAATTTGATTAAGGTTAAACCTTACCGTTTTTGAAATATTTTCAATTTTGTGAAATTGGAGTATACAATTTAAGGCTTCATTTCTCCAAGGGTATCAAAGTTTTTAATACTAAATATTTACTGAAGATTATTTATTCATCCGATATTGTTAAACAATAAAAATTGTACTACCTTATACACAGTGTCCAAACATTTATATTAAATAATTACTAGCTTTGTAAAAATCTAATCGTTTAGCTACAATACTCCGTGTCGTATGTGGTGAACAACCCTGTATAGGCGTAGTCTTTAAAATGTTCGAATAAAAAAAAGTAAAAGAAAGAAAAATAAAATAAAAAAAAAGAAGTGAAAAAAAGAAAAAAAGTAAAATAAGAAAAAAATAAGTATATGAAAAATAAGTGACAGAATTAAGTAATAGCAAAAAACTTAAAAGAAGTTGTGTATGCTGCACTATGTGCGCCATATTTGAAGTAAAACTTCTAACTAACAACTATTAAATTGGAGGAATTAAAGGACATGTTTGAAAAAGTGACATATACGAATAATGCTGTTTTAATATTAATATTATTTTCAATTTATTTCTGTACATTTCTTGTTTCCTCAATAGCCTGCAGTCATCATGATTTTCAGCTTATTCAACCATTACCAATTATGGTGTCCCATTTCAGGTTTGGTCTTCCTCTAGGTCTCTTAATTCCTCGTGGATACCATTCCAAAAAATTTTTGTGGTCCATCTGCTGTCTGTTCTTCTCGCCAGGTGTCCTGCACATTGTCATTTGAAGGATTTGACACTGTGGATGGCATCTATAACCTATTTCTTTTGTCGTATCCACTCTATTTTTTACGGCCTCTTTTGGTTATTCCCAGCATATTTCGTTCCATTGAACGTTGTGCTACGTGCAGTTTCCTTATGGTGTCCGTTTTACTTTGTTTAC
The DNA here is from genome assembly GCF_002938485.1 of Sitophilus oryzae. Taxonomy (NCBI): domain Eukaryota; kingdom Metazoa; phylum Arthropoda; class Insecta; order Coleoptera; family Curculionidae; genus Sitophilus; species Sitophilus oryzae. The sequence goes on from NW_022147536.1 coordinate 157,426, forward strand.
GCGGAATCCGAACCGCGGTCCTCCGTCATATCATGGTCAATGGCCTACCGACTTGGAAAGTGTCTAAATCGACTCTTACTCACGAGATATCCGATCTCATCCGGCCTCGAACCGGCGTGAATGGGCAGTGTGTATCAATAGATTTTACACTTTTGCCTTTATTGGACAATAGCACGATACAGAGTTTCGAACCGGTCACCCGTCCATCCACTAATATCGCCTTACGTCGCTTAACTTCGGTGTTCTAATGGGAACAGGTGTTTCGACGTAGCTGGGCCGTTGCCACGAAGAAGATGAAGAATAAATAGGATTATTTAGATTTAATCTTCTTACTGTTAGTAAGAAGATTCATTTCAAATATACGCACTCCATTTTTTTTTGTTATTGATCTTTTTTTTGAAGCAACTGATTATCATTTCTCGTTAGGAAAATTAGGTAAATAATAGCAATTTCTTATTATAGTAATAAAAAACAAACATTTTAGTACACATACGCTACAGTTATTAAAATTGTACACAACTATAAAAATGCATGCCATTCACCTATTATTAATTGAAGAAATCTCAAAAATTAGCATAATTACAATAAACAATTGCGTTCCCATAACGCTAATGTAGAAATAAAAGTAACACTCGCAACTTTTTAATCGCCTTAACTAATGTTTCTTTGATTTAACCAAACTTATAATCTGTACAGCCGCAGCAGTCAATTTTGAAACGACCTAAGGTTCTTTTTTATGCTTTTTATTTATTTTTTCTGAGGCAAACAGTTTCGAAAGTGCCAAGAAAAAATAACTGTTTAGAAATTAACGGCTTTGCCTAGTATGAGAAAGTAAATGGTATAGTTGTATTTTACTTATGTCGTCAAATAGTCGTTTCGCAAAATTCTTTATAGAAATATCTACGCATTTTAATTAAAATGTTCCGTAAAATTTTTTAATCTGTTTAACCGTTATAATTATTAGGAATCTAGAAACTAAAAGATATTTACAAATAATACCGTTTACGGTTTTACGCAGAATTTTTAACCAAACATTTTGTTTTAATTGCATCACTTGCTTGTAGAATCTTAGATTTAGTTCATTATAAAATTACTATTAATTCCTGACAAATATTTGTACATAGATAAATAGAACGCTAACACATAATTAAGAGAAATTACAGATATACATGTAAGTATTTCTTAAAAAGTTATATACCATAACTTTTGACCACCTGCATATTTCTATAACCTTAAGCTTCATTCAGAACCTCGTAATTAGTGGTTAATAAATTAAATAATAGATTAGTGGTTTGAATTACACTTTACAATTTTTAGTTTACGATCATTCAAAATGTCTAAAAAGCACAATTAAAATTATTAATAGAATATCCTAGCAACAGCTTGCGGAAGTCAGTTGTATCCATAGAGAAAGCCTAATATTTAGCTTATAAAACAACAAACTTTTGATTTCTAACCACAATTTCTCTTGATGGATGATAATCAAAGTCCAAAATGGCATTCCTCGCAACTTTTGAACTATAATTAGTGGAAAAGTTTGTTAACTTTTTCGACTAATTGAAGAATACTACCACTAATTTTGACGTTGTGAATGCTTACATTGAAATTAAAGGAACAAACTTCTACGCTAATTGTAACCATTGATTTATTCCACCTTCACTTACTTCCACAAGATTCTGAATAAAGCTTTACCGCCAAATTTAGTGATTACCACAGCCACTGTGACGTAAAGAGGAGACATGTGTGTCACATAATAATATTGGCCGTAGCTGTCATGGAATTGAGCGATTCAAAAATTATCATAAACCATTTTTTCAAAAACATTTCAAAAACTTTTCAAAAATTCTTCATAAACATCAACCATCATTTCTTCATGATAGTCCTTGGTTGGATTTAGATTCAAATTGCAGTAGTCCACTCTGTATTGATATTATATTAAAAAAACAATTAAGACAAATTAAACGAAGTTGTAGCCCCTATGGTTTATGACGTTTTATGGCACCAACCCTTCTCGCTGTGCCATCAAGCATTAAGAAATAGACTATAAGATTAAAAAAAAATATTTACAACCACATTATGTAATACTGAATTTGTACAGGGAGTTCCTCCACTACAAATTCGAGTTCTTCAGGTATTTCTTCTAAAGATGTCTCAATTTCCTGCACGGTAATCACCGTTTCAGGTTTTTTACCTTCTTGCTCTGTAGTGACAATCTTAGTTATTTCTTCTTTATCGCCATTTCTTGTTCGAATTACTCTTTTCTTTTCAACTTTCTTTTTAGTCACGCCTTGAACTACAACAGTTGTTTCCTTTACTTCTTCTGGTAATTCATAAACAGTGTAAATAGGTTGTTCGGATTTTTCTTCAGGTATCTGTAATTCTTCGACAGTAACTGTAGTCAAAGGAGTTTTTCCTTCTTCTTCTACCGTTAATATATGAATTGTTTCTTCCTTGTCTCCCTTTCTTTTCTTTATTACTCTCTTTTTCGTTGTTTGTTTCTTTTCAATACTTTTATTGACGACAGTGGTTTGTTGAATTTCCTCTGGTAATTCTGTTATCACTAAAGGCAATTCTTCGGGAAGTTTTGGTTCTTTCTTAACGGGTGTTAAAACTTGAAAGTGTCAAATTATCCCTCATTCCCATTTCTTCCCTCTTCCATTTCCCTCACTCGGTTTTTCTTATTTCTCGCCTCATTTAATTACGCAAAATATTATTGTAATATCTTTAATAAATATTTATCTAACAGAACTAAAATAAACAAGAAGATTAACAATAATAATTAAAGATTTTAATACATTTATCTGTTGAAATTAATGGTCAAATTTGACTTATTGTACGCGTTAATCGATATTATTAAGGGGCCGTCCTGATGATGTGTTTCACTCATTGAGGTTTTACTGCTGCAAAAACTTAACTCCTGACTTGTGCCAGGTCTTCTAATGTCAACGAAAGATGGTAAAGAGTTTCAATTGCTACAGGAAGACGATGGCAACGATATTGTTGAAGATATCATATTTGCGGTTTTAGTTTGGTTGGCTACAGATGCATCCACATAACCCTCAGCTACAGCACTGGATGTCCACCCCCCTAGACGCTTCAGCTGTAAAATATCAGTTCCGCTATTTACCAGCAACGTAGCCGCTGTTCGTCTAAAAGCATGAATTGTGTAGGTATTCGCATTGGGAAGTTTCAAAAAGCTAGCAATTTTGTACGGAATTTTAGATACGGAATTGTATCCAAAGGGTTGATTTCGAGTTTTTCCTCATCGATATTGAACAAAAAAAATCTCTCATTTGCAATATATTTTCGTAACTGAATAAATTCTTTCACAATTTCTATCCAACTTGTGTTAGTTATCATAAATGATCGGCTCTTATAAGTTTTTGTATCGTGAATTTCTATACAAATTTTGTTTTCTAAACTATCAATATGCATAGTTTTTATATTCAGTAGCTCACCACTTCGACATGCCCCAGACACACCTACCATAAGCGCAACCTAAAACAATGAAAAGAAATATTTAAAAACAGAAAAAGAAAACATTTAAAAAAAAGCCATACTTTAATAGGAAGGAATTCTTGAGGTACTTTTGGGAGAAAATCCTCCAAGTTTTGCCTGGTAAAAATGCTAGACTCCTTTGACTTAAAACTTACATTCTGGCGTTTTAAAAAAGCGACGAGATTGTGATATTCTGATATGTCAGTCTTTTCCCTTAATTCTAACATTGTCCGTATCATGCTATACGTAGCCCAAAGAATAGATGGCTTTTTCTGCCTTGCCATGTCGCTAAAATATACCTTAAAAACTGTTTCCGAAGCAATATTCTTAGCATTTCTTTCGGCACACCATTTTTCGTATACTTTCAATGCTATTCCATATCGCTCCTACTTTTCTCTGGAAGTAAACTGGCTTCTGCTCTTTTTGCAGCTTCTGTAAGTTCTGGTGGAGTCCCAATATTACAGTAGTCTTCATTATCAGAACTTTCCGGCAACAATTCGAAAAAGCGAACGAGAAATTCAAATCTGTCACTTAGTTGTTTGTTATGCTGTTTGGTTTGGTTTGGAAATGCCAAACAGAAAACGACAAATGTTCGCATATTTATTCTAATTTAATTCCCTATTTCTATTCCATTCTCCCTAATTTTTAATTGATGATGTGGTTGTAAATAAAATAGTATACAAACCTCGGAGGAAAGTTTTCATTATTTTCTCGAGATTTAGTTAATCTAACATCCTAACTAGTTAATAAAAAAACAAATCTAACTAGTTAATAACAATATCAATCACTCGACAGCAATAAAACACTACCCTCCTTGGTATGTAATATCCTTGTATATGAATTTTTAAAGTAGCTCAACCTAAGACGTTTATGGATGTAAAGCACCAGATGGCGAGGCGTATTTCACAGTCTTTTGCTACAGAAAAATATTTTTTGTTACTCTGAATTTTGAAGCGACCAATAAAAACATAAAATAAAAATCGATAATTTTCGGATTGTGCCAATTGGTTACTAATCGACCAGATACTTTTTGTCTATTAGATATGCTATAAAAGCTGGTAATTATACAATTCGACCATTGTAAATACCCGACAAATTCCGCAAGGTCGACAAGGCCGATGTTTTTCACTGATAAGAAAAAAAATGTTTGTTTAGATATTTTCGAGATATTTTTTCTTTCTGAATGCACGTTTTAAAGTATTTTTTCTTTGTCCGCTTGATCTAGTATACTGGTCGAACGTATCGAAGTTCTGTTTCTTCTAGTTTTAAAACATTTTCTTGTTCCTTCGTAGTTGTAGTGTATAATTAGATTAATTTATTAAGTCGGATTATAATGTTTAGTGTAGACTACCAGAAGTAGTTTAGTAGTGTTTTTATATTTTATTGTGAACTTAAGTAGTAGGTGAAGGGGTCATTTGGTTATTTTTTCTTTATGTTTGATTAACTAATAAGTTTGATAATTTGTTTAGTGTAGAATACAAGATATAGTTATGTAGTGTTCTTGTAAGAGATTATGTTCATTTATTTTGTAGTTAAGTAGTAGGTGAAGGTATTTGGGTATTTTTTTCTTTTTGTTCTTCTTCTAATTGTAGCATATTAAGTATTGTCATAGATACATTATAAATCTTCCGTCAACTTCGTTTAAAAGTGCGTTATCATATAATTTTGGTTTTCTGGTAGTTGAATATACGAAAAAAAAATCTGATCAAATTTATTTTAAATTAAATTAATCTGGTCTTTTTAATCAAATTAAACTAGTCAAATAATATTAACTGTAATCAAAGCTTTTTGAAAAATATAAAACTACCTCTTCCTATTCCTGAGTTACATGTTTATGATAAATACTTTTTATCATTTCTTTCATTATGGTAGTGGGGGGAGGGTCATAACGAAAGTCATGTTGGAACCACTGTATTGATGCACGAGTGTCTAAATTTAACTTTTCTAACATGTCTTGAAAATCGTTCTCTAAAAAACGTAAGTAACGTTCACCAGTCAACGTATCCTCGAAAATGTATGGCCAACAAAAGTTGAACCTTAGTTGAACCAATAACTCTACACGCTTTTCTTCATTTGAAAAATTCATATTTACAATTTTTGTTTATTTTAATTTACAAAACTTCAATGTGACAGTTTCACATTACTGAGATCAACGACGATTGAACTTGATTCCGTGGCTAACTAAGTGAAATTGGGCATACCTGAAATTGTTTAAAAATGATAAGAATTGGCTGTAACACAGTAATTTTTTGAAAAAAATATATGCTATAGCTTATATCGCTGAAAAGCTTAAAAATGGCGCTTTTTCTGAAATCGTGGCCAACTATGGTTTCCATTCAGATTCAAAAGATACGTTTGTGTCATATATCAAATAAATGACAGGCTTTAGAAAAAAACGGAGGACACAGTCTCATTAAGGATGTGATTATACTCTACAACTACAACTTTTATCTGAAAACTTTTTGTCTAAAATAGATTATAATGGAATTAGGGGCAATTTTTAGAACAGCCGAAATTTGTTTTTTTTTTCGGAATATCTAGTAAGCCATGAGCTTTTTCAAAAATCTGAAAGGCGCATATTTATGACCCCACAAAACTGCAATTCTTTCCCCATTTAACCGACTCTCTATCTCCAGTAGTTTCCGAGATACCCATAGAGAACATTGTAGAAAACTCACCCTGATCATGTTTTACACTTTACACTAAGAAAGATTTATTTCGTATAATAAAGATTTAAATGGTGTATTAAGTACATAATTTCTATTTAAATGTCAAATAGTATTACTGAAGCAAATGCCAAGTTTTATTTTTAATTAAAAAAATTAATCAAGAATGTATAAAAGTTTTGTTTTCAAAAGAAATGTTATCGTAAAATTCGTAAAACCCGAGTAAAACCTCAATTTAGAATAAAATAACATAAGAATTAAATAAAGTTTTATGGCCCTGTGTCAAATCGAAATAAAGTAAGCGTATGTAACTTTTTTTTTAAATATTAATAATTACCAGTAATTAGCATTAATGTACCAACATACTGAAATAATAATTTCTTTGTTAATACGGTTTAGAATCCTTAAAATAACAGCAAATATAATCCAAAATCAACAATGAAATAACAGTTTTGTTAAAATTTCTTAATCAGCAGAGCCCTATTATAGTTCGCAAAAATCCGAGCTATATTATTACATTACTCTGAGGGAAATACGGCAAATGATCGATATTTTTGACTCCGCCCCGTTTCATTCCTTTAAAGCTTCACGATTTGTTCACCAGAGGCAGCACATTTTGTCGAGAGGTTGAGCAACTTTAAGAATATATAAACAAGGGTAATATACTATAACACAAATACATTTAAAATAAAGTATACGGAGGGTACCGCTTAAATTCCTGTCCCGATATTGAAGGATGGCTATAGAATTTCAATGCATTTCCTACATAAGTCTATCCTTGGTTTGTAGGAGGTTTGACTAAACAAGGATGAACCTATGTCTTGAACATTCGACTCGATTTTCTGTCCTCCTTCAATACTGGGACGTAAATCCTCTCATTGCTCTTATGGGGAGGCCGTCGTATATTTTATTTAAACGTATTTGCTATAACAGTATTTTCTCAAGCCGACATGAAAATACCCATTTTCGGAGAAGCGCCTCAAAACGTCTCGTTTGGCGGTCGACCTGCTGACGGTAGCCCGTAGCTCCAGTTTTGTTCGCATTCGAACCCCCAAAGACGTATCGCGGATAAAAATTAGCATGGAATAGGTTTCGAGGCGGAAAATTTCACCTCAGCACCGTGCGAATACGAAGGCCTAGAAGAAAAAGCTTCGTCGTTAGCATAAAAGACAATGTTGCCGTTCGCCCAGACGCAATCACTTATTAAACAAACGCCAATGGTAATATAATTTTACAATGACACTATTCCCTATTGTCTTTTTTATTTTTTTAGATGTTTAGTGCCTTCTCTTAATTATACAGGGTGTTTTAAGAAAACATGTGTTATGTCTTGTGGGAAGAATCTTCTATACTATGACAAAAGTGCGACATATTTTATTATAGAAATCTCTTGTATAGTAACTTATACACTAAAATCATAGTATAAGGAAACTAGTAGTTTTACTCCTTGTCAAATCTTTTGTTCTGTTTCTGCCACTTTATATGACCTTGTTCTCGCCTCCGTAGCCGACGACGTAGCTGTATAGTCGTGGTCTATTAACTAGGCAAAGTATAGACGTAATAAAATAAAATTAAAAAAATGATCATCGAGTAAAAACTTGCTTGAAAACAGAATATTTTCACATTTCATGTAAGTAACAATTCTTCTGTATCTGAAAATCTTCGGATGGGAAGAAATGCGGAAAAAATATATAATGACATATTTTTATACTATTATCTATTTCAGAGATTTTCTACGACTTTTTTTTTTATTTAAAGCAAGTTTAATTTTGTGTAGATAACTGGATTCGGCATAAAACTATGCTATAGTACACTGTCTTTATTTAAAGCATACTGCGGTGTTGCCAATCTATTTCTTATTTACTAAAACTTTGGTTAAAAACATTATATACGAAAAGTGATAAAAAACTAGAGTGAATATAACTTTATTAATACTTTGCTATGTTTTCTTAAACATGAAGGATATCGGAATAAATTCGTGTAGAAAAATTTACTTTATCTTATACAGGATATTTTTTATGGCGTCACCAAAATCGTAACATTTAAAAAATGTTGTATCTCATTTTTTTTAAATGCAACACCTTGTATATTATTTTTCTTTCAGATGTAGAATTAAAAAGTGAACATTTTTTGACAAGAAAAGATAGACAAAAATCATATTAGGTGACTTTGAAAAAAATTTACTGTTGAAAGAGCCATATGTAATATAATACTGCAAATATCTGCGACAGCGGTAAAAATTTAGAAACACTTTAAATTAGTAAAAAAATGTTCACTTTTTAATTCTGCATCTGACAGAAAAATAATATACAGAATGTCGCATTTAAAAAAGTTGAGATATACCATTTAAAATATTGCGATTTTGGTGACGCCATAAAAAATACCCAATATAGAATAATGTATATAGAATGATGTAAAATAATAAAAAAATCAAACTAACTTTACCTTTCTTTGTGACACTTTTTTTGTGACACCCTGTATATAACAAAATATTTTAGGATACACCCCTTTATAAACCTTGAAACATATGAATAAATTTTCTTTCACATCTTCGACAACGACGACGATATTGAACTTCCTCGCACTAATGGGCCACCCTGTATATTTACGGTGGTTTAAAGCTAGGTGTGGCACTTTTCTTCCCTCAAATATAAACTCAATATTTTGTCTATAATATTTTGAATATTGTTATATTACGACCACTTATAATAAAAAAACATAAAAAATAGAGTCCACTAAATTTATAAGAGATTATGCTATTATAAAATTCTTTCAATTAAAAAATATGAATAATTTGCGGAGACTTTAGATGTACAAAATATTTACTCTAAAATTGTTTCAAAAACCAATTTATATAAATTATCTCGTAAATTATTATTGGAATGAAAATTTTATGGAAAATCCCTGACCAAAAAAATATTTTCATGCGCATATTTCAGACAACCTGTATATCTAAAAACTATTTTTAAAATCTGCACACATGCTAAAAAAAATAATAACATTTAATTAATTACATAATATCTCAGCTTCTAAAATAAACAAATATAATTAAATGTTAATTGATAATTACTATCAGCTTGCCGATTTACATCCGATGGAAATCTAAAAAGACTCAAAGAACAATTTTTTGAATTATTTCCACAATTAATAGCAGCGCACAGTAAGGCACTCATTTTTTGCCAATCCGTCCCTGTGCTCGGACGCAACGCTCGAACCTCACAGCTCGACGGACCGAATTCAACTGAAAGGCTTTGCAACCAGCCAGCTTGCAAAAACTGGCAGAAAATATTTGCGAGAGTGCAACTACTCTTTTCCTTAAACTATGCTAAAATTCTTATTCGAATCGCTAAAAGCATTTGGAAAAAAATATAATAAATTGAAAAAATATGAAGATATGATCTATTTTTTTTTATTTATTAACACTTTTTAGGAACTAATAGAGCTTACTTACTTCCTGACGAGTATTTGACACGCATCAGGAGGTGGATACGCAAGGCGTTTTCTTTCATGAGCTTCTTTTCTGTGACTAGAAAGCTTCTAGTCACTGAGCCTTCTGATCCGATATTGGCTTTTTCCGAAATCAGACTGCTAAGGTAACCGAATTCTGCTACATATTCCAATTGTTCTTCTCCGATTTTTATAGTATCGTTGTGATTTTCCGGGGGAGTGCACATGATTTTATTTTTGTCGATGTTTAGCTTAAGGCCCAAAACCTCGTATATGTGTTCAGCATTTCTTGTAATTGCTGTTACGTTTTTGAAACTAGAGCGCAATCATCAGCGTACTGAACTAGCCATTCCTCTTTTTTTCCTAGAGTTTGCTGTCCACTATAATAGAAAGCGCTGCCATGAATATGTTGAATAGGAGAGGCGCTAAGACACATCCCTGCCTAACTCTTGTATTTGAAAGGAAGGAATCGTTCAGTGATTCATGATGGTGACACTTTCCACTTGTTTTTGTTAGCGAGGAAAATATAATGAAATGTTGGGGCTCTTCAAAGCCCATCCACATACCAAATTTCAGCCCTCTAGCTTAAATAGGGACCGAGTTACGACGCTTCAAAGATCCATCTCAACTTCCTCATTGGCTAACCAATATTTCGATCGTTACAATTTTTCGTAACGCTAGCTCGTGTGTCACGGCCTTCAATTTTTTATATTTTTTTTATATAACAAACAGTACTTCATTGAATTATTGAATATTTAATGGAATAATAGCTATGTTTCGATTTAATTCTCTTCAAATATCCAATTTTAAAACAAGAACTCCATTAAAAGCAATATTGACGCAAACGAGGGAAATTTTAGAGCAAATTCAGTAAACTACAGGTTATAACGTTTTAATGATTGCCAATGCACACAGGCCACGTACCTACAGAAATTAATTTTTCACAAACACCTACGTATTTAGTTAGATCTCTTTCTTTTTGCTCACAGTTATTAATTAATTTAATTACTTTTTCTAATATTTTACGTGCAAAAAATGTGATATAGAAGTATATGGAGAGAGAGAGAGACAGAATAACTTATTGGAAAGGTCTGCTATTATTTGTCGATTTTCTCTTATCCGTGGGCAAATGTAATTAAAAAATCAGTTTTTAAAGAGGTGTTTTTTACTACATAAATATACGAAAGAAAACTAAGTGTGAACAAAATAGTACAATACCAAACAACAATAATTATTGCAATAGTTGACAATGTGTTACAGAATTTTTGGATCAGGGATTGGTGCCGATCAATGACTAAAGCTAAAGAATACGGACACGAAACGCTCATATACGTGCTGTAGCAAAATTTGTGATGTTATACGCCATTTTTTTGGAAACAATAGATGTGTCATCAGCGACAATTTTAGCGATTACTATAATACTCTGTTGTGTGTAGTGATCTTTGTATAAACTTTGTTAATATGGCGATTTATTCAGCTTTCAATTCAAGTGTAAAAGCCGCAACGATAAAACAGAACCAGGAGTTTAGAATTTTTAGAATGAGTGGGAAGGGGGTTAATCACTTCGACCTTACAGATCCATTGTGTCCCCCTTTCTTGAATCATAACTCATCATACAGTCCCAGGGCTTTGACAAAAGCCAGGAGTTACGTTTAGGAGATAAATAAACAGTTCACTCCACCTTTTTAGCGTTTTATTATTGAATTTCATAGTTATTTTTCTGATATTATAATAATAATAATATAAGATCATGATGGACTCAGCAAAGAAACAGAAGAAGAATCTATGCATGTCGTGGCTTGACTACAAAAAAGCTTTTGACAGCTTACCACACACCTGGATAATCGAAATTCTGCAAACATATAAAATAATTTCAGAAATCATAGCATTTATAAAGTCATCTATGGGGAAATGGAAAACAAATATAAAACTTTATTACTCTGAAGGAGAACTCGATGTTAATAACATTGCAATCAAGAGGGGAATTTTTCAGGGAGACTGCCTATCACCTTTGTTATTCTGCGTAGCTCTCACACCCCTTACTAACTTACTGAAAAAGAAAAACCTTGGGTATCAAATAGATTGCAATGTTAAGATCAAACCAAACCACCTATTATATCTAGATGACTTGAAACTATTTACAAAAACAGTAAAGGAAATGGAACAAATGCTCAAAATTGTCAAAACATTCAGCCAAGACATCAATATGGAGTTTGGTTTAGACAAGTGCGCCACAGCTACATTCATGAAGGGGAAGTTGACAAAAAGTAAGAACATAAAAGTAGAATCGAACATAGAACTTGAAATAAGAAATTTGGATCCAGAGGAAACTTACAAACAATAGGCTTAGAAGAAGGAGACGGAATCGACAACAAGAGTATGAAAAATAAATTAAGGAAAGGATATTATAGGAGAATCAGAAAAGTGCTTGACACAGAATTATGTGCAAAAAACAAAATAAAATCTATAAACACTATAACAATTCCAGTAATGACTTACAGTTTTGGTTTAGTGGAATGGCCAAAAGAATAGATAAAGAAAATTGACAGAAAGACTAGAAAACTACTTACCTCAGGGAAAATTCACCACCCAAAAGACAATGTTGATAGGATCTATATGAGAAGACTAGATGGAGGAAGAGGTTTGCTAGAGCTTGAGGAACTTGCACTTGAAACTGCAATCATGGGACTGAGTGAGTACATAAGAGAGGAAAGAGATGAATTAGTAAAGATTATCAAGAAGCAAGATGAAGCAAGAGCAAAATACTCAATTACGAAGGAAGCAGCACGAATCAGAATGAAATATGACACAAATGAAGAAACATCCAGGAACATGAAACTGAAAATAAGAGAAGAAATAGAAAAGCGAAGAATAGAAAGATTAACAGAAAAACCCCTATACGGACAATTTATGAGACATTTAGATAATCAAAATCAAATCAAATCAAATCAAAATATTTATTTATCAGTATTAAATGTTATACATTTTAATATACAAATGTAATATATATATAAATACCGACAAAAAGGAATACACCGCGATTTTTAGAACCGATGCACAAGGCACATTTTCCAATGGCCTGTGAGGTGTATCCTGACATAATTTAAATCATAAAATATATACTTGGGATATATTAATATAATATATAACGAATCTTAATATAACAACAAACAATACCCAACTAAATAATAAGAAAATACCTAACAATATGAAATTATAATTTTAACTACAAGTAAAATATTAAATATAATACATATAATAAAAAAAAATAATCAGTTATAATTTAAACTAAGGAAAAGATGCAACTGAGCGGGCAGGCGCAGAAGGGGGAAAAAAGACAAGAAGACGGGAATCAAAAACGAACAGACGCATGCGGGAAGTCGCCCATGTGTAATAAATTTATCTTGACGGTCGGTCATACAATAGTTGTCCCATTTGAGTTGCTACATATCTGTTATTTGTTTATCTAATAGCTGACCTTTGACATACCTGTTAAACTGGCGCAGAGAATTTTCTTTAACAAATGTAGGACGATTATTCCACAAGTTAACAGCTACATAACTAAAAGATTTTTGAAAATTTGCAGTTTTATGTAAGGGAATTCTAAAATTACCTGCGCTGCGTGTCGGATAATCGTGAGACTGTGGGTATAGATAAGAACTTCGTCAATAAAAAGAGTAGCATACAATGGTTAAATGGTGCAGGATTGAAAGGAGAGACAGAAAGCCTAATAATGGCTGCATAAAATCAAGTCCTAAGTACAAGATATAGACAAAAAAGATCTTCAAACAAAATGTGGATAGTAGATGTAGATTATGTCGTGGGTCAGAGGAACACGTTAGTCATATCATCGCTGGCTGTACAAACTTGGCCGCCACTGAGTACACTCATGGGCATAATAAAGCAGCTGGCTATATACATTGGAACATCTGCAAAGCATTCGGAATGGAAGTTTGTGCGAAATACTACGAGCATATTTCTGAAACCATTACAAACATCAAAAACAAAGACAATGAAGTAACAGTAATGTGGGATTTGCCCAACATAACAGATCGACAAATAAATGCGAATAGACCAGACATCGTGGTACATAACAAAAAGAATAAAACTTGCCAACTTATAGATATATCAGTACCAGACGATTCCAACGTACAATTAAAAGAAAACGAGAAGATAATGAAATATAAGAACCTAGAAATAGAAATCAGCAGAATGTGGAATGCAAAGTCTTGTACTATACCGGTTATTGTGGGCGCCTTGGGAACCATATCCAAAGGAGCAGAACTACGTCTGAACCGCATCCCAGGAAAATCATCTATCCAAGAAGCCCAAAAGATTACGTTGCTCAGCACGTCTCACATCCTTCGCAAAGTGTTGAACTAAGTTGCTTTGATCCCAGGCCGGGAACTGGACTTAGTCAATAATTACCGAAGAACTTCAAACGCCATCTCCGTGGAATATGTTAAATAATAATAACGTTTATTAAAATATCATTATATTTTCTTTTGTATTAACTAGATATAAAATAGTATAATATAACATAATATACGATAATGTACCTAATAACACATTATATTAGTACACTTTAACTAAAATTGAATTTAAATTTTAAAAATCAAAATAAACGCTAGAAGAATTACCACAAAGTATAATAGAATAACTTGTATGTGGAAAGGAATATAATTTAATTATGGCAATATATAACGTTCACTGGCATTTGTGAATAATTATTTTGTATATTTTAAGTTAACTATGTCATCAAACATATCCCCACCAACAATGCCCATAAAATGTCTTTACAATTTCCCACAATATCACTCAATTGCACTAGGGTGAGCCATAAAAACTAACCTATTGAATTTATGGGTTATAATTAACTTAAAAACCGAGAAAAAAATATCCCCGGAAGACAGGATTTTTAACTCAATTTAAAAAGGTGTCGGTGAACAATCAAAGTTTTCCGTTTAAATAACACATAAAAAAAACTTCTTCCATTAAAGTACCATAACTTTGAAAGGGTTTACGATAGAAAAATTTACATCGCGGATTTTTGTAGATCATACCATTTCTTAAAAAGTCTATACCAGGTTCCAACCCTCAACTGTAATGTTCAATTTTGTCATTAGTATCTCTCTCGAATATCTCCATCATTATCTTAAAGTTTTAAACCATTTTGTACGTTGTAAGTATACGTTAAAATTCACACCACAGATTTAGAGCCATCAGCTACAACCAGATCTATTTGTTTTATCTACAATTGACGGCATTAGCCGATAGAAACCAACACCACAGCTTAAACATTGTTTTCAATGACGTCCATCCACAATCAGACAAAACACCAATTTCCCAATCAAATTCCCTCTTGTTTACAGACAAAACCAGACGGTCAGTGTTACGAACACCATGTTATTAACGTGTATAGCATTGAAAATTTGCCGAAAGGTTTGTTTTCCCGCTCGCAATTGATAAGTTGGCCGTGCAAAATCAGAAATTCATTGAATTTTAACAGTTAGCGCCGCTGGCCAGCGACCGTGGGGGAAAAGTAGGGGTTGAAAGCGTTCCCAATAGAAACTAATGAGATAGTTAGGGGTGGTTTAATAGTGGCAGGGTGTCGTTATACTGTCATACTGGGATATAAAACAGAGAATATAGGTGTATAATTCAAATATGAGTTGTAATACCGCTATTATTTCCAGAATAATAGCAATGAAATTTAATTTTTAATATAACCTTATCTTATGGGGACATAGAAAATAACATTATAGGAAGGTTGTCTTTTATTATTTGAGAAGCAGAAAAGCACAATAGATAACTTTTAAATACTATTGTTTCTCAAAGTATTCCCCACGGAGAGACATGCATTTTTGCATCCGTATTGAACCAATTCTGAAAGCAGTTATACCACTCGTTTGTTGGTGCCTTCAAGATTGTAAAAAGTAAAGATTTCAGTTAACGCTGCCAGGGCTAATTTGGACGGGACCTACTTTGTTTACGCGGAATCTGAACCAAGGTCCTCGGCCATATCATGGTCAATGGTCTTGGCAAGTGTCTAAATCGACTCTTACTCACGAGATATCCGATCTCATCCGGCCTCGAACCATGAATGGGCAGTGTGTGTCAATAGATTTTACACTTTTGTCTTTTTTTTTGGACAACAGCACAATACAGAATTTCGAACCGGTCACCCGTCCATCCACTAGTATCGCCTTACGTCGCTTAACTTCGGTGTTCTAATGGGAACCGGTGTTTTGACGTAGCTAGGCCGTTGCCATTCAAGATTGTGTTTTTGAAGCCGCTGACTCCATATTCTGGAGGCTGGAATATTTGACCACGCAGTTCAGTCTTAATTTTTAGAAAAGTAAAAAAGTCGTTAGGACTCAGGTCGGGACTGTATGGAGGATGGTTCAACAATTCGACGGTTTCATTCAAAAATCTCATTACTTTTTGTTTGTCCCACTTGTTTTGCTTTCTCCCACTCATTCTGCATGCTAATTCCCTTTAAGTTTTCATGGAAAATATCCTTGTACCTTTTGAGTTGACAACCCGGTTTCCTCTTACCGTCTACAAGCTCACTGTAAAGAAGAGATTTTGGTAAGCGGTTTTCTTGCATCCTGCATACGTGCCCAGTTCAACTTAAGCGGGATTTAATAATCATGGCTACAGCTTTCAACTTTTTCAAGGACAGATACGTTTCCTTCCTTGATCACTTTATAGCTATCTTTTTTTTCTGCATTCCCGCAATATTGTCTATTCTTTTTTTATAATGGTATATCTGAAAAAAATAAGCCATAATGTTATTCTGAAATTAAAAGTCCATATTTTGATCTCATAAAAATTGATCATAAAACAAATTTTCTGTCCTGTAAAATATAAAAAGTCTAACTAAAGGGGATAAAAAAATTACGAAATAAAAGTCAAATATTGAAATAAATCTTTAATACGCTACATACCCTCCACATAATTCACATAATATGTGTCTCATATTGTTCTAAAGACACTAAATTATGTTTCCACCGGGACCAAAAAAAAACGGTAGGGATTTTAACGTTAGAACACTCAATAACGCCATAAATAAGATAAATAGACTAATAAAAAACTCCGCAGGCTGCCTAATAAAATACAATCCGCGACACGTTTTTGGCTTCAAAAAAGGTATTGTTAAAGAGATACGAAATATATTCCCTGTGATGAAAAACGATAAATAAGTGAAGATGTTGGAGATATAAAAATGGGCGAACAGCAAAAAATTTCGAAAAATGGTGATATAAATTGACAAAATATAATTCATTATCACGATGTCTCGTACTTTGTTAGATGTGAAAGAAGCCATATGCTTTTGAAGTTCTGTATGAATTATCATACAAAGTATAACGCTATATTTATTTGTAAAATGTGTCAAAAATATGGCTTGTTTTCTTTATTGGTTTTTATTTATTATGATGTAGGTATATCAGAAAAAAATGAGCAATACTAACAATGTATTCTTATGAAAATAAATAATGTATTTATGATAACTTGCTCTGTACCTCCGTTGTTTGAGATTATACCGTATGATCGAATAAAAACGGCGTCAGCGATGGCTATGAAATGAAGATCGCTGTCATTTTATATGTAAAATTATATTGGAAATGTCATCGATTGTCATTTCCAAGCCAACTGGACGCCATTTTTTTTCGATCATACTGTACTACCTTAGTAAGTAAAATTATTTACCTCCTCTATAGGTATTGTTCCAATGATAAAGGGAGCGACATTTTTGGCACAACCTCTTACCGATTTAGTTTTTTTAATATTGATATTAAAACCTGCAATTCGAGCTTAATTTGTTAAGTCATGTAGTTTTGATGACATATCCGCGTGGCTATAAGAAAGGAGGCAGATGTCATCTGCATAAATGAGATCTTGTAACATGCTAAAAGGAGTTCACCATATTCCACGATGATTCTGGAACAAATGATTCTGGATGATACTGGAACAAAGAAAACCAACACAGGTTTGTCGAAACAAAGACGCAATATCCACAGAAAGTAAATGTTTGGGCAAGTATATTCGGATACAATATTATCGGGCATTATTTCTTAGGCGAAATTCAAATGCAGAATATTATTTGGAACTACTCGAAAATCATATTTTACTTGCTTTACATGATGCCGCTAGGGAAAATCAGAAAGTTTGGTACCAAATGGATCGCTGACCGGCACATAGTATCCTGGCTGTTCGGGAATATTTAGACAATAGTTTTAACGGAAACGTTATTGGCCTAAATCATACAGTAAATTGGCCAGCAAGGTCTCCTGATATTTCGCCAAATGATTTCTTTCTCTGGGGCCATTTAAAAAATAGGATATACAAGGATAAAAAATACCCAAATCTAGACGAGTTAAAAAATGGTATTTCTGCCGAATGCAATTGAATTTCAGTTTACCAACTAGCGAATGTAAGAAGAGAATTTTATGATCGCCTGGGTTATTGTCTAGCAGTCGATGGAGGAATATTTGAACATCTTAAATCCTAAAGTTCTAACAATTTAATAGTACCTAAATTAATAAGTTATTGAATATTGTAATAATACTATAATTAACCTTGTAATTGATTACTTTATTTTACTTTAATTCATATTAATTTGTATTTATAAATGCATTTTTAAGATTTCCGATGTAGGAATGAGTTTTCAATAATAATAAAGCACTAAATAGGTATATTTCTGAAATGACAACTTCATTTGACAGTTATCTTTTACCTTGACTGGTGCTCATAAGTAAATAAAGGACCATAAGAAAGGAGAAATATTTAAAAAGAAATCGGCGATTACTCGTAAACGAGCTAATCAAAAATATCTAAAGTTATTCTTTTGAATGTGGGTTTTAGTGCTCTTCAATAAACCTCCCTACAATAATTAGGGAAGTCAATAATTGACCCCATTAAAATTTACATGGGATTTCCTATGTCCCGTCCGACGATGCAACACCCAGTATAGTCAATAATGTAATGCCTCTCTAATTTTGACATTCCGAGAGGCAACTTTTCTTTGGGATTTTAGTTCCAGTCCAGTCCAATCCTTAATAATATCCTCAGAAGTTCATGAAGACTCTAAATGAGAATGAAGCAAGTCAGTGAGTATGTTTATATCAATTTGGAATATTTTACCTTCAGAAATATTCCAAATTGATAAAATTTACATGGGATTTCCTATGTCCCGTCCGACGATGCAACACCCAGTATAGTCAATAATGTAATGCCTCTCTAATTTTGACATTCCGAGAGGCAACTTTTCTTTGGCATCTTAGTTCCAGTCCAGTCCAATCCTTAATAATATCCTCAGAGGTTCATGAAGACTCTAAATGAGAATGAAGCAAGTCAGTGAGTATGTTTATATCAATTTGGAATATTTCTGAAGGTAAAATATTGTCGGGGCCAGAGGCCTTACCTTTCTTTAATGCCTTAATGGCTTCTTTTAACTTCGTTTTAGCTGCATTTACGCCCACGTGTTTGATTAAAATATACATAAAAAAATGTGAAAGTAATCGACTGAAACAATATGCAAGAACAGATATACACAAGAATTTCAATCTATCTCTTTAGTAAGAATGGGTCGCTATAAACCAACAATGCCGTGAAAAACCGCGATGCGTGTAATGCCAGATTATATAGTCGGGTTCTGATTAGCGTGAAAGCATTTTGGCGACTTAAACTTGAACGGGGAGAACGCTCAGTGCAAAAAAGTGATCGAAAGTTACCGCTGAAACCAACAGTATACGCGGGTCAATGTAATAGTTGTACGAAAAAGTGTCAAGCCCCAGTTGGCATGGTATGAAGCTGCCACATAGCGGGGAAATTGAATAACGCAAATCGGAGTGATCTTGACACTGAGTGAACTCGCAAATTATTATGAAATTGCAATATACAGTGTGACCCACTCAAGACCGGGCACCCTCCATAAAATCTGTGTTTATAGTCCGATTTTGATGATTTTTTTTTCAAATATAAAGTTTCAAAAAAATGTACTTTGGCTTACTTAGGCTCAATGTCATGTTATTTCACAAAAAACAAGGCCTACTTAATAAAGTTTTTGTGGTGAAAAATTTGCAAAATCATATTAGCGATTTTTTTTCAAAAAATTTGAGTACACCCCTACATTCGGCATCCCCCAAAACAGTTCTGTACCAAATTTCGTTTAAAAATATTAATTATTAATAATTCTGCAGTTAAATTAAATAATTCCCTATTTTTGCCAATTTAACGATGAGTTATCACGTAACCCGTTGAAAAACAATCCACGACAACGAGTTTTATTACAAACAATGATAAAAATACTACAAGCAACACAATAACCGAATAATAAGTTAAACATATTCAAATAATTCTAGTTGCTTCTACCAGCCCTCCATTCAGTTCAATACATTTGTCGCATCTTTTTCTTAGATTAACAGTTACATTCCTAAGCTGCTGTGGTGTAATATTTGCAGAAGCCTCTGTAATTCTAATACGTAATTCATCTACAGATTGAGGTCTAGACTTGTAAACTTGTTGCTTTAAGAAACCCCAAAGAAAAAAAATCAAGGGGTGTTAGGTCCGGGGATCTCGGTGGCCACTCAATTAGCGGGCTATTTCGACCTATCCACTTATTTTCAAAATTTTCATTTAACCATTCCCTGACAACTGCCGCGTTATGCACAGGTGATCCGTCCAATTGAAATTTTAAATTCAAACGGGTTTGGCATGGTAAATTATGTATTGCATCCCAAAAGTCATTAATCAGAAAATTCAAAAACGTTGGACTATTCAAATTTCTCTCAAAAAAATATGGACCAATGATTCTATCATCAAGTATGCCACACCACACATTTAATTTCTGAGAATACTGTCTTCTTGTATTGATCACCCATTCAGGGTTTTCGACTGCCCAGAATCGCGAATTTTGAGAGGATACTACTCCGTTTGTACTAAATGTTGCCTCATCACTAAATAAAATTTCTTTTAAGAAATTTCTATTATTTAAATACTCTGCTTGAGCCCATAAGCAGAATTCTAATCGTCTAACATCATCTCCGTTTTCCAAAGTGTGTAAAATCTTTGGTTTAAAGGGTTTAACTTTATTAGTTCGCAAACATCTCCTAATATTTTCCCTTGGTATATCCAAATCAACACTGGCGCCTCTAATGCTTGCACGAGGATTGTTACGAAAATATTCTAATATTTCCTCATTCCGCCTATTTATTCGATGTTCCGGCCTTCTGTTTTTTAGTAAGTATTTTGACACACAACCAGTTTCATTAAAAACTCTATTTATTCGTTGAACCGTGCTTCTACTTACTGCAGGTCTGTCGGGATGTCTGTTGTTAAATTCTCTGGCAGCTTCTCCTGCTTGAAGATAGTTATCACCCACTAAACGAATAATTTCAATTTTATCCCTAATATTTAATTGTTCCATAATGCAAATAATATTTCTTGATACAACACTTTTCTGCGTGCTATTAAATTAATATTCAATTCTACGCTGCAAGAATTGACAGCTAATAAAACCCATTGTTGTGGATTGTTTTTTTCAAGGGTTACGTGATAACTCATCGTTAAATTGGCAAAAATAGGAATTATTTAATTTAACTGCAGAATTATTAATAATTAATATTTTTAAACGAAATTTGGTACAGAACTGTTTTGGGGGATGCCGAATGTAGGGGTGTACTCAAATTTTTTGAAAAAAAATCGCTAATATGATTTTGCAAATTTTTCACCACAAAAACTTTATTAAGTAGGCCTTGTTTTTTGTGAAATAACATGACATTGAGCCCTAAAGTACCTTTTTTAAAACTTTATATTTGAAGAAAAAATCATCAAAATCGGACTATAAACACAGATTTTATGGAGGGTGCCCGGTCTTGAGTGGGTCACACTGTTATATCTGAAAATTTTAATTTCCTACAATCATATTTCTTCCTGATAACTGCAGAGCTGTAACTATTGCTACTACTACCATTCTCGCTGACGAGTATTTGACACGCATCAGAAGATGGCTACTCAAGGCATTTACGTATAAATAAAATATGCTCAGTGTCCCTTATACAGGGTGTTTCAAAAAGCATGTGCCATCTCTCGTGGGGAGATTCCTCACGTAAAAATAAGATTTATTTTTCATATCAACATAGGTCCCATTCTGCTTTGTTTCGTAGCTACAGGGTGTTAAAGTCTTAATAATCTTTCGATTTATTATACTTTTCTTCCAAGTTGTTTTAGTGATTCGAATGAAATTTTGAGGGTAAAAGTTACTATATATTTTAATGCTCAAAAAGTGTCGGTAATTCATCAGGGACGTGCAACTGGGTTATCACTGGAATATTTTTCAAAAAAAAACATGTGTGCCACTGACTTTTTTGCTCTTGATATCAAAGTTATGTAGTCCGTTCTTGATATCAAAGTTATGTAGTCCGTCAGGTATCTGTTGATATTTTGTCGAATTCGGCCTCCTTGATGAGACAAACGCAATTTTATTAATTACAATAAATAAAATTGAAATAATATTATTATATTATTACTATTAGTCCAACCTACAGCAACTTGAAATAAAAAAAATAATGGTATTTAAGATAAATACAAAAACGCTAATTTTATAAAGTTTTAATCCTGTAAAAAGTTTTAATCCTCTAACTCTAAAACTATGCATTGCCATTTGCCATAGCCATGTTTATAGGAACTTTTTTCATATTTTTTGATGAGGAATCAATGAGTACTCATTTAAAACTTTCACAAGTTAATGATATTAAATTTTTTTAAAGGTTTCTATTAGACTTGGATCAAGGCAAATTAATAAACAATAATAATTTGACAATAAAGGCATTTATTTATTTATTTATTATTAAAATTGCGTATCTCATCAAGGAAGCCGAAATCGACAAAATATCAAGAGACAACTTTTATTCGGCATTAAACTGCTTACATTATTTCGCTAATAAGAGAAAAAAAAAGTCAGTGGCGTACATGCTTTTTTTAGAAATATATTCCAATATGCACGTCCCTGGTGAACATGTCGACACTTTTTTAGCATTAAAATATGTCGCATTTATAGTAACATTTACCTTTAAAATTTCATTCGAAACGCTTAAAGTATTTTAAAAAATTGAAAATTATAATAAATCCAAAAAAATATTAAGACTTTAACACCCTGTAGCTACGAAACAAAAAAAAAGATGGCACATGATTTTTGAAACACCCTGTATAACCCCGTGTGCCGTTTCCGTGTCGTACGACCATAGACTTAAAATAAAATATAGACTGAGCATCTCATTCATAAATAGCTGGAACATGCGGTCAGACACTGTCTTGTTATTGTTGTGTTATTGTTTTAGGTTATAACGAGTGCGACACGAGCGATAGATAGGTTGTCTCTGTCGTAACGGTAGTTCCCTGACTACTCTGCCGAGAAACACAACACTGTCTTTCGTTTTTCAATACACCTGAACTCTCCGTATCATAGCCGGGTAATTTTTTTATTTTAATGAAGCTATAATTAAATTAAAAATATATCGTATTTAAACTTTTTTATATTTTATTAAGATTTAGGACAGGTTTTTTAAATAAAAGTTTAGAAAAAACATCTTAGAGTCCAAAAGGGATAAAAATAATAAAATACACGTTATAGAAGAAATTTTATAATCGAAATTACGTAATTTTTGAAATTAATAATAAATTATTAATTTTAGTCAAACATTTACAACCCCTAATATTAATGAAAACAGGATCTATTCCACAGATATAATAGAATCGGCGACAGGGAGAGAAAAAAAAATATGATTGTTGTAATTATTTTTCTGGTTAAGTGATGTCTTATGTAAATTAGAGAAAACATAAATCTGTTCCATTAAAGCAAGGAAGGTGATAGGAAGTGGATAAAATGAAAACTACATTTATTTAACTCGGTACTGTCTTTATTATACCGGGTGCGTCCCAAAAGTGGCTCATCCCCATAATTTTTTTTATATTTTCAAATAAAAAAACAAGATTTAGTATGTTAGTATATGACATAAATTAGGATTGTTTGACGCATTCAATTGTTTTCGGTCACTTCCTGTTTCACCGGAAATGACTATAACTTTTAATTTTTAAACGGCACCCTCGGTATATTTCTACTTTATTCGATAGAAAATGACACTCTGAATAGAATGACATATCATATGTCAACTTTTGACATTTTCGCATATGGTTTAATTGTAATTGTAACACGCGGTTCATAACGACAATTTGACTCGAAATACCAAGTGTGTGGTATCAATATATTCATAAAAAATGCTTTTTCCAAATATGCTAATGAGTCACCCTTGTTCCATTTGAAAAAATTGACATATGTATGATTAAAAATACGATTTGTACATCTTTTAACCGGCCTAGACAAGACACAAAACCTATTAGACGATCAAAACTATTTTTCCAAGGCTCCTTGATTAAAACTTAGTGTTTTTAACAACACCATGGCACCCTGGATTGAAATTTAAAATAGGATATGTTTTTAAGCGACAATGTCAAAAGTTGACATATGATATGTCATTCTATTCAGAGTGTCATTTTTTATCGAATAAAGTAGCAATATACCGAGGGTGCCTTTAAAAATCAAAAGATGTAATCATTTCGGTGAAACAGGAAGAGACCAAAAACAATTGAATACGTCAATAAATCCTAATTTTTGTCATATACCTACTAACATACAAATCTGATTTTTTATCTGAAAAATAAAAAGTTATAGTGGTGAGCCACTTTTGAGAGACGACCCGGTATATTAAAAATATTGTTTCATAATGTAATATCATTTTAAAATTCTTGTATGTTATTTTAGATTCTGAAGATAACTTTAGAATAAACCGGAATATATTTTTAATAAAAACATTATTAATTATTAACAGGGTTATAATTATGATTTTGTTACAATGTAAGTAAGTAAATAATGTAATGTAAGAGAAAAAATTCAGATTTTACATTTTACTAAAATATTATCTAAATAAGCGCCTTTCTACAACAACGCCACTGACTCCCAATGGGTAAATTGAGAGTTGCCTACCGGTCAAAAGTCGTTTCAAGAGTTAAATGGATTATTCAAGTCAAATTTCTTGCAAATTTGGCACGGGTGAACCATATTTTATAGTTTTTGAACAGAAAAAGTCAATAAAATAAACACTTAAGGACTACAAGCTAAGAAAATGCGTTAATACAGCCGGGGAGATAGCGGCAACAAAGCTTTACCGCACACGTGCGACACGTACTACAAGGTAATAAATGAATGAATAGGCTCCCTCGCCTCTAATCGGTGTTGTCATATTGTAAAGAACTTATCCTTATTAAACAGTATCCGACTTATAATTTAGTAGTATAAGGACTATTTAATACATCTATGGAATATTAAAACCTACTTTATTAAACTGTAGTATTAATATCTAAATATATGTGTATAACAGGAAAAAAAATATTGATAATATTAAAGACGTGACAACATAGGCTGGATGAGGAAGGCCCGGTCGACTGTACCCAGAAGTAAACATGTGTACAAAAAAGGTTGTTTGTCCGCATTGAGATGTAAATAGTGTAGTCTATATTTTATTTTAAGTCTATGCGTAAGACAAAGAAAACATAACCCAGCTCCATATTAATACTGCATAAGACTATTTCACCCGGATATCGATTGAACTGCGATTGCGCCAAACTCCGAATGATTGTTGTTTTAGTTTTATTTGGGTTACTTTTCGTTTGTGCGTGTAAAAGAGTGACTTTGTTTCGAAATGAATCAAATATTGAAAAACTAAAACTTATGTGTAAAAAGTATGTATATCTATAAAAATATTTGTGAAATGTGAACTATCATTAAACACATATTTTATAAAAGGTTTGGAGTGAAAATCTCAAATAGGAATCCTGATACAGAGCTTTTTCGGAACACGGAGCCATCTTGTACGTATGCATTTGTATATGTGTGTTTATTTAATGCTAAATACTAAAGTGAAAGCAACAAATTTAAATGGGTAAACTTTGTAATATATATTATTAACAATACAATGCAAAAAGTTTCATAAAGTTCGTTCACAGTAAATGCATTCCAAGGGCTTAAGGCACTCAACTATTCATACTTTCTTTCTAATTTCTTATATATTATTATATTATTAAGACTCAGCTAGAAAAAAGGGTTGGGGGTTAAAAATTCCTGCTGCGATCTAACTTAGAAACCTAAGAAAAATATTTTTAAAGAATTGCTTTGTTTTTCTGTTTCGAGAAAGGTCTTATTTCAGACTACCCGTGACAGGTGTTTCGGTGCTGCGTCTATTTTAAGAGAATTCTATATATAAACTTTTTAGTTCTTTTTACTTTATAGACCTTTATTAAAACTTTAAAGCCCCTTATTATTTTAGATATCCTAGAGTTCTGAAAGGAGTCTTTTTATATTTTTTTTATATATGACTTATTAAAACTAATGTTAAAACAAAATTGGTTAAGCCACGAGGCGTTAGCCGAGTGGCTTATTTACACAAGTTTCATTAAAAAGTTCGTATCGAACGTGTATCATTCAAAATTTAAACTACGACGCGACACGAGGGACGATCCAAAGAGATTTGGTTTAATTTAAAATATCAGAGATATCCTCATAAAAATTAAAATTCAAAATTATCAGCCCATAATAGTCGTCGCCGTGGTAACCGTGCTTGTTGATTGTTTCCATTTTGACTTTGACAACTCAATTATTGATGTTCAATTTTGTGTTAAACGTTCATTTCTGATTCTGAAAGTGTCCCTTCGGATATTGAAAGCATTGCGCGAAACGTTGTCGATTCCCTACTTCCCGAAAAAAAACAAGACAAACGTACGAACAAGCCTATGTAAAACTTGAAGATTGGTGTAAAGGGAAAGGAATCAAGAATAGTAGCAACGAAAAGGTTCTCCTGGCATATTTTGAACATCTTTTAAAACATAGGAAGGCTTCATCACTTTGGGTATATTATTCCATGCTACGTTCAGTTATATCAGTGAAGAAAAATACAGATATCAGTTAGTACGTTTATTGAATTGCATTTCTAAAAAGAAAATCGGAAGGATTTTGGTCAAAAAAATCGAGAGTTTTAAGAAAAGAAGACATAACTCGTTTTTTGTTGGAAGCCGATGATAAAACTTATTTCCTGACAAAAGTTTCATTGATAGTGGGACTTGCGGGAGCATGCCGGCGCGGGCATATCGAGTTGACAAATCTGCAGCTGCAAAATGTTAAAAATGAAGGACAATGCATTCATGTCATTATTCCACTTACGAAAACAAAGATATCACGAGATTTCTTTTATAACGAAAGGGAATGTTGAAGGAATAAATATGGTGGAAATGGTTCGAAGATATATAGCTATGCGGCCAAGCAACACAGAGAAAACTCGATTTTTTATGGGGTACAGAAATGGAAAATATATTAAGCAGCCCGTTGGCATTTAGGGAAAATGCCGTATAAAATAGCTGAATAAGCTGAAAATGATGATGATGATATGACTTAATATCATTTGTGGGCTTCCATGATACTCCATTTTGATACCATCTTGATTTTTACTTCTTTCTTGTTAATAAGATTAATTGACTGATCATACCGCATACCCTTAAAATAACATGTTCTTTGTATATTTTGTATCTCTAACAATTGCCACTGCCCTTTGTAGGGTAAATTTTTAAAAAATCTTGAAGAAAACACGCTAGGTAATAAACAGAGCTTCAGATTTTTTTCAATAAAACTAAAAGAACAGAATAAAAGACGAGAATACGTTGTTCAGGGATACAACCTAATGAAATATGTATGAAATTAGGGAAATCTGCATATTCGTTTATCTTTTTCAGCTCGAACTAGACGAGAGAAAATAAAAAAGAAAAAACAAAACTGTTTCGCGCAATGCTTGGCAAAGAATTTTGCTCGTGTTAACAGTAAAAACGTTTTTCAATTAATTGTTTTTGTTGACAATTTTAAAATATATTCGAAATTTTATTGTTTCTTGTAGTTTTATTTTTATTTGTTGTGTTATTCTTTCTAGAAATTTTTGTATTAGTGTTATTTAATATTAATTTATCTACCGTCAGTGTGTTAAGAAGCTCTTAACTCACGAATTTTGAGTGAGTTGAGAGCTTCTTAACTCACGCATTTTCATTACCGCACTCTTTCTTTAGATGACTACCAAAGAGAAAAAAATATTTTGTAAAACAGTTATTTTGCACTAAATACCTACTAAATACAAATAAACTGTTCTATTGATAATAATTATAAAAACATGAAAACTTATTTATTATAAATGTTAATGATACAGTTTGAACAATCTTTCAAGTAAATGCCTGATGAAGCATATAATATATTCATTTTAACAGATATCATATGATGAGTACCTTTTCATTTCCATAGTTGTGTACTTTTTTATGAGTATGTATATTCATACTTCTGTTTCGATCTTGCTGGAAGCAATCCAGAAATGCCTCTGAATGCCTCTTCTTCAATGTCAGAGGGAATACTTGCAGAATCGCTCATTTTTTAAACTAGTGACATCAATATTATTTACTGACATATTGACATTGCCATGCATGGTGTTATTTGAACAAAGGTATTAAGGTAATTGATTTTTAGGATGCGTATATAGTTACAATAATACAATAATTTTTAAAATTATTAAAATATAAGTACAATAATTTTTAAAATTCATTGTGCGTTTTTATAGTTAAACGTAGATAAAATATGGTACAATACACGCGAGTTAACTCCAATAAGATACTTGTGTGGTTACACAACTCGTGCTACGCACTCGTCCAACTTTCACACGCGTATCTTAATGATGCTGTTAACTCACTTGTATCGTAAATATCTATTATGTTATAAATGTTACTAAACAACCACTCTCAAAATACGAGCTATGCACCAAAAATTCATACTCGAATATATAATTTCATACTGCATTTCGAACAATCTTATGTTATAACAAACTTGTTATAAAATAGATATGGACTACCTATTAAGAGAAATAAACTGTAATTTTAAAAGTTATGATAATTTTAACCAAGTTGGTATCTGCATATAAATCTATCGCATTTTGTAAAAGCCTGAACTGATCCAATGCAGTTGATACAACTGACAACTGATAAATTATTCGGACAGATAAATGAATGGGTAGGTGTTAAAGTTTATATATAAGAAGCTTCGAGTTAGGCGGGAATGGCTGTGGCATTGATAGAAGATAGAAAATCTTAGATTGATATAAAGTTTACGGTAATGTATTATAGTCGATTTACATTGTGCTGGCATTTAATTTTGAAATTGCATATTCCTATTTTCATACAATTTGATGTTGTAATAGCTGACAAAATATGATAACAGGTTGTTCCTTTATTTGTTATGTATTATTTTTATATCATTAAAAACTTATTTTTTAAACTTTTAACTTTTCCACTAATTATCCTTGAAAATTTGCGAGGAATGTCATTTTAGTCTTTGATTATCATTCGACAAGAGAAAATGTGGTTAGAAATCAAAAGTTTATATATAATTATATAAATTTATATTCTATCAAAGATGGCTCTCAGACCGAACAGATACTAACTGGAGTCATTACAAGCAAAAAAATAGAGAGGTACGAGCCGCCATTAAGGTAGGAAAAACAGATATTTGGGAAAGAAGGTGCCAGCAAGTGGAAAGCCTAATAGGGGGCGCACGGAGTACTGAGGTATGGAGAACAATACGACAAATGAAAACCAATCAAACGGACAAGCTCTTGAATAGAATGGATATAGAAAAATGGCGCAACTACTATGCAGAATTACTGACAGAAAACCGACCAGAATTCCAAGCAGTAGAAGATGAGAACAACCTTGCAGGCACTTTAATGATAAGCGAAAGAGAAGTACATCAAAGTCTCAAAAGAATGAAAAATGGACGGTCACCAGGTCCTGGTAATATTGTAGCGGAATTGTTAAAGTGTGGAACCCAAAGACTGCGCTGGCGTCTGGCAGAGCTATTTAACCAGTGCTGCCTGCAAAGTAAACTACCCCGAGAATGGTGAGTGGCTCACATAGTGTCCATCTTTAAAAAGGGAAATCGTAACGACCCCACTTGTTATAGAGGCCTAAGCATTAACAGTTCGGTCAGCAGACTTTTTGGAAAGGTGCTACAGGGTAGGCTCAGGGACAGTATTGGTGACAAAATCTCGGAAGACCAAAGCGGATTCACACCGGGGAAATCTTGCACAGATAACCTTTTTGTCCTGCAGCAGGTGATGGAAAAAAAGATAGCAGTAGATCAAGAAGTCCATCTAGCATTTGTTGATTTGGAGAAAGCGTACGACTCTATTCCCCGCAGCAAGATATGGGAAGTCTTGAATATCTTAGAAGTAGATGGACCTTTGCTTAAGATAATAAAAGAGCTATATAAAGAAAATGAATCGTACGTTAAAATAGGACACAGGCTATCTAATCCAATTAACACCACAAAAGGGTTGCGACAAGGATGCAGCTTATCTCCTCTGATCTTCAACGCTTACGTCGAAGTAGCCCTTAGGGAATGGAAGACGAAATCTCAAGGTATGGGAATACCCATTGAGGACAACACACTATTTACCCTGAGCTTTGCAGACGATCAGGTCATGGTTGCGCAGGACTCATACGATCGAGAGTTCATGACTAAGAGGCTTTATCAAGAATACAACAAATGGGGACTTCAGGTTAGTCTAAAGAAGACCGAATACTTAGCTGTCAATTCCAATGCTTGTTTTGAAGTCTTCATTAATGATAACGTCCAGATTCAACAAGTAGACAAATTTAAATACCTGGGTGCTACTATCAACAACGAGGGTTTGGGCAAAGTAGAAATACAAACCCGAATTCAGAAGAGCAAACAAGTTATTGGATGTCTTAACAGCCTCTGGTGGGACCGAAACTTGTCTGCAACAACTAAAAAGAGACTTGGAAGAACATTGGTGGAGTCAGTTCTTTGCTATGGTTCAGAGCTATGGACTCTGAGTGCAGACGCGAAGCGCAAAATCCAAGTTGTTGAAATGGACTACCTTAGAAGAGTCAGTTCTTTGCTATGGTTCAGAGCTATGGACTCTGAGTGCAGACGCGAAGCGCAAAATCCAAGTTGTTGAAATGGACTACCTTAGAAGAAGTGCAGGTATATCTAGGATGGAAAAAAAGACAAACATCGAGGTCAGACGTATCATGAATGCATCGGAGGAGACAGTACTGGATCGAATCGAAAAATCCAGCTTAAAATGGTTTGGACATGTTCTGCGTATGCCGGAGAACAGGTGGCCAAAAAAAGAGTTTTCAATGGGCCCCCAGAGCAGAAGAAAGAGAGGTAGACCTAGAAAATCCTGGAACGGAACGGTTACGGAAGCAATGGAAGCTCGTAACCCAGAAGCTGATGACGCTTTAAATCGAGATGTGTGGCGTAGGGTAACGGGAAGGCAGCAATAGGCTGTAGTTGGAAATGAGTATTAAATACTTAAACTAAATCCCGTTTATATATATATAAATCAAAAGTTTATTGTTTTATGTGCTAAATATTATGCTTTCTCTATGGATACAACTCTTATTGCAAGCTGTTGCTAGGATATTCTATTAATTTTAATTGTGTTTTTTAGACATAGTGAATGGTCTTAAACTAAAAAGTATAAAGTGTAATTGAAACCACTAATTTATTCCACTAATTGCGAGGTTCTGAATGAATCTTAAATTGATATAACTTTAATCTGTGGGCACTAAGCCTTACCATCCTTTTCTCAAACAATTCTTTATTTCTGACTAAACCTTTTGCAAGAAATAAATTTGGTATAGAACTTTAAGATAAGCCTTTTTGTTGCAAATAAACATAATAATAAAGAATAAACGACTGCTGCGATTTATTTTCTTGTGAATTTTGTGTTCAGTAGTAAAATCAAGAGTGGCAGTGCGAAAACTGTCAAAGATATGGCGAGACAAAAACATATCTAAACACTTTAAAAAAAGCTTGTTCACTACCTAATATTTCCTATATTAATGTTTGGCTCCGAGTCCTGGACGATGAGACAGTCAGAAATGAAAAAAATTGACGCAACTGAGATGTACTGTTGGCGACGAATGCTCAGAATTCCCTGGACTGCCCGGCGAACCAATGAATCCATAATCCAAGAACTGAACATCACAGAACGCCTCTCAACTTCTATACAGTCACGTATACTTAAATATTTCGGTCACGTTATGAGGAGGGATACTGACTGTATGGAAAAGCTCATTATACAGGGCAAGGTTCCGGGAAGAAGACCAAGAGGCCGCTCGCCCTGCCGATGGATAGACCAGCTATCAAAGATCACCCACAAGCAGAATTGGCCTAAAACCAGATGACCATCGAATTCGGGTTCTCAGAGCTCCATGAAGACGACCGAGACTCCAGGCTGCCAAATATGTACCAAAATATAAAGGGGGAATTGTAATATTCTTGGGAGGTAGTATGCTGGAAGCAAAAACTCCATTATTACCACTTCAACAAACCTTAGCGGGTCGGATGTATGTTGTTTTAGTATTAGAACCAATCGTTATGCTTTGGAGAGCTGAAATTGGGAATAATTTTAACTTTATGCACGATAATGCACCTTCCCATACAAGCAGAGTATCTAGAGAATATCTTGAAATGGAAAGTGTCGTAATTTTGGACTGGCCTGCATGTTCACCAGATCTAAACCCTATCGAACGCTTGTCGGACCGGCTCAAAAGAAAGGTTAGAACTCGTCGAAACAATCAATCAGCTTACTGATGCAGCATTAGCAGAATGGGAAAACGTACCCCAAAAGCCAATGTTGATAATTTAATAAGAAGCATACCAGTGCGGAAAGAAGCTTGCATAAGGGCTAGAGGTAGCAGTTAAAAGACCATACCATAACTTGGTATACTGATGCTTCCAAAACCAATACGGGAACAGGGATCGGAGTGTTTGGGCCGAGAGCTAATTACTCCGAACCAATGGGCACTTACCCTAGTATCCTACAGGCAGAAATCTACGCTATCGAGAGATGCGTACAACTTATCTTAGATAAGAACTATCGGAAACAAGAAACAGCCATCTTGTCTGATAGTCAAGCAGCGTTAAAAGCGATCAACTCAGTATCGATCAATTCGAAATTGGTCAAAGAATGCATAGAGAAGCTGAATAAATTAGGCAAAGAAAACAAAGTCCTCCTACTCTGGGTGCCTGCTCACCAAGGGATAGAAGGCAATGAAAAAGCAAATAATCTAGCTAGGAAAGGAGCTAACACTCCACTAACTGGACCAGAACCGTTCTGCTTTCCAAGTGGTAACCAACTCAAGGCGGAACTCAAGAACTTGGAAGATTCCATCCGCAACCTGGAATGGAAATCTTGCAATGGTCTAAGACACTCGAAGAAGTTTCTGAGGGCTTATGATCAAGAAAAATTACAGATCTTCCTGGGTCTGAGTAAGAACAATCTTCGGATTGTCAGGGGTTTTTAACAGGACACTGTCTCCTCAATGAACACCTCAGCAGATTGAAACTAAGAAGAAACGGCGAATGCAGATTCTGTGGGGAAGATGGGGAAACACCAGTACACCTCATCACTGAGTGCGCCGAGACGACAACCATTCGTGCCATGAATTTTGGTACGACTGATATTGGAGATGGAGAATTACCCTCTATAAAACCGTCCCAGATACTGGCTTTTGTCAAAGCCCTGGGACTGTATGATGAGTTATGATTCAAGAAAGGGGGACACAATGGATCTGTAAGGTCGAAGTGATTAACCCCCCTCCCACTCATTCTAAATTCTAAAAATTCTAAAAAGGGCTAGAGGTGGCAACAAGAATTATAAAAATTATCAATTTTCTTTTTGTTTTTGACTTTTGACTTTGAAAATTTTAAATTGTTTGGTTAGATTACAACTTTCTTATCAGAAACCAAAAAAATACCATGCGTTTATTTTGGAAACTAATTATTCTTTGCTATAAGGATTATATTTCATTAAAAGTATTTGACAAGAACTGAGTTTTATTCATAAACACAAAATGTTCAGTCGTCTCAAAAGTTATGAAAAATAATAGATGATTTCCCATTTAAGTTTGGTTGTTATATTATAGCAAATTAAATTAAATACCAAATTTAAAAATTTTCGAGATTTAATTCTTTCTGGAAGTAAATACCATTACTTAAGGTCTATCCGATTTGAAGAAATAAAAATGAGTGAAAAATGGGCAGCGACAAAATCGCCCAATTAGTTAATTTTCAAAGAAATTATGCAACTCTATTTAGAGCTCAAAAGGAATCGCTTATTGGGATAATTGATGCTTACTCTGTAGCACGAAGTGGCGTCAGAAAACGGAATCAAACCTTTGCACTATATTTACGAAACTAACACGTGTTGAAAAATGCATTTAGTCAAATAGTTAAAGCGAATGCAAAAGCAATCTAAAATTAAATAGGAGAGTTAAAAATAAATATTAATGAAGTGCTTTAAAATTAAACTGAAAATGAAATAAAGCGAACAATTTGATACGAGTGCGCTGGAGTATTTCAATATTAAATTCTAATATTGATTGAAAAGATTTAATAATGAAATACTCGAGATATTTTATTTTACTTTGATAGAAATTATAAGACGTTATTTCAAACTTTATAATAAAATAAAACTATTATTTCTTAGTAAAATAACAATCTTTCCCATTTTACGATACAGAATAAAGCTAGAATAAAGCTAGAAAAAGTTCAGTTTATTTTAAAAATTGTAGATAAAAAATATGTCCCTTTTGTCCAGATCTACAATTCTTTCAAATACTTGAACTTTTTTAAGAGACGCCATATAAAGAGTTTCTCAAGCTGTGCTTTAGAAGTTTCTAGAGAACTAGAATATCTAGAACTGAAATTTTTTGCACATCATTGTTTCATAAAAAAACAATAATATGCAAAAAATATGGCGGCACTTCCGGAAATAGCGATAGTTACCAGCAACTTTCTTATTTTAAATGGTTAAATACTACCAATTTTTATTACATACTTAAATTCTTTGTATAATTTTATGGCTTTTGATATTAAACCCTCTATACCTAACATTAACCGCTTTTGAGAAAAAGAAAAATGGCGCCGGGAGGCATGTATATAGCTACCCATACTAAAATATGTTTAATAATAATATGTTTAATAGTAATTTTGGAGTTACGATTTTTTTAAATTTTTAACCCCCTCCCATACCCCCATAACCAACCTCCCACCCCCACCACAAAAACTAATGGCCAGATTCTCGGGTGCCACAGTATTTTTGTGCCAAATTTGGTTAAAATCGGTTTAGCGGTTTTTGAGTTAAGGATGATTCACAGTACACCGGACCGTGCCCGAGCCAGGCACGTTCCGTGAAGTAGCCACCGAGCCACGTTCGATCCTTCTGTACATGCAACACCGAGTTGATAACGGGGTTCGTATTAGTTTCGAGTATATTAGAAAACACAGCCCCATAGACACACGAAGATTTAATACGAACAATGCCAAAGTTCTCGCAATTGGAAATGGTACCAATTGCAGTTGCTGAATAAAGAACAACACCTGCAGGGGAAACACCTGCTCAAAGGAAAATATGAAGGACCTATCTTCTTCATTACATCCTTTCATTGTCTAGTATTACGACTGTCGTCAAATACTGCTGTAAGATTCACTAATACTAACTACAGACATGATAAAAAGTGTACTTTGTTTATATCATAACTGCAGATTGGAGTCGGGGCACCAGGAAAAGTACATTCATGCTTTCCGCAACGTGGCGGGAATGGAGCGGATCCGAGAAAAAAATGTACGCCGACATTTCTGGGACGGGGCACGGACGAGTTCCGGCGAAGCTCGGATCGTGCTCGGCCTGGCATGCATGTATATGTGTAAAGAACACTTGACAATGTTTGGCCGTGTCTTCACCGACGCACGGCTCGGACCCGTTACGGTGTAGCGTGAAGCATCCTTTATCGTGTTACAGACAGACGGACAGATGTACAGACAGACAGACAGACACCAGGAAAATATTTTGTATTTAGGTCATTAATGACCCAAATAACTCAGTTTGAGTGAAATTAAAAATGTTGAGTGAAATTAAAAAACTACCATACCCGTTGGTATGGTCGGCTAAAAATATTTAAAATTTTTGAACGATAAAAACTGCCTGTCGTAAAAAATTCTAAATTCTATACGTTACATTTAGTGATTACCACAGTCACTGTAACATAAAGAGAAGACATGTGGCTATCTGTTTCAAAAAATTGTTCGAATGTCATAAAATATTGACCATAGCTGTCACGGAATTGAGTAGTGATTAAAAAATTATCATAAATCATTTTTTTCAAATAGAAACCCACTATCTTATTTCGCTAGTAAAATGGTTTTTCAAATCGTTACTTTTTGATTATACGCGTGTTCCTATACCTAAAATAAATCATTTTTAAGTTATTTAAGATTTAGTTTTAAAGCGTATATTTTCCATGAAAAAAAAAAATAAAATGACAGAGATAATTTTCCTTTCCTTAAGCTCTATATTTGTCTTAAAAAAATACTATAAATTTAACAGGAAATAGATGACCCATAGATATAGGTACATAATGAAAACTAAATTACCTTTATATGTTTAAATTTGCGAACATCTTTAATTGTGTCGTTATTGCTTAAAATGAGAATATGCTCTCTAAATTCAAGCAAATAAATTTGAAGATACTCGTATACTCAATCTAAGATATTGTTTCTTTCTGTGTAGATCGAAGATATGCCCTTTTTCTTGAAGCCGCCGCGTCGTATGAGAGGTGTCACCCTGTATATCTAACTCACTATGAACGCTACTCAAACCGCTTTATATTTATCAAATACAGTACAAATATATAAAAATCCTATTATACTAAAAATATGTGTTCCAAAGCCGTATTTTATTTCAATTCTGTTTCTCTTTTTGTACAGCCACCGATGCTGAATAATAAAAAACATTATAAAAAAATTGCAAAAAATTGTAAAGCAAAAAATTGGAAAATGAAATGTCACATTTGTTACTACCGTCCCTAAAAATATTTAGCATTTTTGTCCAATGAAATTTGCTCCCTGCATCGTAAATTTTTTGGTGGTTTTTTCCTGTCCCTGAATCTGTTTAAGACAGATTAATATGTGAGTTTAAATTAATATTTGAAACTCATTTCCCTATATTCCAATTTGTTAGTTTCTTTAAAATGTTATGTACGTAATTTATATAAAATAATTAAGTATAGATATTATATAGAATTGACATCTTTATAAAATTTTGTTCAGTTATTACAGAAAAAATTAATGAGTTTATTGAACAGTAGCGGTGCGTTTGAGGTTCAAAACTTTAGAAAAAAAAATAGTCATGCAACCACCTAATGTATGATGTAATCATTTGTGAATGATTCTAACTTGGTTAACAAATGTTCACTATCAAAGTTAACTAAATAACAACTACAGACAATCTCATTAAAGATGTGATTATCTACAACTTTTATATGAAAGCTTTTTATCTAAAATAGATTATAATGGAATTAGGGATCATTTATAAAAAACGATTTTTTTTAAATATCTAGTAAGCCATAAACTTTTTCAAAAATCCAAAAGACGCATATTTATGACCCCACAAAACCGCAATACTTTCCCCATTTAACTGACTCTCTATCTCCAGTAGTTTCCGAGATACCGGTAGAGAACATTCGTAGAAAACTCACCCTGTATAAAAGGGTTTTCTATTATCTAACGTCTAAGAAAATACACATTTTTTACACGAATCTTTAAATGCTTATTCATAGAAATATCTAAATTTTAAGTTATTGAAATGTATTTTTATTGGAAACTCATTAACCGAATGATAATTCAGTATTTAATTACTATTATAGAAAAAAAAAATATATTAATTATAAAATTGTAATAAAATACGTCTAATATTATTAATTTATTAAATTGTTCTTAAATATAAATTGTTATGTTCGATTCGCTTAATAATATTTTCCTCCAATTGTCAAATGGAAAATTACAATCTTTGAATTTTAGTCAGTCACCTTACTTTCAATAGGGGAATATGAACAAAGACTTTAGTATACCAGTCTAGTAAAAAAACATATACGTGTTTCGTAAATAACGCGCCTTTTCTAATCTTACCTAATTCTAAAAGCATTTTGATGTATGTTTCTAAGCTAACATACCTATACATTATTGTAACATTTTTTTTGCATTTTCAGTGACTTCAGAAGTAAAGATTTTCTTGAAAATAAAGTAGCTATCAGAATGATATGTTTATTTTTGATTTTTTTTTGTTTCCATTTTATTCTCTTTGAGGCACGATTTATAAAAAACCCAAAAAGCAATAATTAGTAATCAAACAGTTGGTTAAATAGTTAAAACCTAACCATCTCAGTTGGAATCCAAAAAGAGTTCAAAAACCTGCGACAATATACAGGGTTGTTCACCACATACGACACGGAGTATTGTAGCTAAACGATGATATTTTTACAAATTGTAAGTTTTGGGTTCGATGAAGGACTATTAGAGGTACAATTTAAAAATAATTTTACAAGATACAGAGTGTCCCAAATAAAATATCAAAGTTGTATTTTTTTAAATGGAACACCCTGTATATTATTACATTTTTAGTTTCTACGATTAAAATAAAGGTAAATTTGATTAAGATTTATTATATTTAAACCTTACCGTTTTTGAAATATTTTCAATTTTGTGAAATTGCAGTAAAAATTTTAAGGCTTCATTTCTCCAAGGGTATCAAAGTTTTTAATACTAAATATTTACTGAAGTTTATTTACTGATCCGTTATTGTGTTGCAATAATAAAAATGCTACTACCTTATACAGAGTGTCTAAAAATTTATTTTAAATAATTATTAGCTTCAAACGGCAATAACTTCTTTAATTTAAATGGATCACCCTGTATATTTTACGAGAATTAGATGCACAATTTAATTGTCTATCAAATTATATTATACCATTTTTAACCTATCTCTTTAAGTTTCCGTAGAAAATGCATTTTCTTGTAATTTAGAACTTATTTATCAATATACCCATGGACTATTGACATTTTAGATTATTTTTAAAGATGTACCAAATTTTTAAAGAGTACAGATACTAATATTGTCGATATAATTCGTTTATTTCATTAAAAAATAAAAAAAAACTGTTTAAATATTTGTTAAAGAGGATCAATTAATATGATTCCAGTATTCAAACTACATTAACTGACTGCGTTGATTAATAATAATTGCTCCAAATACTAAAAAACTGAATTTTGTATGGGCATTAGACAGTGTGATAAAAAGTAACACCTTAAAAATGATATTTCATTTTTTAATAAATACTTATTTATAACAACAAAGACTTTAATTTGATAACTTATTATTATATTGATTTCTGACTCAGAAATCCACATTTATTTATAATAATTTATTAACGAACACAATTAAGTATATCATTAATTAGTATGTGAGCGGAAATAATGGTGTTATATTTAATTAATGGTACACTCTTTTATAAAGATTTAAATAGTTTTCTTTTTGCATACAAATGGGCTAGTAATATTACCGTTTTGCTAAAAACGATAATATTACTAGTCTGTACATTTTGTACATTTGTTGCTTTAAAAACAATCTAAAATGTCAATATTCCATGGATATATTGATAAATGAGGTCTAAATTATAAGAAAATGCATTTTCTACGAAAACTTGAAGAAATAGGTAAAAAATGGTATAATACAATTTGATAGACAATTTAATTGTGCATCTGATTCTCCTAAAACATACAGGGCATTCCATTTAAATTAAAGAAGTTATTGCCGTTTGAAGCTAATAATTATTTAAAATAAATTTTTAGACACTCTGTATAAGGTAGTATTATTTTTATTATTGCAACACAATAACGGATCAGTAAATAAACTTCAGTAAATATTTAGTATTAAAAACATTGATACCCTTGGAGAAATGAAGCTTTAAAATTTTTACTGCAATTTCACAAAATTGAAAATATTTCAAAAACTGTAAGGTTCAAGTATAATAAACCTTAATCAAATTTACCTTTATTTTAATCGTAGAAACTAAAAATGTAATAATATACAGGGTGTTCTATTTAAAAAAATACAACTTTGATATTTTTTATTTATTTGAGACACTCTGTATCTTGTAAAAATAATTTTAAATTGTAGCTCTAATAGTCCTTCAACGAACCCCAAACTTACAATTTGTAAAAATCTCATCGTTTAGCTACAATACTCCGTGTCGTATGTGGTGAACAACCCTGTATACAGTTTATTTCAACTCTCGATGAATGTTTCGCTAATCATGTTATAGAATCATCAGGAAATTTTAAAATTTTAAAACAATTAATACTAAAATATAACACAGAAATAACACTAAATACTCTCAAAACAGATAATAAAAATACAAATAAATATATGTAATGGAATATTGTAGTCAATTTAAATATCATTGGGATGATCAATTTCAAAATAATATCTTGATGTAACTTATGAACAGGATTAACTTGATGTTATAGAACATTACTGTTAGGATTATTAGAATTATTCGACAAACTGGCAATAATGCAGAAACGTGACCTAGAGTACCGGATCGTGATTTCCCAACTGGTCAATTACTTTGTTATCAACATTCAATTCAAATTGCAATAACTGGATTATTTTCTAAGAGAGTATAAACAGAAAACAGACATTGCTAAGATGTGAACTTATTAGCATACCTACTAGCTTTCATTTCATTTCAAGTATCTACATAATAATAAGAAATTAAGCTCATTACCTTGATATTAATAAATTGTGCGATACAAGAGACATTGACTCATTTTAATTAATGTGTTTTAATTGTTAGTTCCCAATATTTTATTTTTAATAGTATATAGTATACAGGGTGAGTTTCCTACGATGTTCTCTATGGGTATCTCGGTAACTACTGGAGATAGAGAGTCGGTTAAATTGGGAAAGAATTGCAGTTTTGTGGGGTCATAAACATGCGCCTTTCAGATTTTTGAAAAAGTTCATGGCTTACCAGATATTTCGAAAAAAACAGATTTCGGCTATTTCGAAAATTCTCCCTAATTCCATTATAATCTATTTTAGACAAAAAGTTTTCAGATAAAAGTTGTAGATAATTACATCCCTAATGAGATTGTGTCCTCCATTTTTTCCTAAAGCCTGTCATTTTTGACATATGACAGAAACATAATGTTTTTTTTAAATGGAAACCATAGTTGGCCATGGCATCATAAAAAGCGCCATTTTTTAATCTTTGTAGCGATATAAGCTATAATATGTTTCTTTAGAAAAATTACAGAGTTATTGCCAATTCTTATCATTTTTAAACAATTTCACTTAGCCATGGGAACGCCAAGTTCAATCGTCGTTGCTCTCAGTAATGTGAAACTGTCACATCCAAACTTTGTAAATTAAAATAAACAAAAATTGTAAATATGAATTTTTCAAAAGAATCAAAGTGAGTAGGATTATTGGTTCAACTTTTATTGGTCATACATTTTCGAGGATACGTTGACCGGTGAACGTTACTTACAATTTTTAGAAAAGTTAAATTTAGATACTCGCATATCAATAAAGTGTTTCCAACATGACTATCATTATGAAACTCCCCCTCATTATGAAAGAAATGTTAAAAATTATTTATATCATTATGCAAACTCAGGGATAGGAAGAGGTGGACCAAATTGCATGGGCCTCCTTGATCACCTGACCTATCTATCTATTTTAGATATTTTTATGCGGTATGGTTAACAACAAGGTTTACAAAAGAACTTATGAATTATGAGAGGCACTCGAAGAGACGGTACGGGAGAAGTTTATGAAAGTCGTTCGGCCGTTCTCTGGGAACAGCTTGTAATTCAGTTTTAAAAAGATGCATTTTATGTACTCAAAACAATTGCGGTTTTTTGAACATTTGCTAAAATAACTTAAAGTGTATGTAGTGAAATTAGATTTTTTTAGTTTTAGTGTAATGTAAATTGCAAAGAACCGTTTAATATTATATTCTGTCAGAGAACACAAACTCATTAGGAATGTGATTGTCTGCAACTTTTATCTGAAAACTTTTTGTCTAAAATAGATTTTAATGGAATTAGGGGCTATTTTTAAAATAGTCGA
Source organism: Sitophilus oryzae (assembly GCF_002938485.1). Taxonomy (NCBI): domain Eukaryota; kingdom Metazoa; phylum Arthropoda; class Insecta; order Coleoptera; family Curculionidae; genus Sitophilus; species Sitophilus oryzae. The sequence continues at coordinate 199,184 of NW_022147536.1, forward strand.
AATTTGATTTTTTCCAAATATCTAGTAAGCCATGAACTTTTTCAAAAATTTGAAAGGTGCATATTTATGACCCCACAAAACTACAATTCTTTCCACATTTAACCTACTCTCTATTTCCAGTAGTTTCCAAGATACCCATAGAGAACATCGTAGGAAACTCACCTTGTATATGTTTCTATTGTTTTGTATTTTGGCACTTTTCAATCTTACTTAAAAAATTATTACAAACACAAGAACTGTGAAATCAAAACTGTGAATTACTTTGCTATAAATATCGTAATCTTAAGTCATACAGGGTGTCCAAAATTCTATGCCAAACTTAAAAAACAAAAAATATAAAAAAAATCTTTGTTTTTTTATATGGAACACCCTATATATTATTATTTTTTTATTAGATGCAGAATTATAAAATGACCATTTTTTTTTATTGAAGTATTTCAAAGTTTTTAATGGTTTCGCAGATACACTCAGTATTATATCATTCTCTCAAGGGTAAAATACGAGAGAAAAATCATTAGGTGGCTTCGATAAAAATTTTGTGTGGAAAATGCAATATGAAATATAAAACCTCGAATATCTGCAAAACCATTAAAATTTTTAAAATACTCTGATTACCAAAAATGTTCATTTTTTAATTCTCCATTTACTGAGAAAATAATATACAGATAAATAATATACAATGTTCCTTTAAAAAAAACAAGAAATATTATTTTATATTTTAGAAAGTTTGGCGTAGAATTTCGAACATCCTGCATGATTTACGATTATCATATTTATAGCAAAGTAAGTACAGGCCATCTAAAGATCTAAATTAAATATCTAAAGGACGGTCCACACTTGCTATATAACACCGCTATATAGCAAAGTTATATAACATGTTACATATTTTTTAGTTATATTTAGCAAATTTCGATGCTATATAACTTGCTAGATGTTATCCATTTGTAGTCGGTAAAGATCAAAAGATGTTGTGCAACATTGCTATTGTAACATGAAACAATGCGTCCACACTTGCTAAATTTCTAGTTTAGCCGCTCATATTTTCAGGGACGTGCGCGACAGAATCTTAGTGTGGTGAGCTGATATTGGTTTGTTTAGGTTAACTGTTCTTGGGTTTGTTTATTTACTGGTCAATAATACCGTATGATCGAAAAAAACTGCTCCCGTCGGCCTCCCGTCCAGTTGGCTTGGACATGACGATCGATGACATTCCCCATATAATTTTCCATATAAAATGACAGCGATTTTCATTTCATAGTATGTATTTGGAAACAGAAAAAGTTGAGAAAAAATGCGTAATCTAATAGGCCAGTTCCAGCGGGAACAAAAGAAATGCAAATAAGGAACTGCATGGTTTAGATGAAGTGGATAATTCAAAATGGTTTGCTTTTGCTTTTACAGTACCTCTGTTCGTTCTGTAGCTACGGGGTATCCGTGAGAGGGGAAACGATATTCTCTCGATGTTTTTCGTAAAAAATAGACGACGCGTCCCATCAATAAAAATTCGACAAATTTGCAAGTAGCCAATAAAATGAGTGGGCGGAGCGATTTGCGGTGACGCACTCGTCAAATCGACGTATAGAATATATTGCTGTTTATTTAAATGTTTTTTGTCCGCATTCCTTTCATAGACACAGATCCAGCAGACGAGACGTACTGTAAATTATTAATGTTTTTAAAAGACAGACGACACCACGAGAAACAGCCGAGGCAAGTATTGAAAAGATAAGCTAATTGTGTTCAACTGTATCTAGATTTTACTGGTAGGCTATGGCGGACTCAAAACCGCTTTTTTTCTCGACTTTCTTTCCCTTAGTTCAAAAATAATTACGCACGCCGCTGCTGCGAGCTGAACCTCTTTCTCGCCAAAACGATTCATGACTACGAAAACTATAATGTGGACGGCCCCCGGTTTTTTAACATGTTACATGTAGCTTGTTAAATAGCAATGTTATATAACATGTTACTAAATGTGGACCCTCCTTAATATAGTTTTGATTTCAGGACAGTTCTTGTATTTGTAATATTTTTTTCAAGGGAGGTTGAAAGATATATATTTTTTATTTATTATTTATTAATATCTCTGATATTAGGATTATGTAAAGTGATCTGAAAGGAAGCCAAAAATGCAATAAAATACAAAAAAATCATCCTGATCCACTCACAATTTTCTGACCCACCCTGTAGAAGTTAAAACATATTAAACAAACACTTAAACAAACTTCCCAAGTTTGCACTATTGCCGGATATTTTGAAACGGATATTTTATTAAAAAAAAATCAGGAAAAAATTCTTTGATGCGTGAATAAATAGAAGTAAATAAATCCATCCTGATTGAAAGAAAAAGAAAAAAAAACTGAAAAAGAGCATTTGGTACGTAAGCAAATTCAGCTCCGATGAGCATTTCCCAGGAAAACCAAATAAAGACATAAACCGTAAACGGGAGCAAACAGGGCAATAAAATCGAGCAATGAAAAGCGAACGTAAAAAAAGAATCGAGAAGCTTGCAGCCATAAAGCTGAAAACAGATAAACAGCGGCAACGTGGCCGATGTCGGCTACGTGAAAGTCCAAATGGCGAACGATCGGCAGCAAAATGACTGACGGTTTTTTTTTTCTTTTTTCGGTTTTTCTTGAACGCTGAAACGGTCATGCATATGATGTTGCGCAATCGATAACAGAATAAATAAGGCATATTTGCTGGGATACGTGGGGTTATTCTCCGAAAAAAATTCACAGTCCTTTACAAAGATGCAACCGGGGGGACATTGAAAATGATGAATAAAAACGTAAAAATATGATTAGTGTTAATATGAGTGTATTACATACATATGTTTAAATAACGAACTTAACAAAAAACAACAGATTTAAACATTCACGGAAAAAGTAGTTTAGAACTCGACCTAACCTAACCTAACCAAAGTCGAGATTTTGCAAAATCTCAAAAAAGATCTCTCGAAAATAATAAATAGTGAAATGACATTTACCCTCTATGGATAGAACCCTACCCATGGTCCCATATAAACTGTATTACTAAAATAAATAGCTTTGACATATAAAGTTTTTAATTGTCGCTTTTCTTAATATACTGCCCTGATTTTATTTTATTTTTCCAGAGCACTAATACTTTTTTTATATGTTATTTTTTATTCCTAGAAGGATGATTTGAAGAAGAAGTATTTCGTTCATATTATTGATGTCACTATAAATAAACCCTTGTATAATATGTTATACTTCTAGATGTTATAGTAATGCATTTTCGTACAGCAAACTTTCATTCCCTATTCTACTCCCTAAGGGTATGCATTTCATAAATTCCTATGTCCAAATAATTAACTCATGTCTTTTAAATGATTCTTTGTGCAAATTTTTATGTGTATAATCCAGAGGTCACGAAGGTTTATATAATTTTTTACTAACTTTACCCTTTTGGTTGATGAATTTCAAAAATCTCTTCTTATTCTTTCTGTAGAATTTCATTCTTCTAGACCAGATAGTAAATGATTTTCATACAACAAATCGTTCGACATAATTTTACACTCTAAGAGGATGAATTTTCTAAAATCGCTTTGCATAATTAATTCACTAATCACTAATGTTCTTTAAACGAACTTTTGTTCTAATATTGATGTATCTAAAGCTGGTGGTATGAACTGACCCCTAAAATATCTAAAAACTTTATATATAATCTCTATAATCTAACTGACACACCACTGACAATGACAAATAATTGATTTCTGGAGGTATTTTGTGTAGGTGTTTTTCAGGTATGTTTTAATATTTATTCGTTTTACATAAAGAAATACCGATTAAACGATATAATAATACTTCATAACAAATCTAGACATATATACCTTTCATTTAAAAAAAGAATCATGAAGATTGGTGAGGTGGTTTCGGCGGGATGGATGTAACAAAAAAAACCCTTTGAGCTTTTATATATGTATCCCACTTCGGTGTCACAAGCTGAATTTTTCAGGGAAGGAAGTACAAGTACATGATATGGGGACCCTTATTCCAAAAGTAGTACAAAATTAGACCGGGAAAAAGGGCACTATCATTAAAAATCGATATATTAATACCACCGTATAGAGAAAACAAATACTTATTTTTTGATCCAGTACAAAATAATGTCTTCGTAGAGAGTAATTTTTTATAATTATTTACAAAAAATCATTTCCATTAGCGCTTATGACCGAAAAAAACTTTAAACATGAATAACTCATTTCAATCATGCGAAAATTTGGTATAAAAATGGACTTTTTTAAATATAACTTTCATTTAACGAAAAACGAAGGCCTAAATGAAAAAAAGAAGCGATTTATAAGTTTCGCTTATGTCTTGACAAGGTAACAAAGCACACCCCATATTTTTTGCTTTTAAACTAATAAAGATATATCAATAAACAATTAGCGATGTCCGACTGCCGCCGCCGCGCCGTTCTGCGCCGAGATTTCCTATGCGTATACGCGTGATGACATCATGGTGTGGCAAATGTAGCATTTTAATTCGATTTGGGCTCCCTTATATAGGATAACAGAAACATTTTCAATGTTAATGTTAAAAGTACAGATTTTGTGCATCTCACGCAAGCACAATTTTTATGTTTTCTCATGTGATGTTATTAATAAATCCAATCTAGTAATAATATTGCTATTCTATGGATTGTTAGCCATTAAGAGACCTCAGTGCGGAACTCAGAACTCTAATGGCCAGATGCTACGTCTTCTCTGTGTTACTCTATGGATGTGAGAGCTGGACACTGGATTCACAGACCGGAAAGAGAATAGAAGCCTTCAAAATGTATGTGTACAGACGGATGCTGCGAATCTCATGGGAACAAAGGATTACCAACTATGAAGTAATCCAGCGCATGCAGAAACAAAAAGAGATACTGAACACCATCAAGGAAAGAAAAATGCAATACCTGGGTCATGTGATGCGAGGTGGTAGATACGAAATGCTGCGCCTCATAACAGAGGGCAAAGTGCAATGGAAAAGATCAATAGGAAGACGCCAGAACTCATGGCTAAAAGATTTAAGGAGATGGTTTGAACGCTCGTCTGCGGAAATCTTCCGGGCTGCAGTTTCCAGAGTCACAATTGCCATTTGGATCGCCAACCTTCGGCAGGAGAGGGCGTGATAAGAGGAATGGATTGTTAGAAGATACCAGATATTCATTAAGTTTTCTTTCTTCTTCTTCTTTTACTTATTTGAGATCTAGTCGATCTGTTAGTTTTAAGGTTGCCTCTGTAGGAGATCTTGGGAGATGGACTGCCAACTACTGTCTTTCCATCTGTTTGGAGGTCTTTCCAGCTGTCTCTTACCCATGGGTTTCCCTTCAAGAGCTATGCATGGTAGCCTGTTTTCTACCATGCGTTTTACGTGTACGAACCATGGTCTTTTAATTTTGCTTACTCCATCTCACTACGTCCTGTATTCCACATTTTTGTCTGACATTTGTGTTTCTAATTCTGTCTCTTCTAGTCTTCCCCATTATGGTTCTTAAGTTCTTCATTTCAGCGACTCTTAACATGCTTTTGGTCTTTTTTGTTTCCTCTCGGATTCCTATGTCATATGTCATTATTATTGGTCTGATGCAGGTCTTATAAATTTTAATTTTGCTGTCTGTTCGCATAAAACAGTTTATCCACACTATTATTTGCCTCAGACATCCTGACATATCTGTTGCTCTGTTTATTTGGCTTCTCAGATCTCTCTGGATCATAGTAGTGCGACATATCTATTCCTAGGTTTTTTACTAGATACTAGTTTGCATCTTACCGGCTCTTTAGAGAAAGTTAAGCATTTAGTTTTTTCTGTAGAGGGTAATCATATTTAATTCCCTGCTTACTTGATAGAATTTGTGAAGCTGGCTCTGCATATCGTCCTCTGTCTCCGCGATAATGGCAGCATCATCAGCGTAACGCACCACGCTAACTCTGTTGTGTCCTATTCGATAACCGATATTCATCGAGATCACCTTTTCTATGATGATGTCCATTAAGAGATTGAATAAGAAGGGACTAAGGCTGTCTCCTTTTAAAAAGAGATTTTTTAATAAAATTGTAATCAAAATGGCTGGTGTCGCCATGGCAATTTTCTAAAAAAAAATACATAGTGTTGTACCTATTTTAACGAAGTTTTTATGTAAAATAAATATATAAAATAAGGTGCCTGGTGGCGTAGAGGTACAGGCTCTCGTCTACCAATCTCAAGGTGTGGATTCGATTCCCACACCCGGCATTTCATCAGCCGACTATTTTTATTAAAATAAAAATAGTTTGGGTAACTAGGCCGACTCAGCCTTAAATGAGTACTTGGGATTCACAATCCTGAGGTAATAATAGGCTGTTGAAGCGTAGTGCTAGCCACATTACCTTCCTTGTATATCGAACGGCTCTAGTATAGCAAGCTGTACCTTGCTACTCCCAAGGCGTTAAACGCTATATACGGGAGCTGTTATTGTTATTAATATTTAAAATAGACAAGCATTTTTTGATATCCTTGTATCTCTTCTCTTCTCAGCCATTACTCATCCAAGCCTCTTTCAGTTTCTTCCACTCGTTTCGATTCTGTGCTCTCCTCATTCAGTTCTTACCGGCTACGGTTTGGATATCATCAGACCATCTTTTAGGAGGTCGGCCGACTAGGCGTTTTGCTAGGCGTGGCCTCCAGCAAAGAAGTCTTTTTGCCCATCTTTCCTCGGACTTTCTGGCCAAGTGTCCTGCCCAAGACCATTTAGAGTTAGCTATCCTCTCTACGATGTCCGTTATCCTCGTCTGTCGGCGAATGTCTTCATTTCTAATGTGGTCGCGAAGACTGATGCCTATCATGGCTCTTTCCATAGCTCTTTGGCTCACTCGCAACCTGTTCACACTTCGTACCGTCATCGTCTTAGTCTCCAAACCATAGGTCATGACAGGCAAGACGCATTTGTTGTAAACGTCTCTTTTTAGGCTATTTGGGATTTTGCTTTTGAATATAAAGTTAAGTTTACCAAAAGCTGCCCATCCGAGTTTGATCCTTCTAGAAATTTCGGTTGTTTGATTTTCCGTGCCGAGTTTTATGGCATGACCTAGATATATATATACTCTTTAACGTTCTCAATCCTTTGTCCATTAACATTAACTTGCTCTTCATTTTCATTTAGGGTTTTAGTTTTAGACAAATTCATTTTTAAACCTACTTGCGCAGATGTGTGGTGAAGTTGTTCGAGCATTGTTTAAAGTTCTTCCAACGATGAGGCCAGGACAACGATATCATCAGCGAAGCGCAAGTGGTTAAGCATCCCACCATCTACCTTAATACCCTTCTTGTCCCAGTTCAGCTTCTTAAATACGTCCTCCAGGGCCAGTGTAAAAAGTTTGGGGGAAATAGTATCTCCCTATCGAACTCCTCTTTCCATTTTAATTTTATTTGTGATATTTATGTCATCCAGTTTGATAATCATTGTAGCTGATATGTAAATAGATGATCTTATGCCCGAGTATCTGCAGTCTATTCTGGCATTTTGTAGGGCATCGAGGATGGCGTGCAGCTCTATAGAGTCGAAAGCCTTCTCATAATCCTGTATACATTTAAGGAATTAATAAAATTTTTTACTAAGGTTTATTTCTCTGGCTTCAAAGTCAGTACAAGAATTAACTCTGAAAAGTAATGTACAGTAATGTTGACAAACTCTTTTATTATAGCATGCATATTTAAATATCTTTAAATATCTTAAAAACCAAAGTATTGAAACATATTAAACCCTTATAATAAATGCTTTATTTTATGCCCAAGAATCCAAAAATGAAATAAAATACCGGGTGTTCCATAAGAAAAAATATAACTTTGGTATGGATCTTAGTTCTGACACACCCTGTACATTTGAAAATAATCTTAAATTATGCATATTGACTCTCTACATATACGCACAAAAAATTTTGTTTCTACTTCTTTCCGTTTTCGTATAATCAACAGAGGCGAATGATGTGCTCCACCCTGTATAGGCTGGTATATTAAACTCTATTTCTTTTTCTTTAATTTTTTTAATGATAAATACTGCGTCTGTAGTTGATCGATTTCGTCTAAAACCTTGTAGTTCGTCCCTATTCGTAATTTGTTCCTCGAGTTTTCCTCGTTATATTTTTTTAGGTTTCCAAGATATATTTTTTTAGGAAAAAAAGGTATTTTTAAGTGTTTAAATCTCAATTCTTTAGATTGTCAGTTAGATTAAATCTGATACTTGGAGGTGGCTATCGGCCTGATCTGAGCTTTTCAGATCTATTGTGGTCCTCTTCTGATCCTTAGTTACTAACTAAACTCACCGGCAAAAAAAACCGGCCACTAAAAACTAGTCCCAATTTCAAAGTTGAATTTCTTGCGAACCACTCATTAGATTTTGATGATTTTTGTTTAAATTGTAAATTAATTCCTTCTTAACGGATGCTACGTCAGAAATTTCTATTCCGAATTTATTTTGAGCATATACAGGGCACAACAATAAGACGAAGTTTTTTGCCCGAACTTTGTAACACCCTGTAGGGTGTAGGAGCTGTAGTAGCTATTGCTAAATCAAATCACATTGTAGCCTCATCTTTTGTGAGCATTTTGTTTTTTTGATCACGTTACACATTATCTGTCTTTTTATTGAAGATACGCTGCTTTAAAACGAACGTCTCGGAAAAATGCTTCGCAGTCAGAAAGTTTTATCTGTAAATAATCAAGGCGACCTAGACGAAAAGGGATTTATGAGTATTTGCAATATGACAACAACGGTTGTCAAATTAAAAAATGCCATTATCTGTGGCGTATGGATGGCCGAAATCAACGTTATGTGTCCGATACCCTGGGTATATCTCGAACAACAGTCCGGGATGCCTGGAATCGGTATATGGAAACGGAAAATTTCACCAGGCGAGTGGGTTCCGGAAGAAAAATGCAATTGACGACCGCTTTATTGTCCTGAATACTTTACAAAATCCTAGAATTACAGCGTTTCAGAATCAACATCTGCTACATATGTGCGTAGAACTCAAGTCAGTGAGAGAACAAACCGACGAAGACTAAAAGAAAATAGCTTGTCTGCAAGGAGGCCTACCACAGGACCCCAACTACTTCCAAGACATCGTCGAGCACGTCTTCAGTTTGCGCGTTTACATGTGAATTGGGATATTGAGCATTGGACTAAATCTTTTTTCGAGGCGTTTGTTTTAAAGCAGCGTAGCTCCAATACAAACGGAGATAATGTCGTGATTAAAAAAACAAAATGCTCACAAAAGATGAGGATACAATGTGATTTGATTTAGGAATAGCAACTACAGCTGCTGCATCCTACAGGGTGTTACAAAGTTCGGGCAAAAACTTCGTCTTATTGTTGTGCCCTGTATGTGCTCAAAATAAATTGTGAATAAAAATTTCTGACGTAGCATCCGTTAAGAAGGAATTAATTTACAATTTAAAAAAAAATCATCAAAATCCAATGAGTGGTTCGCGAGAAATCCAACTTTGAAATTGGGACTAGTTTTTACTGGCCGGTTTTTTTTGCCGGTGAGTGTAGTTTTAAACAGTCGATGCGGAGAATGAAAAAATCAAACGCGGTTGGAAACAAAACTAATAGCAAAACCAACATTTGAAATAGTTGGGAAAAAAGTTGGACGAGTTACGAGGCAACGCGGAATTTCATCAACTGCGAAACTTTTTTATAACCTCGAATTGGTATGGAACTAAAAAAAGTTAAAAAATATCGGGAATCTACTAATAAATCCAAAAAAAGCACGGCATGGGATAAACCCAATAAGCAATTTACTGCACTACTGTACATTTAGCGCTACATCCAATGGCTAAAATGATTAAAAAAACGGTGCTGCGTGGTACAGCTTTATGAAAAAATATAGCCGCAGGCTTTTCAAAATGTATTAAAGTTAAAAAGTTCAAATCGATTGTTTTGAGCATACTTTTTAATACAGAATATAACCGTTTATTTTTTATAACAAAAAAATGGATTATAGTTATTAATGATACAAGTTCGATACGAACATCATAATGAAACGCGTGTAACGTTAAGCCTCGAGTTAGTTTCATCAATTCATGTTCAATTTTGTGTTAAACGTTCAGTTTTAGCAAAAAGCAAAAAATAATATTAATATGGTTGATTCTGATTCTGAAACTGTCCCTTCGGATATTGAAGGCATTGCGCAAAACGTTGTCGATTCCCTACTTCCCGAAAAATCAAGACAAACGTACGAGCAAGCCTATGTAAAACTTGAAGATTGGTGTAAAGGGAAAGGAATCAAGAATAGTAGTAACGAAAAGGTTCTTCTAGCAGATTTTGAACATCTTTCAAAGCATAGGAAGGCTTCATCATTTTGGGTATATTATTCCATGCTACGTTCAGTTATATCAGTGAAGAAAAATACAGATATTAGTAAGTATATCCATTTAATTGCATTTCTAAAAAAAATCCGAAGGATTTCGATAAAAAAAATCGAGAGTTTTAAGAAAAGAAAATTCAAATCAAACCAAACCATAACTCGTTTTTTGTTGGAAGCTGATGATAAAACTTATTTCCTGACAAAAGTTCCATTGATAGTGGGACTTGCGGGAGCCTGCCGGCGCGGCGTATCGAGTTGACAAATATGCAGCTGCAAAATGTTAAAGATGAAGGACAATGCATTCATGTCATTATTCCATTTACGAAAACAAAGATATCACGAGATTTTTTTTTATAACGAAAGGGAATGTTGAAGGAATAAATATGGTGGAAATGGTTCGAAGATATATAGCTATGCGGCCAAGCAACACAGAGCATACTCGATTTTTTGTGGGGTACAGAAATGGAAAATGTATTAGGCAACCCGTGGGCATTAATACTTTAGGGAAAATGCCGTATAAAATAGCATTGTTCCTAAGTCTTCCAAATCCACAACAATACACTGGACATTGTTTCCGTAGATCGTCTGCGTTGCTTGCAGATTCAGGAGTGGATTTATTAACTGTTAAAAGACATTATGGTTGGCGCTCTAACACAGTGGCAGAGAGCTATATAGAAAATTCCAAAGAAAATAAGAAAAAAGTGTTATGTAATATTTTGGATAACATTTCTGGCAATGATGGGTCTTCAATAAGTTCAAGCACTCAGGAAATAAATTTACTTTCTAAAAATTCAATTTACCTGTCATCGTCTGGAATTAATTTAACCAATGGTTACTGGTATTATAATTAATATAATATATAAATAAACGTATTTAGGTACATTTTTTAATTGTGTCTTTAAAATTTGCGTGTTATTATGAATTCATTATAGCACTAGTGCTATTATGAAAGCCATAATGACATCCAAATGACAATGTTAAATGTGTCATAATGACATTGTCGTAGATTAAAGTTATTATGTGTAGTAAATAAAAATAATTTTTGGATAAAATTTTCATTTTGAGGCTGTCCTTGGCCATTTTTCGTCTCGCCTGTTGTGTTGCGTTTCATGTCACGGTTATGAATTTTTACTCCCAGCGAGCGTAAAGAAGTTTCATTTATTCTGTAATATATTATATCCTGTAACAATTATAATGACTTGGCAATTGCACGATATGATGTTCTATACTATTTAAATAACGTTTAGATTTACTTAGTAATCGAAATATGGTAGATTATTCTTTTTTAATAATGGTGCTGTGCAATTGCCAAATCATTATAATTATTACAGAAATAAAGATGACAAATATTTATATACTAACAATTTATAACAAAACTGTTGAATAAGTGCTTAAAAAAGACAAATAAAATAAACTGACTTGGTTTTACATGAAATATCACAACTTTTTATAGTGGAAGAATTGTGTTGAGACTTGACATGTTAGCATCATCTAGATAAGCAGACTCTATATGTCTTAATTATCTGCTGATGATGTTAACATGGTTAGCGAAACGCGCGTCCAATGTAAAAGTAAAAGTGTTTTTGGTGTATTGTGGTGATTTAGTGTTTTATTTTGCTCCATAAGGATATTTCGTGATTTTTTATTTTTTCCTTTCTTCATAGGCTTAAAGCTACCTAAAATTCAGAATTTGAAGTTTGTAACTTCTAGAAGTACCTTAGAATTTTGATGATGTGTCAGTGAGTCAATGTCGAAATTAAAGAAAGTTGACAAGCGATAATGTGTAAAAACTATGAGGTATAATTAACGAGGTATATATTATTTTGTAATCTAACCAGCTATAGTATGTCCTCATAGTTTTTGTATAGTGAAAATTAATATTCTTGTTCTATCCACAACGAAGTTACAGGGTGGTCAAAAGTGCCGCTGATACCTTTGAGAAAAGGATGGTACGGCTGTGCTCGATTTGGCGGGGGCACTAGATAAATATAGTTAAACATATACTGTGTGTTGCAATTTCTATGTTACACAGTATATATGTGTGTCAAAACTGAATTATAAATATGTTAGTTTCACATTTATTTCAGGTTTATTTATTCGCTGTAAGTGAAATTATATCAGCAAATGCTTTCAGAGTTATAAAAAAGAGTCTGCTGTTTATGCACTTTCTTGATATCATCAGTATTATTTACGATATAGTAAAACTCTTTCGATACTAAAAAGTTCGCTTGTGCCATTTTCGAAATTTCCTATAAAAGCTTAGGAAGCATATAATATAAAATTTTAATATTTAAAAAAGGACCTGCGTCGTCCTATTCTGCTGGGAACGCATTATTGATTTTAGTTTTAGTAGACCCGTAAAGAACAACAGCATATTATTTTTCTACTGGTTTTTTATGTCAATTGTTACATTTGTTATATTGTTAGATTTCTTATTTTATCTTTATTAGTGTATTTATTTTCTTTTTAACTACAGATTTATATGTATATATGTATACGAGTATTACCTGGTAAAATGTTAGGACTTTGAGCATATATCAAAATTAGTAGTATATCTCACGTTAATTAATATATTATTTCTACTAAATTAAATTTATATACAGGGTGAGTCTTAAATAAGAGCAAATATTTTAGGGGTAGTATATTTCGACCCCCGAAATATGTCTATGAGGTTTTTTCGCGAAAGAAAAAATTATAATTTTTGGAAAAAAAATTGATTTTTTTTATTTTTTTGTTAAAAAACATAATATTATCACTAGTAATACCACTAGACGTCAAATTATTTCCGGAAATCGTCTTCGATTCGGGATAATTTTCAAAATACTCATGAGCTCGAAAAAATTTCCGGATTTAATTTGACCTCGTGTGGTATTCGGTAAGAAAATTCCACACCAAAATGTGTTTGAAAATCAAATAATTAAAATGTATAATGTGTTCTTTTTTTATAAATTGGATTAGGATCGAAAGAAATCAACAGAAGTCCTTTGTTTTAAATTTGTCGACGTTTCGCAAGATTTATTTGCATCTTCAGGACACTACAAAGTTAAGAGAGCAAAAATTACAATCAAATAAAAGTTTTTTCAAAAATTTAACAAACAACCCAAAATACATATCAGTGGAATTCCACACATATACAATTGGTAAAACTACCCTAATGTTAACAATTAAATAAAATATATGTATATGTTACTCACATTTAAATCTGGACTTTCTTAGTCATATCCATTAATACACGGATGGTATAGAGGTGAGTGGTATATATTCCTTTTTTCCTTTTAAAACACATAACACACTTACATAAAAAAAAACATATAACACAATTATGTATAGAAAAATATCACGAAAATCTTTTTCTTTCACAGACAAGCAGTGCAGATGTACCTACGTGGACCGTATACAGAGAGCAACTAATTCTAGTTGATAAAATACTAATATAATTTTTACCTGGAGATAAAGAACAGTTGAAAAAAGAAACTTATGTAAGTGTGTTATGTGTTTTAAAAGAAAAAGGATATATACCACTCCCCTCTATACCATCCGTGTATTAATGGATATGACTAAGAAAGATCAGATTTAAATGTGAGTAACATATATATATTTTTATTTAATTGTTAACATTAGGGAGTTTTACCAATGTATATATCATGTGGAATTCCACTGATATGTATTTTTAGGTTGTTTGTTAAGTTTTGAAAAACTTTTATTTGATTGTAATTTTTGCTCTCTTAACTTTGTAGTGTCCTGAAGATGCAAATAAATTTTGCGAAACGTCGACAAATTTAAAACAAAGGACTTCTGTTGATTTCTTTCGATCCTAATCCAATTTATAAAAAAAGAACACATTATATATTATTGGATCGACAACAATAAAAATTATATTAAAATGTATTTTTCGATTTTTGGTCGAATTGATTATTTAGTTACTATGATAACTAAGTGACACCCAAACCTAAAATCTAATCTATTTCAGTTTTGAAGCTATCAAGCGGCACTGCTTTATTAGCACTGATTTTGGGTCCTCATCAACATATTTATAAAATAGTGTTTATTGTTTTTGTAATGTAACTGTCATTGAAAAGTCAAAAATTATAATTGTTTATTGACGTTTACTCTAGTAGAGATGGTTTTAAGTTTTGTAATATGTGCACAAACTTCCACCAAAATTTGAACATTTTGTTTTCCATCGTATAATTGACATATGGTAACTTTCATTTTTAATTTAGAACGAGATACTAAAAAGTCAAATAACTTACAAATTGTTTAAAAAAAATATCAAAATCGGTCCACTAGAACACTACACACAAAATTTTAAAATACATAAAAAATGTAAGGTGCGTTATTTAAGACTCACAATTGTATAGTGTATCAATAATCAATGAAATGAAACAAAAATCTTGATTAACTAAGAAATTTGAATTTTATTTTGTAGTGTATCATTCCTTCAGTACTAATTATTCCTTTTTGTTCTAGGTACTACTTCTGGAAGCCGGAACAGAAGAACCCGAAGTAGCCGATGTACCTGCCTTTGCTCCAGTTCTCCAACGATCCAGCATCGACTGGGGTTACATGACGCAACCCTCACCACACAGCTGCTTGGCCCGAGAAGGAGGAAGATGTCCTTGGTTCAGAGGAAGAGTGATGGGAGGCACTTCCGTAATCAACTACATGATCTACATCAGAGGCCACCCCAGGGACTACGACGAATGGGAAGAAATGGGCAATTACGGATGGGGATACCACAAAGTACTTCCCTACTTCAAAAAGGCCGAAAGAAACTTGCAACCTGAAATAGCCGATAAGCATTATCACGGTTTCGATGGATACCAAACGGTTCAGCAAGCCCCCTACCAGGACGTTAATACTATTGCTATGATCAAGGGATATCTGGAATTAGGACTTCCTTACGTGGACTCGAATACCGAACAAGTTTTAGGTGCCTCTCTATTACAACTCACACTAAACAACGGTAAAAGGGCCAGTACTAATACTGCCTGGATCAGACCGATCAGAACGAAGAGGAAGAATCTTACTATCAGAACTCAAGCTCAAGTAACCAGAGTGTTGATCGATCCCAAGACAAAACAAGCTTGGGGAGTTGAATACATACAGAACAACAAACTTAAGAGAGCGGTAGCAAGAAAGGAAGTAATTGTATCTTCCGGAACCTTAAATTCTCCCATAGTGTTGATGTTGAGTGGCGTAGGCCCAGCGGCACATCTTCAAGAGCGCGGAATTCAAGTCATCAAAGATTTACCTGTAGGTCACAACTTACACGACCACACTACTATTGACGGTGTCGTGTTTGCCTTGACCAATTACACAGCTACCAGCGCAGAAATCGATCAAATCGAACAAGACATTAATTACTACAGACAAACTCAAAGGGGACCGTTGTCTTCTAACGGACCTCTTCAAGCCAACGCTTTCGTCCAGACTAAATACGAAAACGAATATGGCAGGCCCGACATCCAATACTCCATCGACGCTGCAAATGTTGAAAATTTCTTTACCGACCCCATCTTCACATCGATGACTTCCGTTTTGCCTCTGGCGTACTACAACGGTTTCATGATAAGACCTATCCTCCTCAACCCCAAGTCCAGAGGTGTGATACAGTTAAATGACACCGATCCAATTTTAGGAACACCCTTGATCCACGCCAACACATTCTTCGAAGAAATTGATATGCTTAGGTTGGTAGAAGGTGTAAAACAATCTCTCAATCTCCTACGTACAGAGTCATTGAGGAAAATTGGTGCTTCCCTTGTTACCACACCGTTGCCAGCTTGCGCTCATATCGAGTTTGGTACTGACATATACTGGGCGTGCGTGGCTCAAGCTTACACCACTAGTATTTTCCACATGGCGGGTACTTGCAAGATGGGACCCAAACATGACCGTTCGGCAGTAGTCGGTCCTGATCTAAAGGTCCACGGTATTGAAAACCTTCGTGTGATAGATGCCTCTATCATGCCGCAAGTTACCAGGGGTAATACCAACGCACCTACTATCATGATAGCGGAGAAGGGTAGTGACATGATCAAAGAGAAGTGGTTGAAAAAGAAAATCGAGTCTCCTTATGCGCCGGAAGCTATAGAAGCCGATAATTTCTTCCACGGGTTTGGGTTAAAGAAATAAAAACCGATCTATGTCTAGTTCAAGTACGGTCACGCATAACAGGATTATACCAAAATAAATAATGTAAACAAATGTGTTCAAGTACCATAACATGATTGTTGTTGATAGAAGTTTTAGTTTTTTTCTAAATCACACAATAGAAAAACATATTTTCTCCTATCTCACGTAAAGATACAGGATGTGCGCTACAAGCACAACTTTTATATCAATAAGCACTGTAACTATATTTATCACTGTATCAAGGCAGTTAAAGCACACGTGAGTTTTTGAGGTTATAACAAACTAGTGTGTTAATTCCCTGTCATATACGCCACGAGACTTTTCTGGCAGTATTTGTGCTGTAGCCGCCGCTGTCTGGTTAACAATTTCTTGCGGAAGATCTTTCTGAATCACTTTTCTTTAAAATCTGACTTGCTGGTTGATAATTCACTATTTTATCGATTTATCTAAATGATGTTTTAATGTCAATGC
This sequence comes from Sitophilus oryzae, assembly GCF_002938485.1. NCBI lineage: Eukaryota > Metazoa > Arthropoda > Insecta > Coleoptera > Curculionidae > Sitophilus > Sitophilus oryzae. The sequence continues at coordinate 216,150 of NW_022147536.1, forward strand.
TATTTATTATTTACAAAAAAAGCGCACATCTATATTGCATAGTAACATAAACGCACCCTGATAACAACTGGTAGTTGGTCTACATATCAAGCCTTTTAAATCAATTATTCTTTAAAGATAGGACATGAAACAGTTCTGCTGTTGGATAAAATTGTATAGTTGTATGGCACTCGCCAGTTATAACATATAAGCACAGTTTTAAGGAATTAAACTATACAGGGTGCCCTAGAAATTAGTGCAAGTATTTTAAGGGGTGGTAGATCTCTATAAAAGAAACATATTTCAATTTCAAAGTCCAAAATAACGGAGTTATTTTACTTTAAAAATTTCTAAAAAAAATAATTTTTGCTAAAATTTTGACAACCACTGCATCTTTTCTGGATTTTCTTTCTTGTAAATTTAATCTAATACCTATGTTGCCATATTATCAAGAAATTATGTTTTTTAACTAAAAACTAAAAAAATTCCAAAAAATTTTTCAAGAAATTTCGAATTTTCAATTTTTTTTTTCGGGAAAAAACCTTATAGATGTGTTTCTGGGGTTGAACTATACTACCAGTTAAAATACTTGCACTTATTTCCGGGACACCCTGTATAATTCCTTAAACGTGATATAAGTCACTTGAGAAAATTAGCTAACTATCGAGAAAAAATGTTCCTAGATGTTAAAATTATTTTAAAATTTCTTGCTGTTTTAACATATTCCACAGGGTGTTCCAAACTTTAACCAAAATAACAACATTTTGTGTTCCCTCGTATAATTGACAGATAATTTAGAAAGAGGTACTAAATAGTCAAATAATTTACCTACAAATTGGTAAAAACATTATCAAAATCGTTCCCCTAAAACACAAGATACAGGGTGTCCCAGAAATAAGTGCAAGTATTTTATGAGGTGGTAGATCTCGATAAAAGAAACATACTTTCTCCTTATCGTTTTTTAAATAAGTCCAAAATAACGAAGTTATTTTACTTTGAAAATTTCCAAAAAAAATATTTTTTTCTAAAATTTTATTTTCTGTAAATTTAATCTACTACCTATGTTGCCATATTATCAAGTAATTATGTTTTTTAAATAAATTCTAAAAAAAATCCAAATAAATTTTCAAAACGTTACGAATTTTCAATTTATTTTTCCCAAAAAAAAGACTCATTCTTCTCAAACCTCATTCTGGGGTTGAACTATACTACCAGTTATAAAAGGTGTCCATTTTTCGTCCGGATGGAGAAAATATATATATTTTGCTTTATAAGCAATAAAATATTTGCATTCAATATCCACGTGCGATAAATTCCAATTCCACAGCGCCTATAAAATACCTATATCATAATATTTTATGGATACTGTGTCTTATTTAGATACGAGGTTTATTGAAATAATAAACAAAATACTGCTTTTGCAAATTTATCTTTCCTTGAGCATAATTTTCAAACGCCTGGCACGTTTGAAACGAAGAGTAGGTATACTTGCTAACGAGATCTAATAAACTAAGAAGGAACTAGAGTGACAGTGTCTGCTGGTTAATTATTTATATTAAAGCTGAAGATCAAACGCGTAAAGGCATAATTTTAAATTATTAATTTCCGGAGCGTTTGTTTTAAAGCGATGCTTTATAAAGCGTACACGTGCAAAGCAGTGTCTATTTTTTATAAAAAGAATTGTAATATGATATAGTTTAACATTATATTTCAGTAAAATAAAAGAAAAGTCATACTTATAACATCTCTGGATATTTTTTGGAAAAATAAAAAAAAAACATTAAAAATTATGAATAGAAAATCACTCAAAATATATTATTAAACTAAATGTAAAGAGATATTAGAAATGTACTGTATTTATTTTTAATTCTCTTTTTATAAAAATCATTCCAGCATTATCAGAAATTATGTGTTTCATAATAATAAATTTAAATAAAAGATTTTAATTAATTATACAGGTTGTTTCCAAAAACAGGTGCCATCTCTCGTGGAGAGGTTCCTCACGTAAAAATAAGATTTATTTTTCATATCAACATAAATATGTCCGATTCTACTTTGTTTCGTAGCTACAGGCAAGTAAAGTTTTTTTTTATTTATTATAATTTTCTTCTTAGTATTTTTAGCGATTCGAATAAAATTTTGAGAGAAGTGTGACATATTTTAATGCTAAAAAATTCTCGACACATCCGCCACGGACGTGCATATGAGTTATCACTGGAATATTTTTCTAAAAAATGCATGTACGCCACTGACTTTTTGCTCTTGTTAGCGAAATAGTATAAACAGTTTAATGCCGATTAAAAATTGTCTCGTGATATTTTGTCGATTTCGGCCTCCTTCATGAGGTAAACACAATAATTATTGTATTAATTTGCATTAATTCAAGTCTAATAACATCCTTTAAAAAATTAATATCACTAACTTGCGACAGTGTTAAATAAGTATCCATTGATTCCTCATCAAAAAATATGAAAAAAAGTTCCTATAAACATTTTAAAATTAAGTCTTTTGCAATTATCTTGCAGCTACCAAACAAAACAGAATTGGACCTATGTTGATATGAAAAATAAATCTTATTTTTACGCGAGGAATCTCCCGAGGAGAGAAAGCGCATGTTTTTTGAAACAATGTCTACATAATTTGTCTATTTATGATTGTCATTTCTCCACATTTTTACTTTTTTTTAAATTTAAGACATTTTTTTTGAAACACCCTGTATAAAATCTTGGTTTGATACATTAAAACTTTTTTATTATTATTATTCATCTGCTGAAAAAAGTAACATTGCTGGACAAGTTCTTTTATTAAGAGAATGTATGTCAAAATCAATATAGGGTATTTTTTGTATTGTAAAAATGTCATAATATGTAAGTCAGCTAATATGTAAGTATTGATAATCAACTATCTTTATTTTTCCGAAAATGGTTCAGATATATTGACATTTTTGATACCATTTTTTGAAGCAAAGGTCACAATTAAGGTAAATTACTGTTAGGAAACATGTAATACCTGTACCGTATGATCGAGAAAAAACGGCGTCAGCGATGGCTATGAAATGAAAATCGCTGTCATTTTATATGTAAAATTATATAGGGAATGTCAACGATGTTCATTTCCAAGCCAACTGGACGCCGTTTTTATTCGATCATACGGTATATGGAAATATTGATTCCTTAGAGATACACACTATAACAGAAAACACTATGAAAAATCAGTCTTCATGCCTCAAATTTGACAATTCATTATTACTTGCATGGTTTCCGTAATTACAGAAGAAATATATCATGTCATTCTTTTTTTCTGAAGAAAATATAATGCCGATTTCAACATTTAACAAGTTCATTGTAATAATTTATGACTTTTCAACAATTTCCTCTCTAGTTTAATAATTATCTAGTTAATTAAATGCGATTAATAACTAAGTGGTTATTATACTGAGAGTATTAAGGATTATTATGTTATAAAACCAAACAGCTTCAATATTTTTTGTTAAAGCTGTTTGAAATTGAATAATAATAAAATTATTGTTTTTGGATTTCGATTTATTTCAAGAAAATTTTATCTATAAATATAATAATTATGTTTTGAGTTGTACCATTTTAATTAATTAGAAAAAAAGAAAAGTGCAATGAAGTTATGAACATTTATTCTGAACCAATAGAAATGAATTTATATATTTCTTCATTATTATCTTACACTAAATAAAATCAAAATTTTATTATAAGAAAATGCTCTGTCTTTTATTTAGTTTATTTTGATTTTTTTTCTTAATGTACTCCTCCAGTTTAATGTTTACATTTTACATTTTAGAAAAAATGCCCTTATAGTAATTGTACCATAACATTTATTGTTTCATATTCATATTACTATTAGATTCAGTCTTTCTATAAATTGTTTTCAATCAAATAAACTACTGTTTCCCTTTTTTACTTGTTGCTTTATATGTTTTCATTCAATCTACTCTATACAGGGTGAGTCTTATTGTAAGGTTTTTTCACGATTATTTTTTATAAATTTGATATTATCGAGAAAATAAACTTGATTTTTTTTTATTTTTTAGTTAAAAATGCTAATATTTTGATAATATGGCAACATAGGTGGTAGACTAAATTTACAAGAAAGAAAGGGCAGAAAAGAATTCAGTATTTCTCAAAATTTTTGCAAAAAAAAACTATTTGTTATTTTCAAAGTAAAATAACTCGGTTATTTTGGACTTATTTGAAAAACGGTAAAGAGAATATATATGTTTCTTTTACCGAGATCTATCAGCTCTATACATATTTGCACTTATTTAAGACTCACTCTGTATATTCTTCACATAATTTTAATACTGACTCTCATAAAACAATGTTTTCTATGTATATTAAAATATCAAAATAATGTTAAACTTGTTCACTACCCTCATTAGAATTTAAAAAGACTAAGATGAAAAATAGATGCTGCTTTTTCTAATATACTTGACCTAGCGAACTCTTAATTTTAAACGTGGAATGCTTTTAGCTAAAGAATGCGATGTCATATTACAAAAGGAGATTTAGAATGGGACGAGGTAATTTGCATTAGAAAATGCACGTTAAATGACGCTGTTACAAAGCTTGTCGAGCTTTACTTTCTTTTTTACTTTTATTTTGAAGTTTATATTAGCTAAAAGTATTATAGAAGACAAGTACATTAGTTGGATGATGTTAAAGCACTTAGTTAAATAATAGTTATTTACGATACAAGTGAGTTATCAGCATCATTAAGATACGCGTGTGAAAGTTGTAAGCACATAAGTATCTTAATGGAGTTAACTCGCGTGTATGGTACAATATTTTATCTACGTCTAACTATAAAAACACACAATGAATTTTAAAAATTATTGTACTTAACCATGTACCTATCCTAAAAATAAATTACCTTATTACCTTTCAAATAACACCATGATTGGCAATATCAATATGACAGTAAATAATATTATTGATGTCACTAGTTTAATACAGAGAGAACACTAATAACTAAAGTGAGAGAGACCGATCAACGTTAATTTTTGAAGATTGTGTTAGTGGCGCGGCCTTTGGCGTCTAACCCGAACTATGACTGCATTATCGATATAGTAGGTTGCATTCATACCTATATACTGGCGCCAAAAATTTAAAATTTGTATATTTGAACCGAATCTTAATCTTTCAAGTTTATAATAAGAAATCTTCGTAGTTTTTTTAGATTATTTTGTTGACAACTAAAATTTATTATTAGACTTTAAAGTATTAAAACCTATAAACCAAATACTGTGTAGGAACATAATAATTTATTTAACTCCATACTCCTTGCCATACTCCAACTCAAGGCTGCAATCTGCAGTATCTTTTTTATCTAACTTGGTTGGGAGTGAACAGGGAAGCAGGGTTGGGAGCTCGCACAGAGTATCAGTAGGTATCCCGTAGGTATTCAATGTTTTTGATAGTATTTATTCTATAACAAGAACCTAGCAGTTGAGGAAAATAATTTGTATTACTGGAAATAATACCAGGTATAATACCTAGTCGTTCCATAGGTATCAGAAAAGAATGTGATGTTTTAAATTAAAAAAATTAAATTAGCAATGTGCGATTATTATGTGCACTCACTATTACTATTAGGTATGTTAAAATAATTACCGAGATAAAACTTACCTTTAAAGGAAACGTTTTGTCTGGGTCTCAACCACAAAACAAAAATTACAAAAATGCCGAATAATCGTGGAATCTGAAATAATCAATAATGACAATAATCTTCTCTTCTGACAAGCTAAAAGGACAGGCACATTCAGTCAAAAACAATTTATTACTCCGATTTGCTCCGATTATCAACAGATTTTAGTTATCTCCTTCTAGAACTAAGAAATAGAAAAAGCTACTGACAATCTAATTAATCCTGTCAAATGTTTAACTTGCAAAGTTGGAAACTTCCTTTTTTGACCGCCTAAATGCTATGCGCGTCTGGGATGCGCGGTGACAAAATAAACTTGTCTACGAAATGCCCTATTCCACAAGCCCTCTCACTTTAGTTATTAGTTTCTCTCTGGTTTAATAAATGAGCGATTCGGAAAGTATTCCGTCTGACAATGAAGAAGAGGCATTCAGAACCATTTCTGGATTGCTTCCAGCAAGATCGAAACAGAAGTATGAATATACATACTCTAAGTATGAAAAATGGTGCATCGAAAAAAAGTACACAACTATGGAAATTGAAAAAGTTCTCATAACATATTTTTCCAATTTAGTACAAAATAAATGTCATCTAAACAAGGAGTGAGATAATGAAAATGCGTGAGTTAAGAAGCTCTAAGGTGCCCGGTGGCGTAGAGGTACAGGCTCTCGTCAACCAATCTCAAAGTAATGGGCTCGAATCCCACACCCGGCATTGCATCAGCCGACTATTTTTATTAAAATAAAAATAGTTTGGGTACCTAGGTCGACTCAGCTTTAAATGAGTATTTGGGATTCACAATTCTGAGGTAATAATAGGCGGTTGAAGCGTAGTGCTAGCCACATTATCTTCCTTGAATACCGAACGGCTCTAGTATGGCAAGCTGTACCTTGCTACTCCCAAGGCGTTAAACGCTATATACGGGAGCTATTATTATATTAGAAGCTCTTAACTCACTCAAAATGCGTGAGTTAAGAGCTTTTTAACTCACTGACGGTAGATAAATGAATTTTTTTAATATTTTCTTTGGTTATTTCATGCACAAAATACCGACGATTGAAGAAATAAGAAGATACGCAACTTTATGGGTCATTTTGTGACACAAAATCTGTCCCAGATGTAGCTGGCGATACCGGCACCGCTAGTCAATATGTCCGAGATTTAGTTTAGCTCTGCGCTGCTGCGCGCTGATAGTCGTTTACAGCGCAGCGGATAAAGCATACTGTACTGTAGTTCCGCTTTCAGTCGACAGAGTGGGTGGGTGCCGGAGACAGTGTTGCCGGAACTACGGATTACTCCGTAGATTTACGAATTTTGTGTACAGGGTGGCTCGTTTAAACCGTAAGAGATACAGGATCGGTTAAATGGAAAGTTGCGCAATTTGACGCTCAATAAAATGCCGTATTGCTTTTTGAAAAATTCCGAATACTTCCGAATATATTCGAAAAAAAAAACGGAATTTTTAATTATGTTTTCTATTGTTTCCAGGCTTTATTTGTTAAGATAACTTAAAATGAAAAACACATTTTCATGGTCACTTTTTCTGCTCTATAACTCTGTGTGATTAAATATTGACTCTGACGTTTTGGCTTCTGGCGACCATCAGCAACTTAATTTTCTTAAATACGGACCTGATTTTTTTTTCAATTTAATTAAATCCTTTCATCATTCTTAAAACACTATATACAGTCACTTTGATATTTGCCGACGTTTCGTACAGAAAATTCCATCACCAGAATATTTTATGCAAAAAAAAAATAAAATAAAATATAAAAATGCAATACGGCATTTTATTGAGCATCAAATTGCGCAATTTTGCCTCCATTTAACCGATCCTGTCTCTCTTATCGGTTTCCGAAATCCCAATAATGAGCCTCGAATTCGAGCCACCCTGTACGGTACGTTAATAATACTATCGTTAACAATTTAATATAATATGATTGAACAAAGAAGTTTAGAGTTGGCTTGGAAATGAAGATCGCTGTTATTTCATATATAAAATATATAAAAATATCTTGTTGTTTATTCTATGTTTATTCTATGTTGAAAGCGAATAAATTTTCAATACATGAATGTTTTACAGATATTACCTACTTTAGTATGGCAACACAACACTGTCTTTGCTAGCGGAATTAGAGAAAATGAGTGTTTTATGCGTTGGCCACAGAACGCGTAGTGGCTCCTTCATACAGCACTTGACGTAAGGGGAAATCAAATCGGCCTTGTCACGAATTCGCCCATTAGGTTGCCTACCTTTTTAATTCTTTCAATCAACGATAATACTGAATTCTTCAATTTAATATAATTTGAAGAAGAATTTTAATTTTTATTGAATACTTCAATTTTGAGAAACAATAATAGCAACTATACCTAAAATTAGGCTATATTGCTCGGTTTTAACAAGCATTTATTTATGAACTTATCTGTGTGTGATTTCGAAAAGAATTAGAACTTTTATACCAATCAACATAAGCAGGCGCAGCTACATTACTACACTATATTATTTGGCATTTTTTCCTACTATAGTATTAAGGGCTTGTGCCAAAACTGCTCAAAAATACTCGTAGATTTAAGCGAACCTGGATCGGCTATAAAATATGATACTAGAAATAAATTTAGTCAATTTTTTTATTATTTCTTTCAATTGATTTTTTTTTCTTTATTTTGTTTGTTCGATTTTTTTTTAAATTTTTTTTCTTCGATTTTTTTTTGTATTTTAGTTATCTGTTAATATACCTACTAGTCTACGGTTTGTCTCTAGTTAATTTTTATGTTTAGTTAACATCTGTCTGTCTGTTTTTCTTCCTTTATTAAACACCTTTGTATTACCGAACTGTACAACACTACAAGAGCAGATAGAGCTAAAAAATTAGGTTAGTGCATTTTGAAATAAAAAAATAGATTATTAGTTCCTTATTTACCTGGTTTATATCAATAACAGTTTTGAATACTACGATTTATTTTTTTAAAAAAGAATATTGTTTTTTTTTGTTTTGAACTGCGCCCTATGTTAATGACATTTGTAACTTAATTATATTCTCTGATACTGAATTGTAAGTAGACTTGTTATTATTTTTTGTATACTAAATGGCAAGGGCAAAAAGAAATATTATATAATAAACTAAGCAATTTTGTTTACTATTGTTTAATTGTTTTATATAGACTTACTATTTATAATAAGTTATCACCAATTAAGAGTATTCAGAATTTTGCAGTTATTTGTCATATTTGTATTTTGTGTTTTTTATTTCAACTTGCATTAAGATTTATTAATTTTATTTTTAAATGATATTTTCATTTTTGTATTAGTTACCATTACCATTTAGAATTACTACTAACTTCATACTAAAAAGTCCAAATTTTTCTAATAACAAATGGTGCTTTCTTTCTTAATTTTTACCAAGAGAAACACTAATATTTCTATGATTTTTTAGTTAATTATATTTTTTATATTTTATTGGTTTTAAAGATAGCAGAATAAACTTGAATTTGGAGAAATATGTGTTTTTCTTGATATGTTTCAGCTTTTTTTCTAATTATTTTGTGTTAGAGATTTTTGTATATTTTATTTAAATGTTACCATATGTGTGTTACTACAAAGTTAAAGAAAGTCACAATAAAAATAAAGTTATTTTTATTATTTGTTGTTTTATTTTACGATCTATGTTCTATTATTCAACCATTTCCAATTATGGTGTCGTCTCCCTCACATATTTAGATACTCTGTTTGTAGTCAGGCCCATTGTTGTCTACTGTTTGCTATGCAGACCCAAGTTACCCTGCTAACTTCCTAATATCATGGTCCCATCTTCCTCTAGGTCTCTTGATTCCTCGTGGGTACCATGCTGTAATTTTTCTGGTCCATCTGTTGTCCGTCCTTCTTGCCAGGTAGTCTGCCTATGGCCCTTGAGGGATTTCTCTGTGGATGACATAAAAGTAACTGTGGATCAATAAAAACAACTGGGCAAAATTAATATTGATAGCTATTGAGTCTTTTGTAGCATTCGAATTTATGAGACAAATGGAGTGTTTTTTTTTGGAAATTTCCTTTTAGAGAAATATAACACTGGGGAACAGCAATTTTGTTGACTTGGATCTGTGACCTATTTTTGACCTGAATTTTTGGTCTCTGAATTCACAAATATTCACAGTTTTTCTCTATTACGTCAAGTTTTTAAGCTACAGCATACCCCTCCTTTTACCTTAAAAGTGCACATACAAAGGGAAATAAGGTAAGATCTGACCAAATAGATTAGAATATTTTATTCATACAGAGGTTAATATATTAAAAGTTAAATTGTGTTTATACAAAAAATAATAAAAAAGATATTATGGTAAAAATTTCCTCTTATACCTTTTCCTGGAGTGTTCAATTTGTGGGCATTCCCGCTTGATGCCCCAACAGTAGTCAGCCATCATACTGACATCCCATGTGCCTTGATATCACGCCTCCATAACCTTCAGATCTGGGTGAAATCGCTCGCCTTGTTCATCACTAACAGCACGAAGATTTTCTGGGAAGTTAGCAAGATGGCTATGTAAAAAATGCACTTTTATGCTCATGTTGCAAGCAAGCTTCTTAAAGCTCTCCAAAAGTTGTTCAACAATTTGACAGGGCTGCTTAGACACTTACGACGATAACTACCAGAGGCAGACATAACGAAAATCTGTAGTTTGTGTATAAATAAAATCTAAACACGGTTTATCTTATGTAAAGAGAATAACATAGACTTCACTTCGGACTTTTACTTCACTATATGACAGCGACACACACCCGCGTACTTTAGCATGTCTTGCGTAACCAGTGCGTAACTGACCGAACTAGTTACTTGTGTCTAGCCCCAGCAGGCAACTATTAAGCCCGACCACTCACGTTAGAGTTTTTGACAAACACAAATGAATTAACACCCTCCAAATAACCACGCTAACCAACCTGATTGATCAAGCTTAATAGTTCCTTGCTGGGGCTAGACACTTCTGAACTAGTTTTGGATGACGCAACGTCACTCACGCCCAAAGTTGAAGAAGGTTCGCCATAATCGCCGGTAGGAGAGCAGAAGTGACTTCTGTGATTAGCATTCAATCCTGCGAAGGGTAGTGGCATGTACAACAACTGTAGGGAAAAAATTTGACGTGATAGGAAAAAACTAAATACAGTTTTGGAATTAGCATGTCAATTTACTTATAAAACAGCTTAAATATCGAACTCAACAGAAATTATTTTTCAAATTGTTCCCCAGTGTAATAAGCAGCTAATATTATGAAATGGCGCTGTTCGCTAGTGAGCAATGGATCACAGATTGATGAAAAATTCCTCTCCATAGAAAACTACTAAGTTGAATATTGAGAAATCAAACTCAAAAAATTGATATTATTTTTGTTAGAATTTAGAGAACACAACCAAACTTATATGGAATCATCTATTATTTTTCATAATTTTTGAGACGTATGAAAATTTTGTGTTTATGAATAAAACTCAGTCATTACCAATGACTTTTAATGAAAAATAATCCATATAGCAATAAAAGAATTAATCAGTTCCCAAAATAAACAAAATGGTATTTTTTTGTTTTCTAAAACGAAATTAAGATTTAAATTTTTAATGGCCAATAAGCAAAAACAAAAAGAAAATTGATAATTTTAATATTCTTTGTTGCCACCTCTAGCCCTTATGCATGCTTCTATCCGCGCTGGCATGCTTCTTATTAAATTATCAATGTTGTCATGGGGTATGTTTTCCCATTCTGCTAATGCTGCATCAATAAGCTGTGCAAGATTTCCTGGATTGTTTCGACGAGCACTAATCCTTCTTTTGAGCTAGTCCCACAAGTGTTCGATAAGGTTTAGATCTGGTAAACATGCAGGCAAATCCAAAACTATGACACCTTCCGTTTCAATACATTCTGTAGTCACTCTGCTGATATGGGGAGGTGCACTATCGTACAAGAAGTTAAAATTATCCCCAATTGCAGCTCTCCAAAGGCTAACGATTGGTTCTAGCACCAAATCAACATATCTCCAACCCGTTAAAGTTTGTTGAAGTAGTAACAATGGAGTTTTTGATCCTAGTATAATACCTCCCCAGAACATTATAGTTCATCCTTTATATCTTGGTACAGCCTTTTTTGAAGTCTCTCTCGTCTTCCTGAAGCTCTGAAAACCCGAATTCGATGGTTATCTGATCTTAGGCCAATTCTTCGAAAAAAGAACATTTTGTCAATTCTCAATTTTCCAGTTTTGATGTTGATGGCATCAATTTAGCCGGTTAATTTTATTATGCCGAGGTAACTGTGGGATCCGTAACTCTCTCCTACTGTAAAACCCTCGAGCACGAAGCTTTTTTCTTATGGTTTCAACTGAAACGTCCACACCTGTAGCTGCCAGCAGTTGTCTTTGTAGCTCTGGATGAGAAACATTGGGATTTATTCTAGCAATTTAGCACACATGGCGGTCTTGTTGTTCAGTTGTGACTCTTTGACGACTTTATCTGGGCCTATCCTTGTTTGTTCCTAATTGCAAGTACCTTGCATATGTTTTCGCTACAACACCCTTGGTAACGCTACGTCTCTTTGGAGCATTCCTTGCTCGGTGAGAGCAATAATTCTTCCCCTCATACATCTATTAATCCAATATAAGGCATTTTCTATTTTTTTGGATCGAATGAAAATTACCGGACAATCGTGATTTTACTACTGAACACAAAATTTAAAATAAAATAAATCGTGGCAGTCGTTTATTCTTTATTATCAGGTTTATTTACAACAAAAAGCCTTATCTTAAAGCTGTATACCAATTTTTATCCTTGCAAGAAATTTAGTCATAAATAAAGAGTGATTCCATATAAGTTTGGTTGTGTGTATACTATTAACTGGGTTAACGAAACATAAAATTGAACAATTTACCGATATTGAAAACACAGGTTTAAAAATTATATTAGTTGGTAAATTGTATGCCTAATGAAATCAATCTCAAAAAACACCCCAGAGTGGAGTGAATAAATGAATTTAATTTTCGTCGCAAGAAGTAAGCAAGATAGACAAAAAAGTCAGGAGACAAAAAAATAATATTTTTAATTACTAAATCCAAAAATAATATTAAACTTCTAAAAAAGCAGTGGGTGGCCTATTTTTTCCTTTAAAATAATTTAACAGTGATTATTCCCCACCGCGGCCCCTGGCCATTAAACTAAAATCTAATTACATCAAATTAAGTCCCATAGTAAGTATTATACACGGGTCAATTTATATCAAAATCGATTAAATAGTTTTTCAAATATCCTATTTTTTTTTTCTTTTTTAATTAACTTTAACACCCTGTATCTCGAAAAAGAAGCTTTAAATCTTACAAGTGGATATGAACTTTTTGTTTTATTTTTGCAAGTTCTGTAGTCTATTAAATTTTCCCGATTAAAATCTGAGACACCCTGTATACAGGGTGGCCCGAACTGTATTCCGGAAACTTCGGCAGCATATTCTGCAGATAAAAATAAGTAAAAAAGTTCGTGTAAATGTATGTCCTAAAATGCTTGGTTTCGGAGATACAGGGTGTAGAAGTTTACGGACAAAAAGTTATTATGCTTAAAAACAGTGAAAACACATGTACAGTTGGATCAGTGGATCTTTGCGTGCACGTCATAATTTGATGTCACCTAACGTCATACGAATCAATCAGTCGTCAAACTCCCAAGTAGCATTTGGACGTTATCTAACGTCGGGTATACGTCGCGTTCAATAAACCCGACGTCGGGTACCAACGTCGGTTCGACCGCCTGACGACCCTTATTTGCACCTAAATGGGGAATACAGATTCGGGTCGCCTCTCGACGTCGGTGTCTGACCTAATAGGGAATGTTATTCTACCAATTACCAACGTCATATTACGTTGGATTTTAGTCACTTAAAATTCGTCGCTAAGCACTTACGTTACGTTTGGTTTCATATTCGCTACCAAGAATACATAAAAACCTAACCAAACTACCTAATTACAAATGGATTCATAATTACACCTCGAATATAACTGTAAGTGCCTATCTAATTTCATATTATAATAATTCTGAATCATTAATCCAGACATCAGTTTTGTCAACGGAAGTCACTTTCTTGATATATCTGATTAAAATACTCCGGAAAACAACGAGCGCCTTCAAAATTAGGTAGATTTATGAAATAAAAATATCTATAAAAAAGTAACTCGCAAAATATTTTTTTAATTTTCTAGCTGGTTTAATCATAAAACTGTACTGTGGTTCCCCCAAACTCAACCTTATCAATATTATTCTACTAGAAATCGAAATGTGAATATAAATTTTAAAAACAAAAAACGATTATAAAATGGCTGACAATCGGATACGTGTTAAGAATGGCGGATTTCTGTGTCCTTAATATGAACTACCAATATACCAATTCCGACCGGGTCTTCAACATTAGTCGTCTCACACGACCGAAGTCATCAAACAGGACGACCGGCAATCGTATTATGACGGATATAATTCCAACGTACGCCACGTAACCTCACTTTGCGTTTTGCGTATCAGTGATTTGTGGATTTGTGCAACTATATTTTAGTTTTTGTTTTCTTGTAAAAAAAAAATGGGCAGCCACTTTTTTAAGCCTAACCTCACATGTCGGAGGAGGATGGGGTCTGCTGATATCCTAAGCTAAAAAATGAAATTAAGATGCTCCAGTGTAATGCAGCATCTCTTCCGGATAAAAAGCATTTACGGGTGGAGGCAAGACATCACTACTACTATTATTATTTTGCAAAAGCCTCGACCTCTTTCTGTAAAATGTAGATGAATGTCTAAATGCCTTTTTAGTGTTTTTTTATAATAAAAAATTTAAGTTTGTTTACAAAACTTTTTATTAGGTTATGTTCATGATGTTCATTAGGTCGCAAATGCTACTTAATGGGTTGTATTTACGGACATAAATAGAGATACGTAAATTAGGTTATAAATATGAACATAAAATACAACAAAATATAATTGGACGTTAGTTTAGGGATTATCAGTGAGACGTATCCTATTCGGACAACGGGTAGACGTCGGGCTAGTTCAAGTATATGTACGTCGTGCAAGCCAACGTGGGAACGACGTTAGGAAATTAATAAAAATGGTACGTTGTTATTTTGTACGTCGACAGATCGTTGGGTTTACCGACTCGGATCCAACGACGTCGCTTTTAATGGGAAAGCGACGTCACAGGTCGTATCACGAGCACCCGACCTAAATTTGCACAAAGTCTGACGTCGCTTCAGGTCAGATTTAGTTCGAAGTCAGATAGATGCTACTTGGGCTACTATCAGTGCCAGCGGCATTTTATTTCATACTTAAAAGAAATAATATAATTTCTTTTCCAAAATGTTTGTAAACTTTTTGGACGTTTTTAAATTAGAATATATAATTATTTATGGAAAAAGGTCATAAAAAAGGGAAAAATACAGAACAATATTATGCCTATACAGTATAATTCAATAGAATAGTTGTTACACGAGGACAATAACTGGTGATCGAAATATTGAGTTAACTAATATATTGAAATCAAGTTCTATACAGTATTAGATATCTAACTTTAGAAGATTTTATCCAAATTAGTATTATACAAAGTAGGTTAAAACAAAAAGTCTAAATATTTTGTTAAATAATACCTTCAACAAATAATAAATTTAATGAAAATAATTTATTAATTTTACAAGTAACTTGGATCAGTACAATTTTTTGTTTAAAAATAGCATGGATAGTATTTAAATTAAAAAATTTGAAAAATGTATAATAACTTATGTCAACAGTTTCTCTTCGACGCAACTCCTCGTTTAGTTTATTAATTGTAACTTGTTTCTCTGAAAATAAAAATTTAATAAAATAGTTCAGTAAAATAAGTTGCGAACCTCCATCTTCAAACCTTCATTCAAGTCTTGAGTTTTATATTTTTTTCGAGGTCTGTTCTTTCAAGCTCCAGAAGAGAGCTGTTCGATATTCACTAGGACTAAACAGCAGAACTCATTGCCGGGACTTTTTTAAAGAATTAAGAATGTTGACTCTTCCTTCCTTATTTATATTTGAATCCGTTTGCCTAATACGTAAACATGTATCAGCTTCTCAAGAAAGGCCATCTCACACTTATCCACTCAGGAACGCGGAGCAAGATCTTTATCTACCTACCCCACGCTCAGAGATAGTTAAAAGTTCAATATTATACAACTCGAAAAAAATGCACAATCACCTGCCATTTGAAATCAAATCCATAACAACATTTTTTTCATTTCGCAAAGCATTGAACTCTTATTTACTAGACAAGGCTTTCTACGCCGTAAATGAATTATATTTGAATTGAAAATCGAATTTGATCTTGAAAACACTGGTCTAATGTTTGCTATTGCTATATTTACTAATGACATCGAAATTAATTCATTTAGAGGTCATTGATATTTTGCTATAAACTGGCTAAATATTTTTGAATATTATTTTAAATTTTTTGTTCTTTGACATTGTAAACATTTATAAATGTTTATTTTAACAATAAGACTGACAATATTATTTATATAATGTTTTGTATTATCTTTTGTTTGTGTACCTTGTTTTTTTTTCTACTTTGTTTGTTAGTTTACCTTTGTCTACAAATTGAAAAATTTTTTGACAATAAAGGCATTTATTTATTTATTTATTTATTTCCCGGTGTTGAGGGTAGCTCAATTTTAATGCTTGAAACCGTTCTTAAACTGATCTTCAAGGCATCAGCAACTCTCTGTAAATTTATTAGTTGGACAGCATTCAGGGAAATTAGTGGTCCCTTATTCTCTTTTTCAGACGTAAAATAAGAGATAAGATTTCCAAAAAGGATACGTGCTTGAGAATTTAAACGTTTTCCTGGCATTTCAATATGGAAAGACCTGTTGTTCAAAAATTGATTGAATCACAAAAAGTTTTTACAAAAGCAAGTGGCAATAAACAACCAAACTTTTTGCAAAATGACAAAATCATAAACATAAATACCGAATGACAAAAATGTCATGTATGGATGCTGCTACGGTTTTACAGATGTACGCATGTCTCCACAAAATGTACTAAATTGTAGTACAAGTTACTTTTTTTAGGAAATTACAAAGGAAAAACTGTCTTTTTTTAGTAGGATGTAGTTCTTAGTTCTTGGATCCCTTATAAAATAAAAACAAGAAATTACAATGCAAATGAAGTTAGTATGAAATGAAGTGAACACCAGTGTACCTTTATTAAAAAAATATACTAAATTTAGTACATTTCTTTTAAAACGAGAATATTGACTTCAAATGTTTAGAAAAGAAACTTGAGTGATCCTTGGCTAGGGGTTTTCCTTGTCTTACACATTAGCTCCGACCGTATGTCGGATAACTATGAAGACATACGTTCAGTGTTTCTTCGAAGTGCCTTGCTTAAGTTAGAAAGAGAGCGTATAAAAGGGAATTGATTTTAGGTTAATCATAGTTTTGTGACGTGCACGCAAAGATCCATTGATCCAACTGTAAGTGGCGCCCTCTACTAGTAGGAGTCATATTGACACCAAAATCAAATTTCCCATGTCAAAAAACTCCCAGACACGAATTTTCATCCAAATATTGACGTTACTTTACAAATTATTTGGAAAAAATTGTAATAAAATTGAAACTGCTATACCCTGTATCACAGAAACTAAGCATTTCAGGACATACATTTATACGAACTTTTTTACTTATTTTTATCTGCAGAATATGCTACCGAAGTTTTGGGAATACAGTTCGGACCACTCTGTATATAGTTAAAATCTACACTGCTCTGAATATCAAGTTATCAAGTTTATAATTATTACTTATAAAGTGTGCTTTATTTTATTACGTAAAACGGCAAATTAAAATCCCATCCATCTAGATGAAAAACACAATTGAAGAAAAACTACGCGTAGTTAATCAGGTAAATTACATATTAATTAACTACTTCCGAATGTTCCGATGTTCTTGTTGTTTCAGGTTTTAATATTTTTTTTAATTTCTTTGATGAATCATATCTGATTCAATTAAAACCAAAAAAGGCTAAATTTTAAAACACGAAAATATGTACATTTTTGTTTGTTTTGTTTTATTTTGCTTTCCTTTCGAGCAGTCTCTCGCATTAATTTGTCGGGCAAATATTTATTTTATCCGTTGGTTAACTTTAAATTTTTAAATAAAGACCAAAACAGGCACAAAGTAAACTTCCCACATCCCCTTCTGCTGTAAAATCGTTCGAAAATTTCTACTACTAAAACTACTTCCGAAACTCCGATAACATGGTATTAATATTTCATGAAAAACTTTGTTGTGCTCCAAGATAGGGTGATTATTTCATAATAAGTTGGATGCATTATTAAAATGCATAAGTTGGGTTATCCAAAATATCAGCGAAAGATAGAGAAAACAAATTAATGGTTCTTGACATGGACAATAATAATATGCTTTTTACAATGACATTATAGTTATTAATGATACAAGTTCGATACGAACATCATAATGAAACGCGTGTAACGTTAAGCCACAAGGCGTTAGCCTAGTGGCTTAGTTACACAAGTTCGATCCGGGGGGGGATCCAAAGAGATTTAATGTAATTTAAAATATCAGAGATATCCTCATAAAAATTGAAATTCAAAATTATCAGGTGCCCATATTAGTCGACACCGTGGTAATCGTGCTTGTTGATTGTTTCCATTTTGACTTTGACAACTCAATTATTGATGTTCAATTTTGTGTTAACCGTTCAGTTTTCACAAAAAGCAAAAAATAATATTAATATGGGTGATGCTGATTCTGAAAGTGTCCCTTCGGATATTGAAGACATTGCGCAAAACGTTGTCGATTGCCTATATACTTCCCGAAAAATCAAGACAAACTTACGAGCAACCCTATGTAAAATTTGAAGATTGGTGTAAAGGGAAAGGAATCAAGAATAGTAGTAACGAAAAGGTTCTCCTGGCATATTTTGAACATCTTTCAAAACATAGGAAGGCTTCATCACTTTGGGTATATTATTCCATGCTACGTTCAGTTATATCAGTGAAGAAAAATACAGATATTAGTAAGTACGTCCATTTAAATGCATTTCTAAAAAGAAAATCGGAAGGATTTCAGTCAAAAAAAATCGAGAATTTTAAGAAAAGAAAACATAACTCGTTTTTTTGTTGGTAGCCGATGATAAAACTTATTTCCTGACAAAAGTTTCATTAATAGTGGGACTTGCGGGGGCCTGCCGGCGTATCGAGTTGACAAATCTGCAGCTGCAAAATGTTAAAGATGAAGGACAATGCATTCATGTCATTATTCCATTTACGAAAACAAAGATATTACGAGATTTTTTTTATAACGAAAGGGAATGTTGAAGGAATAAATATGGTGGAAATGGTTCGAAGATATATAGCTATGCGGCCAAGCAACACAGAGCATACTTGATTTTTTGTGATGGGGTACAGAAATGGAAAATGTATTAAGCAACCCGTTGGCATTAATACTTTAGGGAAAATGCCGTATAAAATAGCATTGTTCCTAAGTCTTCCAAATCCACAACAAGACACTGGACATTGTTTCCGTAGATAGTCTGCGTCGTTGCTTGCAGATTCAGGAGTAGATTTATTAACTGTTAAAAGACATGGTGGTTGGCGCTCTAACACAGTGGCAGAGAGCTATATAGAAAATTCCAAAGAGCACTAGTGCTATTATGAAAGCCATAATGACATCCAAATGACAATGTTAAATGTGTCATAATGACATTGTCGTAAATCATAAACACTATTTTATAGGTAAACACTATTTTATAGGTCTGTTGACTAGGATCAAAAGCAAAGGCACGATTTTAATATAAAAAATACGAAAAAATGTTAGTGTTGTCTTCCAAAGCGAATATTTCCAAAAGAAATACAGCTACTGAGATGCATCAAAAAACAAGCTATCGTGGAAAGATACACCTAGATGATAAAATAATTTTTAAATTCCTTGCTTTGTTAACGGACTCCACAGGGTGTTTCAAACTTTCATCAAAATATCAATATTTTGTTTTCCCTAATACAATTGACAGATGAACACTTTCATTTTTAATTTAGAAAGACATACAAAAATTCAAATAATTTAGCTACAAATTGCTTAAAAAATCATCAAAATCGGTCCACTAGAACATAATATATAAAAGTTTAAAATACATGAAAATTTTTAAGTGCCCGTCGGTGAGTGTAGATGAAAATGATATTCTTTTTTATTGAGAATAATTCTCTTTTTATGGAGAAAAAAATATCTTCTTCTTCTTCTTTTAGAAGGCGTATCGCCTGTTTAGTTCCGGGTTCCTCCTCGTCGAAGCAACTCTTGCGAGGTTGACTGCCAACTGTCTTGCCAACGTTTAGGTGGTCGTCCAGTAGGTCTTCTGCCATAGGGTACGTTGTTGCGAATTATTATGGCCATTCTGTCGGGGCCCATTCTATTGACATGCTGGTTCCATTCTCTTCTTCTCTGCCTTATCCATCTGACAACGTCGTTTGTTTGGCACTTTTCTCTTATGTCTACATTTCTCTGTCTGTCCCTCAATGTGTATCCAGTTATCATTCTTAAGGTCTTCATTTCAGTAGTTCGTAGGATTCTCTTTGTTACTGATGTTTCAGCTCTGGTTTCCGCACCATATGTCATCACTGGTCGTATGCAGGTTTTGTATATTCTTGACTTACATTCTGTACTCAAATGTTTGTTTTTCCATATGGGATATTTAAGATGTCCTGATATTGCGGCAGCTTTATTGGCTTGTTTCCTTACTTCTTCTTCCAGGAATCCTGAGCTTGTAATTTTGCATCCGAGGTATTCGAATGACATTATCTGATCAATAGTTTTGTTTTTTATTACCAATTTGCACCGTAGAGGCTCCTTTGTAATGGTCATGCATTTGGTCTTATTTGTGGAAATTTGCATGTTAAGTTTTTCTGCCTGTCTGTTAAAAGCTTGTAGCATTCTTTGGAGGTCATCCTCTGACTCTGCAATAAGTACTGCGTCATCGGCATAGCATAATATGTTTACTTTATGCATTCCCGTTCGATATCCTAATCCAGTATTCTTGACGGTTTTTATTACTTGATCCATGATTTTGTTGAATAACAGAGGGCTGAGACTGTCGCCTTGGCGAATACCAGTTGTAGTTCGAAGATGCTGCGTTAAGGTAAAGTTTATTCTTATTTGGGTTGTTGTGTTTGTGTTTAAGTCCTTGATAAGTTCTGTGAGTACTTTCGAGACATTACTGCTTTCCAAGATGGTGATGATGTCTTTTAGTTGGACTCTATCAAAGGCCTTTGTTAAATCTATAAAACATAGATAGGCTGGAGAGTTATATTCTAAGGATTTTTCAACTAGTTGCCTGAGTATGAATAGTACATCGGTAGTTGATCGGTTTCTTCGGAATCCTTGTTGTTCCTCGCTTATTGGCACTATTGAGGAGATTTTTTTTCCGCAATGATCTTAGTCAGAAGTTTTGGCGAGGTGCTCAGTAATGTTATTCCTCTATAGTTTGCTGGGTCTGTTTTATCTCCCTTTTTAAAAATGGGTATTGTTATACTTTGTTTCAATTCTTCTGGTATTTTCTTATGTTGTAATATAATATTAAACAGTTTTGTGTATTCCTGTATGATAGCCGTGCCGATTAGGAGATTTTCTATTTTTAAGTTTCCTTATTGTCTCTTCTACTTGCTTGTAAGTGATTTGCGCATGATCTTCTAGATTATCTCTTTGGCTTGTCTCTTGTGCTTCCATTGGTTCATCTGTTTCTGCGTATAAGTCTCTGAAATATTTTTCCCACGTATCTTCTGCAATTGTTCTTAGTTGTATTGTTTCATTTGTTTCTCGTTTCAAACCCCTCAACATCTTCCAAATACGTTTTTGTGCTCCGTACATATCCGCCTCCATTTCGCTACTAAATCGCTACCAATATTCTTCTTTAATTTCTCGTACTCTATTATTAGTCCTGTTCCTTATTTCGGTATAGATATTTCGGTTCTCCAGTGTTGGAGATTTCTTGTATTGTAAGTATTTTTCCTTCTTTTCCCTTGTAATGTTCTTGACTTCTAATGTAAACCAATGTTTAATGTTCGGTCTTCTATTGTGTGATACAGTACGTGTTCCTAAAGCTTCTTTAGCTCCTTTGCAGATGTTTTCTTTCAGTTTGTTCCAAGCTGTGTTAGGAGTATCAAACTGTGCTATGGGGTTAAGAGTAACATGTGTTTGGCATCTGTTTGAATAAAGTTGTTTAGTGCTTTCGTGGTTGAGGGATTCTATATTAAATTTTTCAGTTTTTATCGATGGTCTTTTTTTGAATAGCGGCGCACCTATTCGTATCTTTCCTAGCACAAGTTTGTGATCTGTTCCAATGTTGGCTGAGGATAAAACTCTTATGTCTATTATTTGTTGAGGTAAGAAACTTCGATTGGTGATGATATAATCGATTATTGATTTATTGTTTCTATTGTCATAGAAGGTGTATTTGTGTTGTTCTTTATGTGGAAAATATGTGTTGTTTATTCTCAGTTCGTTCTGTCCACAGAATTCGGTCAAAATTTCGCCATTTCTATTAGTTATATTCTCGTTATATTTTTGTTTTATTCCATCCACTACCTCGTTTCCAATTCTTGCGTTTAAATCCCCTAACAGAATTATCTTTTCATGCCTTGGTATTTTGTCTATCGCTGACTAGATTTTCGTAGAAGTCCATTGACATTTCTTCAGGTTTATTAATGTCGGGTTCGTACACTGATATAATGTGAATGGGTTGGTCAAACATAATCTTTACTCTCAGGATTCTGTCGCACACGTATTCTATGCTTTCTATATTCTGTTCATATTTATCATTTATAGCTACTCCAACGCCTGATGTTGCTCTTTGCTCTTTTGGTACGCCTGAGTATATTAAAATGTAGTTATTTAGTTTTGTTGTTCCTTTACCTTTCTTTTTTGTTTCGGAAAGTGCACATATGACTATTTTATGTTCGTTGAAAAAAATATATTTAATTAAAATAATAAGCCCCATCACACCCGTCTGAGACAAACATATTTTAACTATAAATATTTAATTTCAATCTCCTACAGTTCTCCTGTAATAATATTTATTAACTAGCTAGACAAACATTCGGTGTTTATCTTGACAAGTGGTGGTTTAGAGCCTGTTAATTAATTGCAGATTAATTCAGATAACTCGAATATTAAGATTACCTACTTTGAGTGATTTATGACGCATCAAATCCTGAAAGTTTGTTGCTTTCCAAACTATTATTCTCACCGCGCCGCAGAGCGTCAAATAGAACTTGATTTATTTAAATTAGACTAACAATGTACGTAATTAAGGTTGAGCAGGGGATTTAATGAGTTTCGAGCAAAAATGTGTTAATTAGGTTAATAATAAAGTTGAGGAAGGACCGTGTTTCTTCCTTGTTAAAGTTTTTTTTCAGGTCGGGATAAGACTCATCCTTTAGGAACTGGGAAAAAGGTCGAAAGTATGCTGTAACTTTTGGTCTTTAATTTGTAATTTAGTATTCTTAATAAAGGACCATTTTTGGATAAAGGGATTTTAATATAATGATAATGATGTTCATAAATATTAATGTTCAATCGGAAGGGGTAGCGGATTTCCTTAATTACCTTAATTTAAATCATAAAGATAATTTTTATTAATTTGCTTTAATGATTGTTAATTATATTAAAATATAAATCTAAAGTAATCGCAAAACAATTTATGATGCACGTGGTCAACTTTGAGTGACAAGCGATGGCGACAGCGCTGCCAGATTGTGATGGATTTATGAGATGAATCTTAATGTAAAATTGGGAAACAATATACAGGATTGTTCACCACATACGACACGGAGTATTGTAGCTAAACGATTAGATTTTTACCAATCGTAAGTTTTGGGTTCGTTTAAGGACTATTAGAGCTACAATTTAAAAATATTTTTACAAGATACAGAGTGTCCCAAATAAGTAAAAAGTATTATAGTTGTATTTTATTAAATGGAACACCCTGTATATTATTCTCTTTTTAGATTCTACTATTAAAATAAAGGTAAATTTGATAAGGTTTATCATACTTAAACCTTACCGTTTTTGAAATATTTACAATTTTATGAAATTGCAGTAAAAATTTTAAGGCCTCATTTATCCAAGGGTATCAAAGTTTTTAATGCTAAATATTTACTGAAGTTTATTTATTGATAGTTATTGGTGTTGCAATAATAAGAATAATACTACTTCATACAGAGTGTCTAAAAAATACTTTAAACAATTACTAGTTTTAAACGGCAATAACTTGTTTACTTTAAATGGAACATTCTGTATATTTTATGAGAATCAGATGCACAATTTTAGTGGCTATCAAATTGTATTATACCATTTCTTACCTATACCTTCAAGTTTTCGTAGAAAATACATTTTCTTATAATTTAGATCTCATTTATCAATATACCCTTGGAAGATTGACGTTTTAGATTGTTTTTAAAGTATAACAAATGTACAAAATGTACAGGTGCTAAAAACGATAATATTTCTAGCCCATTTGTATACAAAAAGAAAATTATTTAAAGCTTTATAAAAGAGTATACCATTAATTAAATATACCACCATTATTTAGGCCCAAATATTAATTAATTACATACATAACTGTGTTAGTTAATAATTTATTCTAAATAAATCTGGATTTGTATCAGAAATCAATATACTAATAAGTTATGAAAATGAACGTCTCTGTTATTATAAATAAGCATTCGCCAAAAAATTAAATAAAATTTTTAAGGTGTTACTTTTTACCACATTGTTTAATACAGATACAAAATTCAGTTTTTTAGTATTTGGAGCAATTATTATTATTTTTATAATCGACGCAAACAATCAATTAATGTAGTTTGAATACTGGAATTATATTAATTGGTCTTTAACAAATATTTGAACAGTTTTTTTTTTTAATTTTTTATTGAAATAAACGAACTATATCAACAATATTAGTATCTGTACTCTTTGAAAATTTGCTACATCTTTAAAAATAATCTGAAATGTCAATATTCCATGGGTATACTGATAAATTAGGTCTAAATTATAAGAAAATGCATGTTCTACGAAAACTTGAAGATATAGGTAAAAAATGGTATAATACAATTTGATAGACAACCAAACCAAACCAAAACACTAAATCACCACAATACACCAAAACACTTTTACTTTTACACTGGACGCGCGTTTCGCTAACCATGAGTTTATAATCATCTGCTGATGATGCTAACATGGTTAGCGAAACGCGCGTCCAGTGTAAAAGTAAAAGTGTTTTGGTGTATTGTGGTGATTTAGTGTTTTATTTTGCTGTGTAACACCAAAGGTTCCAACCCTCAACTGTAATACTATACACTAATTAATTAATTTTAAATGTATCTAAATAGGCACTTTAATAATTGAAAAATGTACATGAGCACTTCATAGAGTATACCAAATATGTAAAAAAATTAAAGGTACCTATAGGTAAACTAAAGGTACCTAAACGGCCAATCAGCCAGATAACAGTTACAAGACGCCGACATCGATAACGCGATGAGCAGTTTTTAATAATTATTCCGAGTTAATTCAAGTAGCATTCCTTCAAATAAATTTTAATTTAAGTATTGCTAATACATATAGTCATATTAATGATTATAGCCTGTATGATTTCTAAAATAAAAAATCGAGCGTGTTTTTATCAGAATAATTATAAAATGATTAACTAGAAATAGTTAATATTTATTAACTTCGTAAGTGTTATTTTTTAATATAATTATGGATTTAATAATGAAATTATTACCTTAAGTTTAAATTGTGGTAAACTTGTTATAAATTTCAATCATTTATATTTAAAATCTTAGGGAAGGCAATATAGATTTTAGGCAGAGGAACTCAATGGAAGGACTATGTAATTAGTAATTAAAATTTTACATTTTTTTTTACTTGCCATTTTTCTTGTCTTTCACGTTGCACATTCACTCTTCGTTGTGTCACACACAATCTGAATTTCGGATATGATGCAAAACTGATAAATTAGACCAAATATATTAATTGCAAGGTATGCAAAGAAATATTTTTCTTAACTTTGCAAATACTTAAGGCATGCAATAATTTTAAAAAAATTTGACGTGAGATTACTTCATAATTCTTGAAAGTCTTGGATGATAAAGATTTGAATTATTATGGGTCTGTTTTGTTTAAGAAGCTAACAAATAATTTCAAAAACTCAACTATCAAAATATAATTGTAGAAAATGTTTAAAAGCATGTATAGGTATAATATTCCATATTAATTGGACATACTGAATGTAAACTAGGAATACATAGTTGCTGCAGTCGATAATATACTTTGCTGTTTATTTTCCTCATAATAAAAAACCGTCAATACCGCTACTCACATTATGGGCATCTTTTTATACTTAAATATCTTAATGATGTTTAAAAATACATATGTAGGTACATACTATAAGTAGTGGTTGTCACGGTTTTTTTATTAGGTATGATGAAAAGAAGCTGCAAACTAAATTATCGTTGGAGCCAACTATATTTTAATTTATTTTTATCTACAGTAAGGTATTACTGCACGGTAAGGGTTCAAAATATGCCTATAGTGTGAGGCAAACATAAATTTCCTCCATAAATTTACACCGTAAGTTCGAATATTAGTTAAACCTAGAAATACCCAGGTAATAGCCGGAAATATGCAAAAGAAGGGGTGAGTTTAGGTTAGATTAGAATTAGGTTTTAGTTGGTTTTGAATTAATAAAAATATAGACCTAATCTAAACTTAACCGAAACTGACCCACTTTTTGGTATATTTCGGGCTCCTACGTGGGCAACTCTACGTTTAACCAATATTCGGGCTTTTACGGTAACATAATATTCATTCTGATTGGTTTAATCTGGCTCCATAACAAAACTGTGGGTTCGAAGTGCTATTGCAAATTAATGCAATTAATTCTATGTATACACTCTCATAAAAAGCCATCACTATAAAAATTAAATATCAAAATTATTTAACGTTGCGAACGGTTCACTTGTTCACTATACGTATTAACGATTTGCGAATGGCGATCAGCGATACGATGGTGCGTCCAAACCTGGGGAGACGAGCGCGAGACATTCCAAATTCGCTGTGTGGACGAGTCTCGCGAGAGCGTCGCGAGTCAACCTACGGAGCCCGGTTGCTATCCGTCCCCTGTCGGTTTTCCAACGGCCGAGATCAAAGACAGCTCGAAAGTCTGGACGTGTTTTTGGTAGGCCCACCCGACTGCGAGATATTAGCTCTGATTTATAAATTTCGACCATTTAAAATTAAGTAATCTCAAATTTTTAAATCGTACACCGTATACATTATCATTTTTTCTGATAGAATTTACAAATTTTATGTCACTGATAATTTTTACCCTACCGAAATCCAACATTTCTTTAAACAAATTGAATTATTACAACATCTATTAATTTTAGATATATAATATCAAAAAATGGCAAGAAAAGTTAGCGAATTGTACGTATGTATAACCCAATAATAAAATAAAAAATAGGGTATTCCCATTAGAAAATATGTTATATCCGCAAAACTTTTTTGAATTACACTGTATACTCTATAGTAATGTTAAAATGTGCTTCTTAATCTTACCAATAACTTTTTTATTTAACATTTTGTTCTAAAAACGTTAAAAAACGTATTATGTAAAAAACGTCGTGTAGGGATAAAGGGGAAAATAGCCAAAAGGGGGAAAACCGACGATGAATACCATGTTAAAGACCGAATATCATATTAAAGATACAAAAATGTATTACTGTATGCGTTATTATTTGGCCATCGTTTGTTATATTCAATTGCAATTTAATATATATTTGGCTTTCTTTCACTATGATCCCACTCGGCTTGTCTCGTGGCAGGTTGGCGTAAAAAATGGATAGGAAATGTCTCGCTCTCGTCTCGCTCTTGTCTTGCTCTCGTCTCGCGCTCGGCTCGTCAGGTCTGGACGCACCATAGTCTGCCGGAGTGGTGACGTCACGAATGTCAAATTGCTTTCCAAACAAGGTTTAGTTCTTTATATTTCTTTTGAGCTCTTCCAAATGACGTCACAAATTAATATAAAATGTGAAAAAACAGGTGATTGCCGACAACCGCCGACTTGTATCTGGTATTTTCAATGGGAGCGCCAAGAATTTCCTAATTCTACTTTTTCCTAATATTACGATTGCGCCCGAACGTCTTCGGAAAGTAAAAAACACTGTTGCCAGTATTCTCATATTTTCGTAAGTATATCAGACAGAGTGAATTATTGTTCGTTACTGAACAGAGTGAATTATTGTGAATTGAAAATGAAAGGATTATTTAAAATGGAAACCAGAAGGTAGGAAATTTCATTTGTGCTTGTCTTTTGTAGTTATGTATTAAAAAAAAATATATATTCAGTATCCATAATGTTTCGGTTTACTTATAATTTGATTAGCATGTATTTAAGTGCAAGGTAATTAATTAATTTGTAATAAAATACTTTCAGATCCTCTCAAAGTGAAGGACAAGTACTGGCAGCTGGATAACCCAACTCCGATTGGATCCGCAATTATATGAAGATATAGATGTGAAAATAATAATAGTGGAATATATTAGCGGTAAGTAAAAATAAGTACCTCAGTCTCTGTCTCGGTGTTATAGTTTTGACAGTAGTTGGCTCCCAAATAATTTAAAATGAATTATAATTTTAATTCGTAATGAATAATGTGTAACGTAAATTTTTATCTATATATTTTTACAGATTATTGCCAAGAAGGTGATTTCTAGTAGTTCGAGCAGCAACGATGGCAAAAGGGTGTCTAGTTAGTTACCATAGTTACAATAGAACAAAAAGGTATGTACTTGGTATGTACCTTTATTAAAATGGAAAAGACACATTTCTTTCCTAGACTTAATAATTAAAATAAGATTATTAACATTTTAAATTATATTCACTTTGGATAGATATTGTTTTAAATAATAATATGTAATGTGTTTTACCCAATCTTTAATTTGACGGTGTTGTTAAATTCATTACTCATATATTTTTTTGTTTATAGGTAGGTGTAGGTATACCTACGCTCACCTTCAGTAGCAGTTTTTCACCAGCCACCCGCAGTTCGCAGTCACTAGAATACCAGAGGGACTACAGTTTGATTTATTTTATTTTATCATACATTTATATTTTATAATAAACCATTTCATATAATACCAACTTCCATGCTTTATTTTGACCGACTTAAAGTTCATGAATAAATTCGAAATATTTTGAAAAAATTTCCTTATTAAAGGTCTTAAAATTGAATTGCAATATCATTTAAGGGGTGGTAAAAAGGTTGAGTTGGGGGAAAATGTTTTTTTCTAGTACCTTAACCTTCTTCAGTAAACTCAACATAGCCTAAAAACGTTCCTTAGAGTCTCTAAATTAAAATACAAAATTATTTAATTGTGATGTTCTGGGTAATTTTATAAATAAAATACTCTTTGACTCGAGAACATTTATTTTTTTTTTCATTTAACCCAGAGAATAGTTAACGTCTAAATTGACTCTAGGGATTATTGTCATTATTAGAATTCTCAGCTCTTATTTATTTAATTATACCATAGGCAACCAATAATACACACTCTCATGACATCATATATCTTTAATTTTGAAAGCTGTAAACATAATATAACTATTTAAATTTTGCTGTGTATATGATGGACCTTGATTATGAAAAGAATTAATTATGTTAGAAAGTCACTGCACATAATATGTTTTTAAAATATATTTAGCTTTGTATGTTTCCTGCTTCTCCTTCGTGATGCTTGTGCTATAACGTTCTAATGTTCTAAAAAAAAACATTAACTGTCAAAATTACAATTTTGTTTTAATTTCCAATAAAATTAGTTTGTTTTTCTGCTTCATCTGTCTCTTTTCCCTTCACCCTTCCTCACAAGAGTTATCAGTTATATAAAAATGTTTAATTTAATTTCCAGTTAATCGCCCCCCCCCCATCCCACATCACTAATTATTATTTCTTGTTTCCGATTAAAAATATTATCAATATTCAATGCGTCTGCATAATTAAAACATTTTATTTTTATATAACTTTCTAACTTAACGTATGGAGCACCTGGCCTGCCTCTAACTTTTCGAGTCTCAACTCTCGATAGCGACTGCGAGGAGCGACGTTGACAAATTTAACACGTTTTTTTCCTTCATTTCATGTAGAATCTACATCTCAAGGATTTCGATCCATGCCGATGACGGCCGAACCGAGTAGGTCGGGCGAGAATTAGAAATCTCGCGCAGTAGGAAAAATTCACATTAGGATTTTTACGCCATCCCTTTTCAATACGCCTGTAATGGTTGCGCATGTTGCAAAATCTGTGAATTTTTTAAGTTAATTTGTTTTGAGTGATTGCTCTTGTTAATTTCTGTATCTTACACCAATTTCTTCCTTTTTAACGAAACGTGTTCTTATAATTTCTTTATCTATTAACTTATATTATACTCGTGGTTAGGGGGCAAATTATTTTTTTTGCAATATATTATTTAGTACTATATTCTTTGGTAGACATCTTGCACTTGCGAATTTTGCGATCTTGAATGCTGATTATAAGAGGAGTTTGTAAAAGGCAGTTAAAATTTGGAATCACGGATGCTATTTACTAGACGGATTTGCGATATCGTATGCTGTTTACGCGGCATCGTTCGGCCTAGAACCGAATTGCGATCATGGACGTTGTTTACAAATATGCTGCCGGGCCCGTAGGAGAAACTTTGAACCGTTGAGTCTCCCTATTTGAGGAACTTTTTGATAGGCACCCTTATAACATCATGCACTGAATAAGACTAGCTTTAATTTGACATATAAATAAATCAAAAATTTTACGAGCGTAATGTCGTCTCCAAAACTATTATTATTAATTAAACATAGTTGCGGCAACTTTTTCATAAGCACCCTGTTAAAAGTGTATGCTTCTATTCATAAATATACGTAAAAATCAGGTTTCGATTAATAATACGATGAGCGTAATAATCTTGCAGCCGGATCCTAGTATTATTACTTATATGGTTTCAATATAAGCTTAAAAAAATAAAAAAAAATATATCGGATTTAAAATTGACGAAACGAAAATATAAGGAATTTTAAACAGCCAATTCGATTATTATTTCCTGACAAGGCGGAAGAGTACATTTATCAAACGATTGATAAAAGGTTGGAAAAAATTCGTTTTTTCATCCCCTCTATCCCAAAGGGACACGAATTTAAGCCGGTTACAAAAAAGCTCCGAACATGCAGAACAGAATTTCCAATGTAGCCTAAAGCATCGTTCTTTTTTTCATTATTATTGTAAAATTAAATTGAAATAATAAATTCACATTCAGAATCGATGGCCTACGTACCGGGATAATAAACCTGCTTTCAATTTTTATACGTGATGGAACCAGTGGCGGACACACAGTTGTTTTAATTAGCCGATTATACCTATAGCACAGAATATCTAGCTACGCAACAAAAAAATACTCGAAATGAAAGAGCTAAAATTGCACAAATAGAATACTAGATGGCGCGACAATATCATAATCAGAATATAATTAGAAATTTTGAACTTTCGGTTTGGATCGACGGCTCGTCGACGGCCTTATAGCTCGGCTAAATATGCACAGTTGCCAGATTCAAAAAGACTTGAATTGGCATCCCATTCTTTTTATTGTGTATAATCTTTGTGTATAATGCAGTATGTGTTTCTTTCTATTCTTCTTTTCTTGTCAGATACACTTATATTAATTATTCCTTTTAATTATATTATTTTAATTTTAAGTATATTATTACAAAACATATACATTTTTAATATACACTATACCTTATAATGTTAACTAAGAAAATACCTTTAATTACTTTTAAAATTAATAATATACAGGGCGATTGATAGTGATATTTATTAATGCTGGAACGTTAGTAATGAAATATAAGTTTTATAATAATGGAAATAATTTATTAAAATGCAGTACAAAAAATGTTAACTGACTAAAAAATACTATAATAACAAATTTCTTCCGTTTGCCACGTTATTTATATAGACCTAGGTAGATTTTAAAAAGTGACACAGGTACAATTAATAATATATTAGTTCGGCATAAAATTTGCTGTCATGACATCGAACAATAAATTAAAATTCGTAAAATAAATTAAAATTATTAATTAAACAAATCTTTATAAAGAAACGCAAGTATACAAAATTTGGGCCCAATCGAACTCCAGGAAATGATATCATAATAGTGTACTATATTATGGTACCACTCGATATACTTTAAGGTACCATAATATTGCAATGTCACCGAAGATCCGTAATATATCAAATTTAAGAACAATCGAACGCCATGAAATGGTATCGTAATATGATACTATATTAAGGTACCATTTTATATACATCATAGTTCAATCATATTACAATGTAACCGAAGATACGTAGTATACCAAGTTTGAGCCCAATCGAATGCCAGGAAATGGTATCGTTATATGGTACTATATTAAGGTACCACTTTATATGCATCATAGTACCATCATATTACAATGTCACCGAAAATACGTAGTATCCCAAGTTTAAGCCCAATCGAACGCCATGTACGTAATATAGTACTATATTATGGTACCAGTTGATATGCTTCACGGTACCATAATAATGCAATGTCATCAAAAATACGCAAGTATATATGAAATATGAGCTCAATCGAACGCCAGGAAATGGTATTGAAATATGGTACTATATTAAGGTACCACTTTATATGCATCATAGTACCATCATATTACAATGTAACCGAAGATACGTAGTATAACAAGTTTAAGTCCAATCGAACGCCAGGAAATGGTATCGTAATATGGTACTATATTATGGTACCTCTTATTATGCTCCATGGTACCATAATTTTACAATATCACCGAAGATACATAGTATCCCAAATTTAAGCCCAATCGAACGCCATGTACATAATATGGTACCATATTATGGTACCAGATGATATGCATCATAGTACCATCATATTACAATGTCACCGAAAATACGTAGTATACCAAGTTTAAGCCCTATTGCCGCCATGATATTACAATGTCACTGAAGATATAGTATACCAAGTTTAAGCCCAATCGAACACCATGTATCGTAATATAGTACTATATTATGGTATCAATTGATATGCTTCTAAAAAAAAACGGCGTCCAACTGGAAAGGGACGATCGATGACATTTCCCATATAAATTTACATATAAAATGACAGTGATATTAATTTAATAGCTATCGCTAACGCCGTTTTTTCCCGATTATACAATATGAACTTGGTATGAACACAATCGAACGTCAGGAAGTGGTATCATAATAGTAGAACAATACTTATTATATTGTCGCCGAATTACAATGTCAGGAAGTGATTGTAATTTAGCTCATAAGATTTAATTCCAACTAACATGGCAAACTGAAAAAAACAGCTCTGATCTATTTTAATATGTTTAAATGATGGAGCAAATTTGAAGGTAGGCTTTATCAGGAAGTATTACGATATGAATTACACATTGGCAACACTGCACAAAATTCTTTTAAATTTTGTTTGTAGAAAATTGTTTTCTTTTAAATGTATTGCCCTCTATTATGTAGTAGCGAAACTAGCACATCAAAATATCTGATTTGGAGACAGACTTTTAAAGCACGTCTCCTTTTGCTACCTACAATTTTATACATGTAACGAGGCTTCTGTTGCGTAGCTAGATATTATTATATATATACGAGATATTCTGTGCTATAGGACTAAAATTTTAGTAAGAGAAAAATATTAACAGGGATATACAGGGTGTTTCAAAAAACATGTGCCCTCTCTTGGGGGAGATTCCTCACGTAAAAATAAGATTAATTTTTTATATCAACATAGGTCCGATTCTGCTTTGTGTCGTAGCTACAGGGTGTTTAAGTGTTAATAATCTTTAGATTTATTATATTTTTCTTCAAAGTACTTTTAGTGATTCGAATGAATTTCTGAAGGTAAAAGTTACCATAAGTGCTACATATTTTGCTACAGGGACGTGTATATGGGTCATAACTGGAATATTTATCAAAAAAGAAACATGAGCGCCACTGACTTTTTTTCTTTTGATATCAAAAGTTGTCTCTTGATATTTTGTCGAATTCGGCCTCCTTGATGGGATAAACGCAATCTTATTAGGAAAGGTCCAAACCCCGGATAGTTCCCTAATTTCGGATACCATGTATCTCCAACGCCATCTATGTTGAGCGGCCGGAATCTCGGTAAAACTTAGAGGCGCTGTAGTAGTAATATGTCTATCTAAAATTTTTTGTTATATATCATCTATTAGCCGATCTATGGTCTATTTCGTGTATTTGAATTATTTGAGTTTATTTTTTTACTTCCTTTTGCAATTGTTTTTGTGGTGGTGTTTTGTTTAACTAGGACTTTAAATATACGAAAAGGTAGGTCAAATATTGTAGTTTATCTTATACATAACACAATTTCAATTTGTTGTTGTTATGGAGTGTAGAGGTAAGGAGAAATAACTCTTACGGGACTTTTATTGAAAAAGTGGTCACAAAATGGGAAGAATAAGGGTTCGCCAAATAACCACAGTGGCGCTAAAAACGCATGATTCTAAAAAATGAAAAGTAACCATAGATAAGAGAATAAAAATAAATATAACCAAACATTACCCAAAAAAAATTTGTTTTTATTTTTCAGACAGAGTGTTTGAATATAAAATAATTATTGTTTATCAATATTTTGTGCTTTATTTATTATTTAACAATGGTTAAAGTGTGTGTGGTGCGAAGTTGATTGAATAGCTGATGGAAAAATAAAGAGCAAAGGCAAAGCCTACGGTATGTAAAATACATAATATAATTCAGTATTGTATTATTTGTATTATATGTAAAAATTAGAGTCAAACAAAAGTGTAGTAAACATTTTTCGTAAGATTATTGACATACATGTTACAAAGTATACCTATTTTTACAATCCTTTTTATAAAGTTACAACCTAAATAAAATTTATTTTTAATGATTTTAAAGTTTGACAGACATGCACAAATTGTTGGCATTTTTTTAAACAAGTAAAAGTAGGAAATACATAAAATTGTAGGTACTTTCAAGAAATATAGTTAACTGTAAGTGCTGTATTTTAATAATCTATCAAAAATCAAAATCATCAGGATAATATTAGGTATTGATTTTCAGACAAGAATTAGATTACAGTGATGGTCAAAAGCATTTCGATATTGCTTTGAAATCTACAGATAAGGTATGGCAGTTTCATTTTAAAGAACAAGATGTTAAAGTTTGTGATAAAATTGTCATCAGAAATACTGTCCACTTCGGTATTTACATAGGAAAATATTGGAGGATGAAGCTCTACCTACTGCCTCATTTATTATACACATAAGTACCGTATGATCGAATAAAAACGGCGTCCAGTTGGCTTGGAAATGACGATCGATGGCATTTCCTATATAAATTTACATATAAAATGACAGCGATCTTCATTTCATAGCCATCGCGGACGCCGTTTTTATTCGATCATACGGTATTATTATACAAAGAAAGAGTAATGTTATACACATAAATATTAATATTTTGTAGAGCAACAACACAATAAAAAACCAAAATATGCACACCAGCAACTAAAACAGGAACCATTAAATGAATATTATACACGTAAGTACAATTTGATCGAATAAAAAACGGCGTCAGCGATGCCTATGAAATGAAGATTGCTGTCATTTTATATGTAAAATGATATGGAGAATGTCATCGAGATGTTCATTTCCAAGCCAACTGGACGCCGTGTTTTTTCGATCATACAGTATTATTATACACATAAATAATAATATTATACACATAAACATCCCTTGATAAAGATCAACAATTTATAGAGCAATAACAGCATCAAATAATGGAAATAATGAACCCTACTGCTCAAATCAAAAACAAAATTTCAGCATTACCACTTTATTGGTTATATCAACAAAAGAAATTATTGAGTTTATGAGTCTAGATCCTACAAGCAAGCAGATCTATCACATAATTTAAAATGAAGATTTATCTATTATAGTATGTATAAACACTTTGCATCTTTTATTCAATGTTGTAATGAATTAACAAATTGCAGGTAATTTATTTTAATAACAAAAAAGAAACTTTAGATCAAAAAATATTTTCTTCTGATGAGGTTTATGAATATTAAAGTCTGTTGAAGTTTGGCCATTATGTGTTGGTATACAATTTATTTATGATGTTACAGTAGTTAAACCATCCGAGTACAAAATATGTTTAAAATCCACTATTCTTAATGAATGGCAACTATCAACTTGAGAGGAAGCTAAGAGAAAGGTTCTATTGGGTGGACTACAAGGAAAAGCGACATATACATGAGGATCTGGAAGGGCTATAACATTACGTCTCAAGCCATGGAACAATAGGAAACGAAATTCAATGGAAAATATTACAATACGTGGGATGCAAATTATAGTGCAAAGAATTGAGAAAAAGAATTATTAAAAGTAGTTATAGTTCCGATAGTTAAACCATCCGACTACCAAATATATTTAAAATCCACTATTCTGAATGAATAGCAACTACCAACTTGGGAGGAAGCTGCGAGAACCATTCTATTGGGTGAACTACAAGGAAGACATGAGCATCTGGAAGGGCTATAAAATTATATTATTATTTCACGTCCCAGGCCATGTTGGAATAGCTGGGAGTGAAAAAGAAGATAATACTGCACACGATTCTTGTCCAGAAGTAGTTGATATTAAGGTAGTTAAGCCATCCGACTATCGAACATTTAAAATCCACTATTCTGAATGAATGGCAACTACGATGGCAAAACGTAAATAAATACTTGTACAGTATAAAATTATATTATATTGGCTTAATTTTTATACTAAATAAAATGTGTTACGTTATTTTTGACCTGCATTATATTTATTTAAATCCCATATCATCAATTAAACTTTTAATAAAGTTTTCCTAATTATAATTAACATTAATTTTAAACTAAAGCTTTTTCATCTTGAATGAGATTTACGAAATAACTTATGAGAAACAATAAAAAGAGGCTCTGATATCTGAATAATCGATAATAAAACCACATATTGACTTACTTTTATACTAAATCAATGTAGGTATGAAGTTATTTTAAAGCTGCATTATATTTATTTTAAACCCATCACCAATTATTACTTTAAATAAAATTTGTCTTAATTATAATTACCATTAATTTTAAGCTAAAACGATAAGAATATTTTTTCGTCGTCTTGAATGACATTTGCGAAAAATAAAAAAAGGGCCTAGTCTATTCCTGCTGAATAAAAATCTGTAATTTATTTCATGCAACATGAAAATAAAATTGTATTTTTTTAAACCCGCGGCTTCGCGTTTGCTTCACGTCAAATATTTATGTCTTGAATCATCTGTTCTAAAATGTTCGGCGCATGTCTTAAATTTTAGAATCTTGCTACAGCAGCGCCATCCTAATTCTTCCCTTTTTTTGACCATTTTTTAATGCACGGAGTTATTTCTCCTTACCTCTACACTCCATAGTTGTTGTATACCATTTTTACCGGCGACCTAACCTCAAAATGACATGTTGCCTAATTTCGGGTAGAGTCAGTTGCTTAAGTTCGCATATCCGAAATTGGGAGGCCAGATTTCAATAGGTATTTTATTGGTGTGTTTTTAGTTGCAGAAATGCCTGGAAGAAATAAAAAAAACTTAAAACCTGGTCTTCAGAAAGCATGCAGAACGCTATTGATGCCGTAAAAAAAACAAAAAAATGGGATATTTGAAAGATTCGCGCACTTTTAATGTTCCATAATCAACTTTAGAAGACTATGTGAAGCGTGGTAGTTCTCCAGCTTCAGCCGGAAGAATACCTGGCCTTTCGCCAGACTTGAAGAAGATGTTAGTTGATTATTGTTTGGAATCGTTCTTAATGTTACTTTTACTCTACATCCGAAACTAGGAACCATGTCAACCGAAATTAGGCAACTTTTTTTCAAAGCACAGAAATGCATATTTTTGGTTTTTTAGTTGTTTAAGTATTTTTGTATTAAAATTAAACTTATTTGACTGTGTATATATTTTTACTATAATACCCCTACAAATATATTTACCTGTATACCCAAAGTCCAATTTAATTTTTTTTGTTTTATTATAAATAAAAACAAAAATCTATCCGAAATATGGCACCTTTCCTAATCACAATAATTAATAAAATTAAAATAAAAATATAAAATTAATAAATTATATATTTTACCTAATTTATTATTAAATATTATTAGTATTAGTTATTATTACTATTAGTCCAACCTTACAACAATTTTAAGTAAAAAAATAATGGTATTTAAGATAATTACAGAAAACCTAATTTTAAAAATGTTTTAACATCCTGTAACTCTAAAACTATGCATTTCCTACCCACGCTTATAGGAACTTTTTTCATATTTTTTGATGACGAATCAATTAGTATTTATTTAATACTTTGGCAAATTAATTATATTATTTTTTTTAAAGGTTGCTATTAGACTTTTGGATCAAGACAAATTAATAAAATTGCGTCAAAACTCATCAAGGATGCCGAAATCGACAAAATATCAAGAGACAACTTTTAATCGGCATTAAACTGCTTACACTATTAATAAGAGAGAAAGAAAAAGTCAGTGGCGTACATGCTTTAAAAAGAAAGATTCCAGCGATAACTCATATGCACGTCCCGGGTGAATATGTCCACAGTTTTTAACTTTAAAATATGTCGCATTTATAGTAACTTGTCATCAAAATCATTCGAAACACTAAAAGTGGAAGAAAATTATAATAAATCGAAAAAAATAATGACTTTAACCTCCTGTAGCTACAACATAAAGCAGAATTTGCTTACTATGTTGATATAAAAATTAAATCTTATTTTTGCATGAGGAATTTCCTCAGATGTTTTCGAAACACCCTGTATTTTTGATTTAAGATTAAATTTTAGATATTTTATCATGTCCAGAACCATTTTTTACCTGCATGAAACACAAAAATAAATTGAAAATTATTCTAGATCAATATGGTTTTTAATTTTTCAATGTCATGTGCTTCTGACGTTATTTTAAAAGCTAAAAGCGAAACCTCAGTTTTTGAAGATAATTCGCTTTAAAAATTATTTTTTTAAATGAGATACAACATTCCCTTTTAATCATAATATACAGGGTGAGTTTCCTACGATGTTCTCTATGGGTATCTCGGAAACTACTGGAGATAGAGAGTCAGTTAAATAGGGAAAGAATTGCAGTTTTATGGGGTCATAAATAAGCGCCTTTCAGATTTTTGAAAAAGTTCATGGCTTACTAGATATTTCGAAAAAAACAAATTTTGGCTATTTTAAAAATTGTCCCTAATTCCATTATAATCTATTTTAGACAAAAAGTTTTCAGATAACAGTTGAAGATATTCACATCCCTAATGAGATTGTGTTCTCCGATTTTTTCTAAAGCCTGTCATTTTTGACATATGACACAAACATATGTTTTTTTAAATGGAAACCATGACTTCATAAACAGCGTCAATTTTTAAGCTTTTCAGCGATATAAGCTATAATATGTTTCTTTCACAAAATTACTGAGTTATAGCCAATTCTTATCTTTCTTGACTAATTTCACTTAGTTAGCCATGGAAACAAGTTCAATCGTCGTTGCTCTCAGAAATATGAAATTGTCATATTCAATCTTTGTGAATTAAAATAAACAAAAATTGTAAATGAGAGTTTTTCAAATGAAGAAAAGCGTGTAGGATTATTGGTTCAACTTTTCTTGGCCATATACGATACGTTGACCGGTGAACGTTACTTACGTTTTGTAGAGAAAGGTTTTCAAGACATGTTAGAAAAGTTAAATTTATTAATACTCGCCCATTAATAGAGTGGTTCCAACATGACTTTCATTATGACACACCAACCCCAATCCCCCCCAACAAACACACAATGAAAGAAATGTTAAAAATTATTTATATCATAATTATCTAGACTCAGGGATAGAAAGAGGTGGACCAAATTGCATGGGTCTCCTCGGTCACTTGACCTATCCATTTTAGATTTTTTTATGCGGTATGGTTAACAACAAGGTTTACAGAAGAACTTATGAATTAAGAGCAGCACTCGAAGAGGCGGAACAAGAGAAGTTTATTTAAGTCGACCGGTCGTTCTGTGAGAATAGCTAGAAATTCAGTTTTAAAAAGATGCATTTATGTACTCAAAACAATTGCGAATTTTTTGAAAATTTTCTAAAATAACTTTATAATATAGATTAATAATATATTTTGTCTTTTTATAAGTAATAAATCATAACAAAATTAGAACACCATTGAAAACCGTTCTCTAAAAAAACGTAAATAACTTTCACTGGTCAACGTATCCTCGAAACTGTATGGCCAAAAAAAGTTGAACCAATAATCCTACACGCTTTTCTTCATTTGAAAAACTCTTATTTACAATTTTTGTTTATTTTAATTCGAAAAGATTGAATGTGACAATTTCATATTTCTGAGAGCAACGACGATTGAACTTGTTTCCATGGCTAACTAAGTGAAATTAGTCAAGAAAGATAAGAATTGGCTATAACTCAGTAATTTTGTGAAAGAAACATATTATAGCTTATATCGGTGAAAAGCTTAAAAAATGGCGCTTTTTATGAAGTCATGGCCAACTATGGTTTCCATTTAAAAAAAACATATGTTTGTTCATGTCATATGTCAAAAATGACAGGCTTTAGAAAAAATCGGAGAACACAAACTTATTAAGAATGTGATTATCTACAACTTTTATCTGAACACTTTTTGTCTAAAATAGATTATAATGGAATTAGGGACAATTTTTAAAATATCCAAAATTTGTTTTTTTCTAAATATCTAGTAAGCCATGAACTTTTTCAAAAATCTGAAAGGCGCATATTTATGACCCCACAAAACTGCAATTCTTTCCCCATTTAACCGACTCTCTATCTCCAGTAGTTTCCGAGTTACCCATAGAGAACATCGTAGGAAACTCACCCTGTATACTAAATATGAAACTGCATAAGGCAAGTTTTATATTTTTTACGTTATTAGTTTTTTTTTTCGTAAATGTTAACTAATGAAAAAGCGAGTAACTAACACTTAATTAAAATTTGTTTTGTAATCATTTTAGTTTTTATGAATTAATAAACAAGTATTTTTCCACTTACGTTCCATAATTAAGCTTGAAAGTTCTTTGAAACTTAAAAGTGTGCGCTATCTTCTAAATATTATATACCTATAGAATAGTAATAAACGAACCAAAAAAAAAACGGCGTCAAAGACGGCTAGCAAATGACAAATGTTCATAATTTTAGCGAGGTTATGCCCTAGACGCCATTACTTGGCCCCTACTCTTCTTTTTTTTATCGTATCTTTACCGCCTTTATGTTGAGTAAAAACTAGTTTTTAATAGTGTAGTTTAAAATTTGAGAAAAATAGCATACAGGGTGGCCCATCGAAAACGTTCCGCAAGGCATACCGGCCAGGGTATTTTTTTTTTCAAAAAATCCAAAAACACGTCAATTTTGTTTGTGAGGGGGACAACTTTTGCCCCAAAAATTATTGCAAAATCTTCAACCCTCTAAGCGGGGGTGTCATCCCCCAACTTTTTTCAAATGGGAAGGGGGGTAAAGTGGCGCCGCAATGAAAAGAGCTTTCTATTCTCTATATTTCTCCGCTTTGTTTTTGAAAATCGGTCGGGTCATTGAGAAAATATGAAGCATTGAAATTTGAAAAGTTTATTAAAAGTTAAACATTTATCAGAGTAAATGATAAAGGTAAATTCATTCGACCAATTTGCAATTTATTCATAACGGAACCAGTTTCGCGAAATTTTGCTACTAACTCGCGAACAATTTTGCCATAAAGGTGTTTGTCAGGATAGCATACATTGAATATGTGCGCAACCCGATACATTCATTATTATTAAAATAAAGTTCGATTATTTCCACTTTTTCTGCAAGTGAGTACACCATAATTGTTAAGAAGTTTAACGATACTGAGAAGCATTGGCGAAGTTAGCTCTCTGATTTTGGGGGGGCTTAAGCCCCGGCATCTTTTGATCATAACATTAGGTAAGATTAGGATGAAAACACAGAATTTAATACTAAATGCTTTAGTGGCAATATCGAATAAACATGGACTAAACAGAACTAAGTATAACTGATATATACATTTTAATAATAAACATACAGATATTAAATATGACTAAAAAATAAAATAAGAAACACCCAGACCTTCGCATTAAAATATATACATCACAATATCACAATATATTGTTTTCGCAGAATTACTTCTAGGTTAAACTTTAAACTATCGAGTGACATATTAATACTGACAGACCAGGGACCGACTGTAATCGAGCTTGTATTGCATAGAGCGTCAAACATTTTGGGAGGGCTAATTCTACATTTGGGGGGGCTAAGCCCCCCCAAGCCCCCCCATAACTTCGCCACTGCTGAGAAGAAGTTCAACGCACAAGTCACAGAACAGCTATCTAGCAACTGCCGCACCTGATCGTTCAACCTTGTGGCAAGTGAAAAAATGCGTAAACATCTAGAAATAATAAGAAAAAACAGCAAATTGGTCGAAGGAATTATCCTTATCATTTACTCTGATAAATGTTTAAATGAACTTTTCAAATTTCAATCCTTCATATTTTCTCAATGACTTCACCGATTTTCAAAAGCGACGCGGGAAAATATAGAGAATAGAAAGTTCTTTTCATTTCGGCGCCACTTGACCCCCCTTCCCATTTGAAATAAGTTGGGAGATGATACCCCCGCTTAGAGGGTTGAAGATTTTACAATCATTTTTGGGGCAAAAGTTGACCCCCTCACAAACAAAATTGACGTGTTTTTGAATTTTCTGAAAAAAAATTACTCCGGCCGTTATGCCTTGCGGAACGTTTTCGATGGGCCACCCTGTATATCATTTTATTAGGAGTAAAAATGATTTTTTTTGGGATGTTGCTGGTTGCTGTACGTTTGACATAAAACCAATGGCATAAAAAGCCATTTTTACTCCGAATAGAACATGCAATTTTTTTTCAAACGCCTCAAGTAATTTTTTAAAACCATTTTAAAACATTCCAAATATATAAAGATTTAAAAGTTCTTATATTGCCAATCACTTCGCAAAAATCAATAGTTTTGTGACGTTTGAAAAAAAAATTATTTTGTAAGTTTTCTAACATGTCTAATTAAATTTGGACTAAAGGAATATTGCTGGTTGCTGTAGATAATTTTCTCAGAGAAAATAGATAAATAATAAAAACTTTTTAAGGCAAAAATTTCAAAAGGACAATTTGTTCCAAAAAAGAAGTGTCCTTTTTAAAAAAGGACAGGTGGCAATCCTATTTCGCATCTCCTAGAGGAAGTAATATTCTATATGGATACTAACAATTTATAACAAAATTTTTGAATGAATAGGTGCTTTAATAGACACTAAATAAAATAAACGGACATGACCTTACATGAGATCTCACATTAATTTCTGAGATTTTTTAATATTTTGGTATTTATGAAATAAAGTATGCCTCATTGTTGCTAATTTTAAGAGAAACTAATTCAAAAATATTTCTTAGAAGAGCATGACGCGCCATCTATCGTCTTTTAATTATGTAGAAAATGGCGAATGCGCTGGGAAACAAGCCAAGTATAGAAATTTACTTTACTGATATTGTTGTATTGATTTTGCAGAAAGATTCCTGTAACGTGGTTTTACTGCACGCTCTGTACACCAAAAGAGTACACCAGCAGCAGTAGATATTATATTTTATGAAACAAACATTTTTAAATAAATAGCAAAAATTACAAGAAAAAATATTGAAAAACAAATATAATTTATAAAATATCTACAAATCTTAAAAAATATTTAAATTATTAATCTTGAATTATTATAATTAAAGGATACTTGTGCTTAATAACTAAATGCTCAACTTCTCTAAAGAGCCGGTAACATGCAAACTGGTAGTAGAAAACAAAATTATTGAGCAAGTATCACCGTTCAGATACCTAGGAATAGA
Organism: Sitophilus oryzae; assembly: GCF_002938485.1. Taxonomy (NCBI): domain Eukaryota; kingdom Metazoa; phylum Arthropoda; class Insecta; order Coleoptera; family Curculionidae; genus Sitophilus; species Sitophilus oryzae. Next base: position 259,924 of record NW_022147536.1, read on the forward strand.
TATGTCGTACTACCATGATCGAGAGAAAGATCTGAGAAGCCAGATAAACACAACAACGGCCATGTCAGGATGTCTGAGGCAAATAGTGTGGACAAACCCCTTCGTGCGAACAGACAGCAAAATTAAAATTTATAAGACCTGCATCACACAAATAATGACAGTTGCTGAAATGAAGAACCTAAGAACCATCATGGGGAAGACTAGAAGAGACAGAATTAGAAACACAAATATTAGACAACAATGTGGAATATTATATTGATATAGCGAAACTTAAATTAAATATTACTAAATATAAATCATCAAACGTAATCGTTTGTTTAAGTTTCATCAAAAAAGAGGTTTCAATATAAGGTAAGTTTCAGTAGAAAGTTAAGAAAAAGGCAAAAAGATTCTAAAGCAAAACGTAAATGAGTACTTAGCTTTTGCTCTGAAGCTGTATTAGTCAATCAGTGTTGATTTGCTGTCGTACTGGGGCCCATATCCATTACGTAATTGCTTCAAACCATCAGAAAACTTGTAAATTTGCGGAAAAAGTGAAAACTCGTCAATTTCACACCAGCCTCCAACAGGGAATCTTCACGGAACCATTCATAAAAACCAAAAACTGCTCAAAACTTCGGCTCAAAAAAAAAACTACTGCTAAATCTTCTTAAAAAAAAACTCGTCCAAAATGTTCTCAAAAAAACTTCTCGTTTCCAAAACGAAAGTTGCTCCCAAAATCGACTCCAAAAAATTACTCCAGAAAACTCCCAAAATGTCAAATCTTCCCCTTAAGTTGGTAAGGGACACACTCGCAGGGCTATTCTAACCCATGGGTAAGGGACAGCCGGGAAGACCTCCAAAAATATGGAAAGACAGTTGGCAGTCCATCTCCCAAGAACTCCTACAGAGGCAACCTTAAAACTAACAGATCTACTCAGGGTTGGATGGGCCATATGGGAAAACGAGAAAATTCCCGGTGGGCCGGTGGGCCGGTCCCAATCAGATCTCAAAAAATGATTGATTTAGCAAAAATTAAATGGTTAATTTTCTAACTAAAGTTACGTAAGATTCTTAGTAACTGCCTAACCAGCTAATCAATTAGATCAATATAATCGTCAGTTGCTTTTAAACATAAACACCAATTTGTAAAATAACTATTGTTAGATGCCTTTCTCTGAGACACTTATAATTTTAATAAACATCTGTTTGTTGTTCCGTTTGAAATGTTTTATTATACAAGGTGAGTCTATAAGTGCACATTATTTTTGTGCTGCTTTGTGCAAATATTTTCAGGGCTGGTAGATATGAATAAAAGAAACATAATATATTCTTTTTACCGTGTTTCAAATAAGTCCAAAATAACCGAGTTATTAAAGTTTGAAATTTTTTAATTCACCGAAATTTTTCTGTATTTGCGTTTCTTTTTGTGGCGTGATATCAAAAATTAAGAAAATATACCGTGGGAACATTTGCGGTGAAACATCTTTTTTTACAAAAACTTCAGAGCCGTGTTCCTGAGGTCGAAATATACCACCCCTGAAAATATTTGCACTTATTTAAGACTCATCCTGTATAGTTTTACTACTATTCTTTTATTAATAAATAATAGTGACTCCGGCGGGCGTACAGTAGAAAAAAAATAACAAAGTCCCGCTTAAGATGGGCTGGTCACGTATGCAGAACGCAAGAAAACCGCATACCAAAATCTCTGCTTGACGGTGAGCTTGTAGACGGTAAGAGGAGGCCGGGTGGACAACTCAAAAGGTTCAAGGATAATTTCCACGAAAACTTAAAGGGAATTAACAAGCAGAATGAGTGGGAAGAGGCAGTTCACAATAGAACGGAATGGAGAAGAATTGTAAAGTCAGTTAAGAGCGACAACCAAAAAGTAAAGAGGCAATGAGATTTTTGAATGTCTGGAGTGCGGTAGACAGATAACATCACGTATCGGGCTTTTCAGTCACAGAAAAGCTCATGAAAGAAAACGCCTTGCGTGACCATCTTCTGATGCGTGTCAAATACTCGTTAGCGAGTAATGGCGGTATATATGTATGTAGTAGAAAAAAAAGTGAATATCATCTAAATAGTCTCGATCTATGTGTATACTATAAATATGATAGCGTAGCTTGACAACTGGGGCCTCGGTGCAATACTTTTCGAGCTTCTCTGAAAGGTAATAGACGAATTCGACGCGAACTCTGCGGTTGACAGAGAAAACATGAAGATCGCTATCTCTATGCTTGGTTTGAATTGGGGACAGACTAAAAGCCAAGTCTGAGAACTAGATGTTAAATATAAGTTGTTTTAAATGTTTCTGAGGTCGAAATATACTAGATACCAGTTAAAATACGTGCACTTATTTCTGGGACACCCTGTATATTAATAAATAAAATATGTTTCTTCGTTATAGTCGTTTTGTTTTTGTGGATTCGGGCCGGTTGCCTGTTATTTCCGGGCCGGTTTTCACTTCCCCATCCACCCCTGGATCGACTAGATCTCAAATGAGCAAGAGAAGAACAAGAAGAAGGGATACTTTTAAAGGGAAATAAATAAAACACATTTCAATCCGTCGTTTTTATCAAAAAAGATTTATTTTTTGAATAAATCATTTTTAGAAGAACAGTTATTTTACTATAGTTCGATTTCTTGTTTATTATTATTAATATTATTATGATTTTTTGCAAGAGTTTTCATTTTTTTACTCTCTTTTAATACAGTTATATTAAAATACATACACGTTCTACGCTATCGCTTTTTATACAATCCTAATATACATCGTATACTTCATATGAAGAGCACAATCAAATATAAAGTGTCTAATATAAGGGCTAGGGCCTACCAAATACATTAACAATTATTATCATTATTTTTTGGTATAGTATTTTTACTTTGCTTCGTTTTTTGTTACATCTGGTTTCTTATCAAAATGTCTGTATGGTGAATTTGCAGGTATCAAATATACAGGGTTGTTCACCACATACGACACGGAGTATTGTAGCTAAACGATTAGATTTTTACAAATTGTAAGTTTTGGGTTCGTTGGAGGACTATTAGGGCTACAATTTAAAAATATTTTTATAAGATACAGAGTGTCCCAAATAAATAAAAAATATCAAAGTTGTATTTTTTTAAATAAAAATAAAGGTAGATTTGATTAAGGTTTATCACACTTAAACCTTACCGTTTTTGAAATATTTAGGTTTTTGTCAAAATGCAGTAATAATTTTAATGCTTCACTTCTCTAGACGTATTCAGGTTTTTAAAACCAAATATTGTACTAAAGTATTTCTATTTACTAAATTTTGCTTTGCAATAATAAAAATTACACTACCTTATACCGAATGTCTAAAAATTTAATTTAAATAATTACTAGCTTTAAACGGCTAGAACTTCTTTAATTTAAATGGTGCGTCCTGTATATTTTATGAGAATCATATGCACAATATAATTGTATATCAAATTGTATTATACCATTTTTTATCTATCTCTTCAAGTTTTCTTAGAAAAAGAATTTTCTTATAATTTAGAGCTCATTTATCAATATGCCCATGGAATATTGACATTTTAGATTATTTTTAAAGATGTAACAAATTTTCAAAAAGTACAGATACTAATATTATCGATATAGTTTGTTTATTTCATTATAAAATAAAAAAAAAACTGTTTAAATATTTTTTAAAGAGAACCAATTAATATGATTCCAGTATTCAAACGACATTAATTGACTGTTTGCGATGATTAATAATAATTGCCGTTTATTACCGTTTAAAGATAGAAATTATTTAAAATAAATTTTTAGACACTCTGTATGAAGTAGTATTATTTTTATTATTGCAACACAATAACTGATCAATAAATAAACTTCAGTAAATATTTAGTATTAAAAACTTTGATACCCTTGGAGAAATGAAGCCTTAAAATTTTTACTGCAATTTCACAAAATTAAAAATATTTCAAAAACTGTAAGGTTTAAGTGTGATAAACCTTAAACAAATTTACCTTTATTTTAATCGTAGAAACCAAAAATGTAATTATATACAGGGTGTTCCATTTAAAAAAATACAACTTTGATATTTTTTTTATTTATTGGGGACACTCCTGCATCTTGTAGAAATATTTTTAAATTGTAGCTCTATTGGTCCTTCACCGAACCCAAAACTTACAATTTGTAAATATCTAATCGTTTAGCTACAATAGTCCTTGACGTATGTGGTGAAAAACCCTGTATATTATACCTCTTAAATCAATTTAAAATAAGTTATTTTTTATATAGGGTGACACAGTGTTCTGAAAAAGTTCCATATCAAATTCCCTATTTGAGCTTTTCACTCTAATCTTTTCGACGAAGTACACTGGCAATGGTAGCGCACATTTTATAAATATTATACAGGGTGACGCTATTCATATGAGCCGGAGTCTTCGGAAGGAATCGAGAGTTTGTATTGAAATAATAATTTTTGAGCATATTATGTAACTAAATTTGAAACATTTTTTTAATGTGTAATCATGAAATTAAGGTGAGTTTCGTTAAAGAAGACTAAAAATAGAGAGATAGATAGAAAAAGAATAAAAAAATCACCAAAGGTGTAAGGTTTTTGACATATTTATTACTTTCAAAAACAAAGAATACATTTTTAATTTCAATAAAGCTACCGAAATTGAAACTTACCCTGTATAGCTGGATACGTAGCTAAAATATCTAATGAACGTAAGGTGTACACGTTTTAAGTGCATAGTCCTTTAATAAAAAACAATTTTATTTTATTCCTAGTATCCAAAAACTATTAATATACGGTTGGTATATGTTTCATTACCAAAAAAAAAACACAACTTTGATGCGCACCTTTTTCTTTGGGAATACCCTGTAGCATCCCATACTATTATATTTAAAAAAAATGCTCCAAATTAACCTGCATTGTGCTCCAGATATGTAATTTCAATTCAAACAGTCGTTTTTTCGTTGAATACTGCTGAATAAAATTATATTTTAAATAGACATTTGTGTTTAATTTCTATATTTTACTAAAAAATATCACATGACACATGATATTTGTAATATATATTTTGACATTTCAAATTTATGCTACACTATATCGATATCGTATACAAAAGTTTGTAGTCCAGTTAGTAGGTATACCAAATTGTCGTATACATTGTAAAACATAAATATACTTGTTAAGATGTGATTTCACCATACAGACATTTATTATCATTATTAAATTATACAATTTGTATTATTACATCTCCCTATATTACTTGGGACATCCCATTGTATGATGAACATCTCAAGTAATAAGAATATGTATAAAATATAAATTAAAAAATAGATATTTTTTGAATTAAAATTATAGATTTTTTTGATCTCTATTTTCTAAAATACATAATAGATGTGTGTCTGAGACCTGTTTTTTCGAAATATAAATATTTTCATTTGTTTTATGAAAAGGAAAAGTACAGCGAGATAAAAAAACATTTATTATCCAGCAGCCTTTGAAATATGACGGATATCTAAATAATTCTAATAGGAAAATTAGCATTTTTAATCATACTGTATTTGTTGTACGTATACAATTCAAATATTCGATTCAAAAAAAATCAGTGTTATATTAGTGTTCGTAAATTCTTGAATCGATTATGTGAATTGTATATTATATGAGAACACTAATTCTTGATATAAATAGGTACCCTTTAAAATCTTACATTGCAATTCTATACAATTTATTTATTCATAACACATTATTTGGAACTTTGCTACTACAAGTTAGACTAAATTATACCGTACATAGAAAAGTAGCAAAATTCTCAATACAAATAAAATAAACATTTTACATAAGTATATACAAGATGAAATATACAGCAGCCTGAAAATGGATAAGGATATCTTACTATTGGAATTTTTTCATAATTTATTAAATTATGACGCCAGTTTATTGTTGTTCCATATTGTATTATGAAAAAAAGATTTTAATATACAGGGTCCGGGCAATAGTGCGTCGGGCATCTGTAGCTCCTAGAATAAACAAATTGAGAATTTTGTTTAAGTGCAAACCTAAAGTATGTACCAGGATGTATTTCAGGAAAATATTTTAGCTTCTATAGGGTGGCTCAAAAAAGTGTGAGTGGATCTGGATGATTTTTTTTTTAAATGGAACATCCTATATATTATAGCATTTTTGGCCTCCTTTCAAATCACTTTACATAATCCTAAGGTATTAGTAAATCTACTTCGATAGTTTCAGAGATATTAAAAAATAAATCAAAAATATATATTTTTCAACCCTTCTTAAAAAAAATATTAAAAATACAAGAACTGTTCTGAAATCAAAAATATATTAGATATTTACTTTAGAAGGTCTGTTCTTACTTTGCTATAAATATGGTAATCGTAAATCATACAGGATGTTCAATATTTTATGCCAAACTTTCAAAAATATAAAATATTTTCTCTTGTTTTTTTTTAATTATTTTTTTATTAGATGGAGAATTAAAAAAATATTTTTTTTTGTATTTAAAGTATTTCAAAATTTTTAATGGTTTTCCGGATACACGCAGTATTATTTCATATGGCACTTCCAATGGTAAAATACGAGAGAAAAACCATTAGGTGGCTGTGATGAAAATTTACTGTGGAAAATGCCATATGAAATACAAAACTGGGAATATCTACGAAACCGTTAAAAAATTTTAAATACTCTAAATACAAAAAATGTTCATTTTTTAATTCTCCATCTATTGGAAAAATAATATACAGGGTGTTCCATTTAAAAAAACGAAAAAAAATTATTTTATATTTTAGAAAGATTGGCGTAGAATTTTGAACATCCTGTCTAATTTACGATTTCCATATTAATAGCAAAGTAAGAACAGACCATCTAAAGTAAATATCTAATATAGTTTTGATTTCAAATCAGTTCTTGTATTATTAATATTTTTTTAAGAAAGGCTGAAAAATATATAAACTTTATTTATTTATTAATATCTCTGAAATTATCGCAATGTATTTACTCATGTCTTAGGATTATGTAAAGTGATCTGAAAGGAAGCCAAAACTGTAATAATATACAGGGTGTTCCCTTTAAAAAAATCATCCCGATCCCTTCACACTTTTTTGAGCCAACCTATAGAAGTTAAAATATTTTCCTGAAATACATCCTGAAGTACATAATTTAGGTTTGTACTTAAACAACATTTCCAAGTTTTTTATTCTAGGAGCTACAGATGCCCGATGCACTATTGCCGGACCCTGTATTTTTCGGCTATTCCGGATTGAAAATACATAGTATATTTTCATTTTTGACACCTATTAATATGACATTTATAAATAATTCTTATGATGATATAATTAGGTATTATCTATAATATCTGATCTATTTACAACCCACTGTATATGTTTATTTTTCATATTTATACACAACAAAATACCGAATATATAAAAATACTACAAGTATTAATTAATTCTACACAAATAAATTGATTTTTAATCGTACAATCAAACGACGAATGATACAAACTTACATTCTTATAACAAAATAAATCTATAAACCATATACTTATTCATATTGACGTCTATATACATAATTGTAATAAGTCGATAATATAGTAACTTGGGTTATACCTCAAAATTTCGGCAATGTTTGAATAAATATTATTTGAAATTTTTATTAAAATAAAAATAATTTTAATAAAATATCTGTTTTGATAATTTTAAAAATTAATATCGTATTTAGGTGTTTCAATGAAATATGAAAACAAAATAAATAAACTCTAATAACTTATGCTTGCTTCATCTACGTTACCGTAGATGGAGCTGAAGGCTTGGTAGGGTTTATATAAATAAACAAAATACAAGAGGCAAAAAATTAAGGCCTAAAAATGGCGAGAGCTGCTAGCACTCGGCATAGTAGTACGTTTTGTACTCAAATGATATTCTCTGCTTTTCGTTTGTCAGATTGAGATAAATCTCCGAAACCGGTCGTCGAATGGCTGTTCCCTTCATAGTTCAGTAATTGGGGATCAAAAAAGGGGCCTGCTTGGAAAAAAGTCCGCAAGTTTTAAAACTTTGCAGGTTTATAGGTTTTAAAGTCCCTAACTAAAATCCATAAAATGCATATTTCCAGACTTGCCGCCGGCGCCGCCATCTTGCCAAGATGGCGACCAAAATCGGTATTTTGTAAATATCTTGAAAACTATGCGTTTTTCTCAAAAAAATTTGAAGAGAATAAAATTTCCTATAAAAAAGGTTCTATGAAAATTTTCGCTAAAGTTAACCGTTTAAGCACAAAATCACTTGAAATTTTGTATGAAGTATGATATATTATGTATAGTCGATTTTCCGAAATGATAACCACAAATGATAATAATATATAATAATAATGATACGCCATTGTTTTATAACAAAATTGAAGAAACTAAACTAAAACTAGTTTTAGTGAACCCTAATCGACGTTTGATTTCGGGAAATCGACCATACATATTGTATACAAAATTGTAAAATTTTCAGGGATTTTGTGCGTAAACGGTTGACTTTGCCGAAAATTTTCATGAAACTTTTTTTATAGGAAATTTTATTCTCTTTAATTTTGCTCTCTCCAAATTTATGCGAAAAATGCATAGTTTTCGAGATATTTACAAAATACCGATTTTGGGCGCCATCTTGGCAAGATGGCGGCGCCGGCGGCAAGTCTGGAAATGTGGATTTTATGGATTTTAGTTAGGGACCCCAAACCCTATAAACCTGCAAAGTTTCAAAACTTCCGGACTTTTTTCCAAGCAAAAAATCTCCAAAGTCTGATGAACTTAATGCAGAGAATAAGCATATATTTAGGTTTTTTTAGGCATTAATTTGTTCTTTCTTGTATTTTGTTTATCTAATAATTAAATTTTAAACTTTTAATATAAGTTAGTACGAAAGCGTAGAGTACTATCGCTACGTTGAAAAATATGTTTAGCAAAATTTGCAGTTTTTCAGTAAATTTAGGTACACTTTTTCTACAGGGTGTTTTAAGAAACATGTGCCATCTCTCATGGGAAGATTTCTTAGGTAAAAATAAGATTTAGTTTTTATCTCAACATAGGTCCGAGTCTGCTTTGTTTCGTATCTACAGGGTGTTAAGTCTTAATAATCTTTCGCTTTATTATAATTTTCTTCCAAGTACTTTTAGTGATTCGAATGAAATTTTTAAAGTAAAAATTACAATAGGCGCTACATATTTTAATGCTAAAAAAGTGTCGACAGATTCATCAGTGTGCACCACCGACTGTTTTTCCTGTTATTAGCAATATATAATGCCAATTAAAAGTTATATCTTGTTATTTTGTAGATTTCGATATCCTTGATGAGATAAACGCAATTTGGTTAATCACAACTAATAAAATTAATAAATTATTTATTTTATCTTATTTATATTTAAATATTATTACCAGTAGTTATCATTACTATTAGTCCAACCTACAGCAAATTGAAATAAAAAAAATAACGGAATTTAAGATAACTACAAAAGACCAAATTTTAAAAGGTTTCAATATCCTGCATGTAAATATGCGTTTCATACCCTAGTTTATAGGATTTTTTTCATGTTTTTGATAAGGAATCAATGATTACTTATATAACACTTTCGAAAGTTAATGATATTAATTTTTCTTAAAGGTTGCTATTAGACTTGGATCAAGGCAAATTAATAAAATTGCGTTTACCTCATCAAGGAGGCCGAAATCGACAACATTATCGAGAGACAACTTTTTATCCGCGTTAAAAGGCTTATACTCTTTCGCTAATAATAGAAAAAAATTCAGTGGCGTACATGCTTTTTTTTAAATTCCAATGATAACCTACGAGTATATGCACGTCCCTAGTGCACATGTCGACACATATTTAGCATTAAAATCTGTAGCTTTAACGCTCAAAATTTCATTGGAATCGCTAGAAGTACTTATAAATTATAATAAATCGAAAAAATAAGACTTTAACACCCTGTAGCTACGAAACAAAGCCGAATCGGACCTATGTTGATATGAAAAATCTTATTTTTACGTGAGGAATCTCCCCACGAGAGATGGCACATGTTTCTTGAAACACCCTGTATGTTTAGATGATTTTATACATATAATATCATATTTAGGTAGTCAATAAAATATAAAAATAATATTTATATTTTCACTCAATTAAACTATAATTTTAATTTATATTATAAACGAGAAAAAAAGAAATATCTACTGATAAACGAGAAACCCTGTAAAAAAATAAATAATACCCTAGAGTTTTTATTTAAAATAGTTGATAAAAATTCAATAATAACAGAAATATTTTATTTCCCTTTTTAAATTGCATTATTGAATAAAATACAAAAAGACAAATAAAACCATTCTGCGACGATGCACTCTGAAGCAGTTAAATCGAACTCTCTCCGACAACGTTGCCAACTCTAGCTAGATTTTTCTTTTTGTTTCTCGCTCGTACACAACATTTTATCGACATATTTATGGAGCTTTATTGTGAATTATGCCAGCACAGGCAGCTCTTGCTCTCCAAAACAAAGAACGACGGCACAACCCAACAAGCGTACTATATCATCGACTGCTGGGGAATACTTGGAGACGGGGGTGGTGGGAGGAAAGGGGGGGGGGGAAACGTGGGGAAAAATGGAGGAGATTGAAAATGGCGTTGCAGCGAGGCGACCGAAGCTCCCGGCGGAAAAGGGAGGCCAGGCAGTGGCGGCGTAGTTATTTTTTTGTGTTTTCGTCAAACAGGAGTTCTAAAAATATCAAATTTGAATAATATGTAAAAATTAATATTTATTTTTCGATGTACAGGGTGAGTTTTGAAAGTGCGAAAGTAAAAGTTATTTAAGATTGGCCCTGTATAATAGTAAGATGGATTTGTTTAAAAATTAATAATTATAAAAATCATAATTTGTCTATTTATGATTCGCATTTCTCTAAATTTTAAAATTGTTTTTAAATTTAAAAAACCGCTAATTTATTTAAATAATTAACTTCTCTATTTATTTCGGGTTGTCTCAATAACATAAATTATGAAAAAAAACTGACATAAAATTCAGCCAACACAATAAATTTGTATACCGGGTGTCTTTCAAAAGTAGCTCACCTCTATAACTTTTTATTTGCCAAAAAAAAACGAGATTTGGTACCTTACTATATGACATAAATCAGGATTGATTGACGTATTCAATTATTTTCGGGGACTTCCTGTTTCATCGGAAATGACTAGAATTTTTGATTTTTAAATGACACTATTATTTTTTTACTTTATTTGATAGAAAATTACACTTTGAATAAAATTATTTAAAAAAAAAATTGAAAATTTGGAATTTTTTGAGGAAAAAATTGGAAATATTTTTAAATTTTACTTAAAAAACATAGATCTAATGGTTCTGAAAATTTAGGCATTTTTTTTATTTTAATTTTCAAAATAAAATATCTCGGTTATTTTGGATTTGTTTAAAAAAAATAAAAAGAAATTGTGTTTCATTTATCGAGATCTCTACCAGCCCTGAAAATATTTGCACGTATTTAAGACTCACCCTGTATATCAACTTTAAGTCGTATAACTAAATTTTATATAAACTTTAGTATTTGGCTTATCGAATTTTTAGAATTTGGTTAAACGAAGGATTGATTTTAACTTTAAACACTCTTTGTAGCGTATGATCGATAAAAAAAAGGCCGTCCAGTTGGCTGCGACATGACGATCGATGAGATTTCCCATAAAAAATTACATTTCCGATAAAAATTTACATATAAAATGACAGCGATCTTTATTTCATAGCCATTGCTGACGGCGTTTTTTTTTTCGATTACCTATACGGTACTACTTTCGTGAGCAGTGTTGTTTTTTGATTCATGTCAACACACGCTGTGATTAATTTTTAAGAGTGAAATGAACTCGCCACCAACAGTTTGCAATTTTTTTAATTATCATTAATTTTTTACGTTATTTTTTAATATGGACAGGTGGCTTTGGTGACTATTGTCGACAGTTATATTACTGTCCGAATACTGACCGAAAAATATTGTTTTGGGAAAATTTCCTCACAGTGTTTTTTAAAAAAAACCTTCGATTTACTATCTAATTATCATATAGTAAGCCAAATAGCAAAATAAGACACTAATTCACGACAATACATTAAAACACTTCATTTTTGCATTGGACGCACGTTTTGCTAACATATTAGCATCATCAGCAGATGATTAAATCTCTTAACGAAACGTTTGTCCAGAGCAAAGATTAAATGTTTTGGAGTATTAGTGTTTTATTTTGCCATTGTAATACCAAAGGTTTATATAAAACTGACTTTATGAATTAAAATAGATATATTTATACACAGTCTGCTATAAAAATATGAAAATAGTACTAAAAATAAAAAAAATAAAAAAATTCCCTTGCATTTTTTTTGCCTCTGTGTGTAATAAATAAAAAAAATAAAAATTAGAAGTTAATTACTTTATATGGAATTAAAAAAAAAGAAATTACAGTTGTAGGTAATTAAAACGAACTTTATGCACTTCATTGAATGACAATGAAAATTCTATTTTATAATGTTCATCAAAATTTTATTTCAATCAATTTTTTACGTTGTCTTCCATAAAAGAATGCTATTTACAGTTTCAAACGAAAACATCTATAAATTTTGATTTCAAAATTTTGAGAGAATTAAAAACAAGAAACCTGCTGTAATAGTAGCAATAACTCCCTACGCCACTGCACTTTATCTTCCTCTCACTTCCAGTCGCTCACAAAACAAAATACCCCCACCTCCGAAAATATAGAATTTCAGAAAATACAACAAAGCACAAGAAAGAAAAATAGAAATAAAAATTACAAAAAAATACATACACATATCTATCCATCTCCGGCAACCAAAACAGACACAGAAGAAGAAAAATTAATAAACGCTCGCGTTATTGTGCGTCGTGTCGTAGTTGATTTGCAGGTACGACGGCATCGCCGCGTTCAGCTCCGACGCCCTACGTCGCAACGCCGCTATGCTGTGGCCGCGCCACACGTCCTCGTCCTGGTCCCCGCCCCCTCCGCCAGTCGGAGAGGCGCCCGATGACACGGGAGGCGTGGCCGCGTTCGAACAGGGCGGCAGCTGGGAGGAGGGGGGCGGGGAGGCGCCGCCCACGCTGCCGTTGGTGCCGCCGCCGCCCGCCGAGTTGCAGTACGTCATCATGCTATCACCTGAAACAGGAAAAACAGAAAGAATGAGAGAGGGTTGGTGGGGGTGGGGATAAATCAATTTTAGGGTATGTGTGTGTAGAATGCGGGTAGGGGTTTTGTGTTCGAAAATATCGGAGTTTAAGTTTGGAAAATAAAAATTCGCGTTAAAGTTATTTTATGTACCTATCTATATAATTAAATTTTTAGAAAATAAGAGGCAGCAAGTACTGGAAACGTTAATTACATATAAGTCTGTTCAGCTAGATAACGGGAAGTTACAATTCGTAGAGTGCTTAAAACACTCTTTTCGCAACGAATTTCACACAAGATTTTTTGTGAAAGCGGATAATTTGAGATTTTCATGCTATTATTATTATTTATTTTTAAACATTTGTTAAAATCTTTGAATAAGAAGACTAAGGAAGGAGCATATCAAAAATCTTAGGTACACCGCGATGGGCCTCAAATATGGCCGACTTAAATTCCGGTTTATCAGTGTCGTTCTAATTTTATTTAAAAAATGTAAAACTATGATGTAGGGTAGACGTGGGGTAGACTGAATAATTTGTTGTTTTATTTTACATTGTGAATAAATGTTGGTAGTTATTAAAATTGTTATAAAAATATATAATTCTAATAAAAATAGATAAGTTATAATAAGTATTTATTACCACAAACATCCGATACGCTACTGAAGCAGGTAAGTCAATCTAAATTCTTTGACATCTAATCTTTGACAAGTAATAAATAAAAGCTAAAATGCAAGAAAAATATATAATTTAGTTAATTTAAGTGAATTTCATAAATGATCGGTTTACTACACGTATGTATATTATATAGTCACTTACTAGCGAAAAGTTGTTCCATTATTTCACTCAATTTTTGCCGAGATCTACCGCACGCTACACAACCAACTATTTTAGAGTCTTTTTCGATAAATCGCGATAGTGTCACTGTTAATTTAAGTGCTGCCACAATTTCCATCTAGATTTACTACCTTTATACAACTATCAGTAGTAGAATAAATAATAAATAACATAAAATAAGCTTCGTAAAGACTGACAAATCCACAAAATTTCAAATCAAATTCAAATGTGTCAAATGAATCGTCAAACAAAACTGTCAAGGATCCCCACCCTAGAGTGCTTTTATGGCGCTTTTCCCGCCCACCATGCATGAATACATGGATAGCATTATGCTCCTTCCTTAGTCTTCTTATTCAAAGGTTAAAATGTTCTGGTAATCGGTTTCTAAGGCACTGTTTAATGACAAAGTTCTGTCAGGTTCAAATGTCGCCGTATTTCCTATAAAGTTTTTTGAAAAAATCAGTGATAATGACGAGTCTTTGGATATTCAATAAGCTGCTGAAACTGAGCTATCCACGTTAGTGCCCGAGAAGTCGAAAAACTTGTATGAGACCACCTACAACAACTTTGAAACCTGGGTCAAAGAAAAAAATGTTGAGAATTTCACAGAAAAGGTATTGCTAGCCTATTTCCTGAAGATATCCACTACCTTAAAGCCGTCAACTCTGTGCAGTAAATATTCGATGCTCCGCATTACGATTACTGAGGGACCAATAGATGGTAAAGTAAACGCCACGAATGTTTGGGAGTGATTCATCGGTCGCTACCATGTGAACTAATCTGTTCAAGGTCACATAAAACTTAATTCCAGTGCAGTGGTATTTCAAGTCATATAATAATCAATATATAATCTGTTGTAATTTGTTGTTTTAACTGTCAAAGTCTTGTCAGAACATACAGGGTTGTTCACCACATACGACACGGAGTATTGTAGCTAAACGATTAGATTTTTACAAATTGTAAGTTTTGGGTTCGTTGAAGGACTATTAGAGCTACAATTTTAAAATATTTTTACAAGATACAGAGTGTCCCAAATAAATAAAAAATATCAAAGTTGTATTTTTTTAAATGGAACACCCTGTATATTATTACATTTTGAGTTTCTACGATTAAAATAAAGGTAAATTTGATAAAGGTTTATTACACTTAAAGCATACCGTTTTTGAAATATTTTCTATTTTGTGAAATTGCAGTCAAAATTTTAAGGCTTGATTTCTCCAAGGGTATCAAAGTTTTTAATACTAAATATTTACTGAAGTTTATTTATTGATCAGTTATTGTGTTGCAATAATAAAAATTATACTACCTTATACAGAGTGTCTAAAATTTTATTTTAAATAATTACTAGCTTTAAACGGCAATAACTTGTTTAATTTAAATAGAATACTCTGTATATTTTATGATAATCAGATGCACAATTTAATTGTCTATCAAATTGTATTATACCATTTTTTACCTATAGCTTCAAGTTTCCGTAGAAAATGCATTTTCTTGTAATTTTAATTCATTTATCAATATACCCATGGAATACTGATATTTTAGATTATTTTTAAAGATGTACCAATTTTTTAAAGAGTACAGATACTAATATTGTCGATATAGTTTGTTTATTTCATTAAAAAATAAAAAAAACTGTTTAAATATTTGTTAAAGAGGACCAATTAATATGATTCCAGTATTCAAACTACATTAATTGACTGTTTGCGTTGATTAATAATAATTGCTCCAAAACTAAAAACTGATTTTTTATGTGTATTAGACAGTGTGGTAAAAGTAACACCTTAAAATGATATTTCATTTTTTGACAAATGATTATTTGTAACAACACAGACATTCATTTTTATAACTTATTATTATATTGATTTCTGATTCAAATCCACATTTATTTAGAATAATTTATTCACGAACATAATTAAGTATGTAATTAATTAGTATTTGGGCGGAAATAATGGTGGTATATTTAATTAATGGTATACTCTTTTATGAAGATTTTGAATAGTTTTCTTTTTACATACAAATGGGCTAGTAATATCATTTTGTTAAAAACGATAATATTACTAGCCTGTATATTTTGTACATTTGTTGCTTTAAAAACAATCTAAAATGTCAATATTCCATGGGTATATTGATAAATGAGGTCTAAATTATAAGAAAATGCATTTTTTTACGAAAACTTGAAGGGATAGGTAAAAAGTGGTATAACACAATTTGATAGACAATTAAGTTATGCATCTGATTCTCCTAAAATATACAGGGCGTTCCATTTAAATTAAACAAGTTATTGCCGTTTAAATCTAGTAATTATTTAAAATAAAATTTTATACACTCTGTATAAGGTAGTATAATTTTTAATATTGCAGCATAATAACTGATCAATAAATAAACTTCAGTAAATATTTAGTATTAAAAACTTTGATACCCTTGGAGAAATGAAGCCTTAAAATTTTTACTGCAATTTCACAAAATTGAAAATATTTAAAAAACGGTAAGGTTTAAGTGTGATAAACCTTAATAAAATTTGCCTTTATTTCAATCGTAGAATCTAAAAATTGAATAATATACAGGGTGTTCAATTTAAAAAAATACAACTATAGCATTTTTTACTTATTTGGGACACTCTGTATCTTGTAAAATTATTTCTAAATTGTAGCTCTAATAGTCCTTCAACGAACCCAAAACTTACCATTTGTAAAAATCTAATCGTTTAGCTACAATACTCCGTGTCGTATGTGGTGAACAACCCTGTATATTTGGAAATAAATATAAAATGGAATGGGCCCCATTGGTCGCACTGCAAGCACACCAATGGACTGACGCACAAAAACGAATCAATCAAAGAAACGCGATATAGTATCGTCTTTGTCAATCACGCTAACATTTTAGAATAAGAAGGGGGAGCGCAGGCAGATGATTAGACAGGGCCTTTCAAAACCTACGTCTGCGGTAAAAATTTACGTTTTTAATGTAAAAATGATAGCGCGCGTGTCTATTCTAACTTCACCAAGCGATGAATCACTCCAAAATATTCGTGGCGTTACTTTATCAATTTCGTACATGTATTATGTAACATGTATTTCGTAAGTACGCAAAACTTCGACCGCTCAATGCGACACATCATCGATTTTTCTTGACGTATCGAAAAAATCAATGCTGTATCCTGCCAGTTGAAATCAATACAATTGGAGGTATGCCAAAAAAGATAGCGGAAATTTCTTGGACTCTCCAACGCCATTGAATACACTGGTCATTGTTTCCGGCGCAGCCCTCAAACAATGCTGGCAGATTCGGGAGCGGACATAACAGTTTTAAAGCGACATTGAGGTTGTCGATCAAGCTCGGTTTCTGAAGGTTAGATTGAAAATTCAATTGAACACTAAACCGAAATAGCAAAAAGAATCATGGGATAGAAAGATACGCCAAATAAGAAATTAAAAACAGTTCACGTAGAAGCAGAAGCTGCCAGCATTGCCAGTACAAGAAATTTACTTATTCCGACTCCTACAACTTGCATTTCTCTTAGAGACGAAAAGTTGGATGTCTCTTGTATTCACTTTAATAATTTAAATAATTATACCTTTAAGATTTATAATAAATAAATATTTTCATTGTTTTTAACGTTTCATTTTTTACTTTTTGCACTAGTGCTACTACTACCAACCTCGCTACCAACTAGTAATCATTTCGTAGATAAACTAAAAGTTGCAGGTATTATGCAATAGAATGATTCTCAAAGAAATAGAAAATTTAGGTAAAAAATAAATTAAAAGAAATTCAAAATGCAACAGAATAAAAACAATTTACATTGGTTCACCATGAGATTTGTATTTACATTATATAATTGTCAACAGTAACCAAATAATGGGTCTAAAAGAAGTTAATTCATTCGATTAGAACATGGAAAATATTCCGCTAACTCTGTCTAATCTGGCGCTAAAAAGATAAATGACTAATTATCACATGGACATTAAAACGAATTATGGCTAATGAATTGGTGGTAATTAAATAAACAAGCGATTCCTTTGGAATAAATAAGTCTATAACGTGTGGATAATAATTTGCTAATGTTATAGAACCATTTTACTTTCATTAATAGTGTAGTCAAATTGCTTTTTTGGCGGGTAAGTTTTGGGGTAGTTCTGATTTTTTTTGTTCTTTATGTATTTTGGGGCTCTGAATCCGAGTTTGATGTTTGCTAATAACATTTCGTGGCGGAACATTGAAATAAAAAAAATATAAATACATTAAAACGTAAAAAAATGCAACATTTCTTTTTTGATAATTATTTGCAGTCTGGTTGGATAGCCATTCCTGCACTTGAAAGAAATCTGTTAGTGTTATTGTGCAATGAAGCAATGTTATGTGTTATTTGCTCTTGAAGCGCTGCTAATCCTGTGCTGAGTTTCAGAGTCAATATTGGCCTTTTCCGAAATCAAACTGCCGGGGCAATTAGATTCCGCTACATATTCCAGTAGTTCTTCTCCGATTTTTATAGCATTATTATGATCTTCAGGGGGCGGGGAGAGCACATGATTTTGGTTTTGTCGATGTTTAGCTTAAGGCCCAAAGCCTCGTATGCCCAGGTATATGTGTTCAACATTTCTTGTAATTGTTGTAACGTGTTTGCAACTAGAGTTCAATTAGTTTTCAACTAGCAGTCATCAGCGTATTGAAGTTCTGTGATGAATTTTGTACGTGTTTTTGCCCTCAGTCTTTTTATGTTGAACAGACGGCCGTCATATCTGTATCTAATGCCCAATCCTCTCTCCTGCAGTTTGCTGTCCACCATAGGAGGGATCGCTCAGTGATCGCTCAGTGATCCATGATGTGACACTCTTGACTGGTTGTTGTTACGGAGGCTTTTACACACTGTAAGAAATTTGTTGGGTACCCCAAACTTTTTCATAATTGCCCAGAGTGCATCTCTGTTCACAGAGTCGAAGGCTTTTGTTAGATCCATGAATGCAACATAAAGTTTAGACTTTTTTTTTTATCTTTTACTTTTTTCCTGTAGTTGGCGGATGGAAAACATGGAATCGACGGTGCCACGGTTGGTGCGAAAACCCGCTTGCGATTCTGGAAGGATTTTTCTTATATATGGGTGAAGGCGATTTGACATAATTTTTGCAAGAATTTTTCCTCCGATAGCCAATAGTGAAATTCCCCGGTAATTTCCGCAGTCTGATGCACTTCCTTTCTCCTTAAATATATTCACTATATTCGCGTTGCAAAAGTCCTGAGGTACCTCTCCGCTTTCCCATATGACATCGAAGAGAGTCTTAAGATGACCAATAAGTTCTTTACTTGCACACTTATAGATTTCCGCCGGGATCGCGTCACAGCCAGCTGATTTGTTGTATTTATTCTCTTTTTTTTGGATGCCATTATTTCCTGTTCTGTTATTGGGGTATCTAATACATCGGGGATGTTATACTGTGGTATTGTGTTTAGTGCTTCCTTATTGGGATTGTTTTCTTGGTTAAGGATATGGCTGTAATGCTCTTCCCAGCGGTTTTTAATTTGCTCTTCCCCTTTTAGAAGTTCGCCATTTTGTGCCAAGATTGGGCAGCTTACCTTCTTGGTTGGGCCGTATACTTCTTTTACAGCCTCGAAGAATTTACAATAATTGTGATGCCTGGCGTACTCTTGAATCTGATTAGCCTTTTGTGTGTAAAAATCAAAAATGACAAGAGAGAAAGAGAAGTAGGAACTAAGCTCGAAAGGCAAAATATCATTATCTGAAAGTTTTACTATTTTGGACTTGGTTGGATTGTAATTATTCTGATTCGATTTTCTTTCTATACAGAGTTGTTCATTATTGCAAGAGGTTTTATTTTTTCACTTCATTTTTTTTTAATTTGGTACTTTAGTAATTACCACCCATAATGCGCTCTATATTTTTCATTCATATCTCTTTTAACAAGTGACAGTGGATTCTTTCATCTGAAACATTACCTGTAGTAATATTTACACATAATTTAAATATACCTAATATAAATTGATTTTTTTATTATCAAAGGCGATATAATAATTGTTGAAATCACTGTCTATATGACATTCAACTTAAAATTAAAAAAACACATAGGTACTAGACTTTAATAATAAATTGAGAGTTTAGGAGTACAAAAAGTAGGTACCTATTTGCGGAGACTGACTGTTGAGCCTGAACAGTTCTTCGGAGAAAAAAACAACTTAAAAAAGAAAAATTATAGGACACTGTATGCACTTTAATTTTGAGTAGAAAGATTATTTACGAAAAGTTGATATTTTTAAAGTTATAAACAAAAAAAAAAACGCGAAATATACACTTTTTACTATTTTTCTTCATGTCCAGTCACAAAATTTTGTTAGCAAACGTCAGATTTGAATTCAGGACCTCAAAAGACATAATAAATATTAAAAAATCATAACTACCACGAAACTTTTCCCCGAGAGGCTTTTTTAGAGTACCTACCTACTATTTGACTGGACTATAAGCGAACTTATGATAATTTTAAATTGCTGTCTACTGCAAAATCATCTCAAATATCAGAAAACTTGCCATTGATTAGACGACATCATTTTATGCTTTAATTTCCATGAATCTTTGTATATTTTTTGTTTTGCTGTACCAAAATTAAAGAACATTGGTATTAAAGATTCCTTCCGCATGCCACCCTTTTATATCTTTTATACCTGTAGGCTTAAATACACTCCCCATTTTCCTCTTTCGTTTATTCCACGTGGAAAAGTTCCTAATTCAATAATTTGAATTCCGAGGGCACGTGCGAGTCTTTGCGCGCCCGTAACATCACGTGCTGAGGGCGTTGCCGTAATCTAGGCCTGCTGAGTTTAATTGACGGTGAGTTTCCTAACGATAGCCGCTTGTTTTTGAAGGGAAATTACAGAAAATCAGCTGGAAAGAAAGGGAGGTTTTTGTTCAAGTTCTATTTTTAGTCCCAAGTGCTTTCTAGTTGAACTCCAAGTAAATTAAAAATAAATATTTCTATTTAATTTTGTTACATACAATATTTAGAAAAATTAATAGTATTTATTCAAAAAAAGTATTTTTCTCAAAATATCAGTAATAAAAAAGTCGTCCTCTTGTAGAGACAATCTGGGGACATACTATAGAATTACCATTTTAGTATAATAGCAAATAATTTACTTGTTATATTCTACAAAAAATAAACCAATTTGTATAGTATGTTTGTAGACGTGTTTACATAAACAACCATGTTTTCTAAATGTCAAATAAAGTATCATAATGGCGTCGGGCTGTCGTCGGAGTTGCGTCACTGTGGTGAGTACACATGGACGCGATATTTACATTTACTTTGCTTTCATTATTCTGCACAATCCTTTCAAGAAGCTTAAATTGTTTAGACTAACAAAAAATAGTTTTGCAATATGTACTGATATATCGACACGATGATTCTATCTACAGACCCGCGTAATAACTCAGTCTATCAAAATATTTTTCTGTATTACTTAAGAATCTTGGTCCAGTCACTGGTACAAAATAACTTTAAACATCGAAATATTTTACGAAAAATGTGGACTCTCTGGAAAATCTCCCCCTTGAAAA
Organism: Sitophilus oryzae; assembly: GCF_002938485.1. NCBI lineage: Eukaryota > Metazoa > Arthropoda > Insecta > Coleoptera > Curculionidae > Sitophilus > Sitophilus oryzae. Next base: position 281,513 of record NW_022147536.1, read on the forward strand.
CGGTCAAAATATTAACGGCTATAGGAGTTATATGAGTCAATCGAAAAATAGCTGATGACATAAGAACGAAACAACTAATATGGTATGGCCACGTACAAAGAATGTCAGAGGAGTTCAAAACAGATCCTCAACTGGACACCAGCGGGACGACGAAAAATGGGTAGACCACGCAAGAGCTGGAGAGAAGGAATATACAATGAGCTAAAAGAACGAGAGCTCGAATACGATCTCTGGCTAGATAGGGAGCAATGCCGAATGGGTATTGCAAGACGTCGAAAAACGTTTTAAAACCGATTGATATGTATGAAAAATGTGACTGCGTTAATAGTATTTCTGGTATGTATATACACAGAAACTGCTCTGTACCAGTTAACTGAGCTAATACAGGCAAGCCTGGATAGCAAAGAAACAGCACTTTGTGCCTTCTTGGACATTGCAGGGGCGTTTGACAATATACCTCACAAGGTGGTCAAGGGATCTCTTGAAACAAGAGGGGTGAACAGTACGATAATTCGCTGGTTTTGGGAAATGCTCTCAACACGAACAGCAGAGGCTGAGATAGGTACCAAAACTGTAGTTGCTAAAACAACGCAAGGAACTCCACAAGGTGGAGTGACCTCCCCCCTACTGTGGAGCTTGGTAGTGGATGAACTACTGGAAGAATTAACTCTAGCGGGAATACACTGCATAGGGTACGCAGATGACATAGTCATCATTGCACGGGGGAAACATGAAGGCACCCTGTGTGATATTATCCAAAAAGGACTCCGTATCGCTGAGAGATGGTGCAGGACTGTCGGGTTGAGTATTAACTCAGATAAAACCGCAGTAGTGCCATTCACCAGAAAGCGAAGTTTGAAAAACTTGAAAAGAATCCATCTAGATGGAAAGGAAATGCTGCCATCACAGGGAGTGAAATATCTGGGAATAACCATGGATAGTAAACTTCTCTGGAACAGGCATATTAAGAACATTACCAGCAAAGCCACAAAGGCTCTCATGATATGCAGAAGACAGGCGGGAAATAGGTGGGGCTGCGCCCCTAACATTTTGCGCTGGATGTATACCATGATAGTAAGACCCATGATTACTTATGGAGCAGTTGCTTGGTATACAAAACTAGAGCAACGTACAGCAAGGCAAAACCTGTGCAAAGTACAGAGACTGGCATGTATCTGCATCACAGGTGCCATGAGAACATGTCCAACAGCAGCAATGGAGGTCATTCTAGACCTAACACCACTGCATATTGTCGTCGGTAGTTATGCCAATGCGACAATGATTAGAATGGTTACTGACGGAAACAGTACTGGGAGAATTTTCAGGTCAGGGGCTTGGAACACCCTCAAAAAGAAAATTCCATTTCTCCAACTCCCAGTGGATGACATACCAAGAATTTACAACTTTGAGAAACACCTCACTGTAGTATTGAGTAATAAAAAGGATTGGAAGAAAGAAACGCTTCCTCAGCATATAAAAGACCATACCATCACGTGGTATACTGATGCTTCCAAAACCAAAGCAGGGACAGGGATAGGAGTATTTGGGCACCTACCCCAGTATCCTTCAGGCAGAAATTTGAGCTATCGAAAGATGCGTACAATTTATCTTAGATAGGAACTATCGAAAACAGGAAATTGCCATCCTATCCGATAGTCAAGCTAAGTGCTGCTACGCGATCAACTCAGTAACCATCAATTCGAAGTTGGTCAAAGAATGCCTAGAGAAGCTCAACAAATTAGGCAAAGAAAATAAAGTCCTCCTACTCTGGGTGCCTGCTCACCAAGGGATAGAAGGCAATGAAAAAGCAAATGATCTAGCTAGAAAAGGAGCGAACACTCCACTAACTGGACCAGAACCGTTCTGTTTTCCCAACGGGAACCAACTGAAAGCGGAACTGAAGAATCTGGAAGACTCCATCCGTAACTTGGAATGGGTGTCCGCCAACGGTCTAAGACACTCGAAAAAGTTCCTTAGAACTTATGACCGAGAAAAATCAAAGGTTTTCCTTGATTTAAGTAAAAACAATCTTCGGATTGGCACGGGGTTTCTAACAGGACACTGTCTCCTGAAACTGAGAAACAACGGCGAATGCAGATTTTGTGAGGAAAATGGGGAAACACCAGAACACCTTATCACTGAGTGCGCCGAGTCTGATGTCGAGGATGGAGAGCTGGCCTCTGTGGACCCGTCTCAGATACTGGCTTTTCTTAAAGCCCTGAGACTGTATGATGAGTTATAACTCGTTATAACTCAAGAAAGGGGAACACAATATATATAAGGTCGCGGTGATTAACTCCCGCGGTGTCTAAGAGTTTTTTGACATGGGAAATTTGATTTTGATGTCAATATGACTCCTACTTAATAGGAGGCCTGGAACGAACAAAATATCCTGAACAATCTCATACTACGTGTGGGGTGTAATTGATCACGTTTTATTTAATACATTGAATAAGCGTATACCTACATAGAAACTGATTAATCTAACCCCTGTCTATTTTAAAGTCATGGTTTAAATTATATAGGATACTTTAGCATATGGGGTGAGGTTGTTTGTGTGGGTGAGAATGATCAATGAAAAATAATTATTGGCTGCGATGTAAAAAATACAAGATTAGGCTTCCAAACTAAATATTTATTTTCTGAATCAAAAACAAGAAAGAAATACTAACAGATCTTTCTTGTTTTACCACAATTGACACGCAGGATGAGATTGTCCACGGGGTGAGATTGATCATTCGATGATCAATCTCGCCCGTACTAAGCGATTAATCTGACCCCTTGGAACAAATTAAAGTATAATCACATAATTCACCAACGAAAATAACTAAAATTCGGAATATGACTTGCAGAAACATTAAAAAATAGCGCCATGTAATCAGTGTGTTCGTTACTATATCACAATTTGGTTTACAAATCAAAGTTCTAGAAGTTGTAAATGAAAGAAAAAACAGTTAAACAATTTGAATGTATATTTTAGACAAAAAACAGCGATTTAACGACGTGACTTGTACAAATTCCCTTCGGTCATGTTTCTACTAAACACACTTGGCGGTTTAACATTAAACGAACCGACGCACAGAAGGGTTTCTGAAAAAATTAGGTGGACAAAATTTGATTTGACAAATGTGACCTTTTTTAAGAAACAGCAATATTATTGTTAAGATAACATACGAATACACTATATATTATGATTTTTTTCCACCTTAAGGAATTTTTGTTTTTGTTTCCATGCCACAATACAAAACAAGCATATTTATTTGAGTTATTAAGACAAAGTTTGAAATTCGATACTTTTTGTAGTAGCTACTTTTCTTGAAAACGTTAATATGGATATTGATGAAGCAGGTAAATACTACAAATTATTAATATGTTGTTCAATATATTCGATGTAACTGTTCCTAAAAGTAAATTTAAAATATTTGACGTTTTAAATTTTAAGTAAAGCTAGGTTTTTGTTATAGTTCCGTGTATTTCCCGCTTAATTTTTTTTTAAATTGTCTAGATAGTAGTGTCTAGTACACGAATTTAAAAAGTTTAGACCCGATAATACCCGATTTTCCAAGATTTTTCTTTTTATAAAAATCATGTAATTTCACACAATTATAAAACTTGTTAATTTTTATTTCGTTATTTAATTTTAGGACCATCTGGCGTGAAGATATTCACCAAAAAGCAATTATTTGATGTATAATAAACGAATAAGAATTGCCAAATATAACAGAAAAACTGCGTTTTTTAGAAAACTTTTTACTTTCTTATGATGATTTCTCGGATGACTGTAAAAAAGAAATAAAATATAAATTTTCAAGATTTAGGGCCGAGTTTAAAAAAAAATAACAGAAGCAAGTTTTCAGAAAAATTATTTTCTCAAAAAAAATGCTACGTGGCTTTGTTTGCCAAAAGCAGTGCCAAACTTGGGAAGACCCAAAAAGTCGTTTTTTGAATTGAGTGAGAGAAGTAAAAGAAGAAAGGCCAAGGAAGTTCTTACTAAAACAGATGCCAAGTTACTTACCTACGCGACTCAAATGCAATTGCATGCAGAAGGACATCGAACTGCATCAAAGTTAGTAACTTTGATGCAGTTCTTTGATAACAACAGAAGATCCCTCTGACGATGACGATCCATCTAATACGTTTTCTTCTGACGGGGAATCATCATCTAACTAAAAATGGACAAGGTTTTTGGGAACATAATTATTTTGTATTTTTTTAGAGTTAATAATTAAATTTCCATATTTTCTTCTTTCTGTTATTCTTATATTGTATTATATTTTTTACCCATACAAATCGTGTAAATTACAAAATTTCACATTAGTTTGCTATTATTCCAAATTAAAATCAATAAAATACATTTGACCGCCTAATTTTTTCAAATATCCCTCTGTGCGACGATTCGCGCGCTACATTTGAATTAATAAAAATGCAACCTAGTGATCAGTCTCACCTCCGAGCTCACCCCCGGAGATCAATTTCACCCCAAACGACGGTAGAGATTATTGATTATCACTTTACATAAACTGGTTCATTTTTTCATTAGCAAGATTATTAGTATTTGTTTATTATCCAAATTATGATTACAGAACCATAACGTTTTTTTCCAATTTTTTATTCAGTCAATTTTCCTTGTTATTTTCTTTTAAGTGATTTTTATCTTATCTATTTTATAACAGCAGAGTATAATGACGAATATCTCATATATTTTACTAAAAAATACATTCGCCAAAGTTGAAAATCATGGAAAATATTTCAGTTTGCACAAAACGTAAAAGCTAACTGATTAATTAACACTTTGGGTACATTTTTTCACGGTTGCTTATTTTTTAAATAAATATTTTAAATCGTAACAATCGTTCCGTTCAGGGTCTTTCTCCTATTATGTTTCGAAAAAGGCTCTAAAACGTTTTTAACAGCTTTTAGTTGTGACTCCGTTCGCGGTGACCTTGCTTTTATTGTTAATGACGATGCCATCACAGTTTCTGCCACTACAGCTCTTTTTTCAAACAGTTCTTTTTTTCAAAAATTCCATTAGAATTTATTTGTTTTTAGTCTTGTTAGGGACACGGGGTAACTGTTTACATAAGATTCTTTTTTTTAAGTATAATCTTTAAAAGTATAAATCCTCGAATCACAGACCATTGGACGGACAAATATTGGAGACGGCCATTACATTATTTAACGGACTGTTCGTCATAATGACGGATGTCTGGTCAGTTTATTTCTAGAATCTTGGAGAATTCGCTTATGCAGTAACGGTTCCTAAATCGTACCTTCAATATCTGGTTTAAAATTGCATTGGCAAGACGCCTTGCACTATATTTAGTTAGCCCAAAAAATTTCAAAGCCATTTTCCAGCTTTCAAAGCGGTAAGGAAAGCAGTGGCGGATACAGAGGGGGGCCCGGGCCCCCCCCCCCTAAAATCTGTAAATTGTGTTAAATATTAGGCTTTTGGATTAAAAATGGCGCCCTAAAAAGCATATTCTACATAACTTTTTATTTTTGGCCCCCCTAAAATAAATTCCTGTATCCGCTCCTGAGCGAAAGTATTCGATTAGCGGAACGCCAAGCAAACGATCTTGGTATTCTCGTTGCCGTGCGAATCGTTTTCTGGATACGCGTTCAGCACATACTGACAGCAACACATTTTTTCAGGTATCTAATAGTTTACTAATAGTCAAATGTGGATAAAACGATGAAATGTCTCAATGTTACGTGAATTTCATAACCTATTGTTGAGTTATATCAACCTATTTTAATATGGATATGGATATGCCATTATTCTTATTATACGAAGGAAAAGTTACAGAATTCGGGACCAGTAATACCTAAGATCTTTTTCAAGTAGGATGACCGATTGAAAAAATAATACATCGAAATTTTTTTGTACCTGTGCACAATTTAATATTTCAATGAATTACGGTCAGTAAGTTTGTATGGCTTGAGGTAATGTAATTGATAATGTGTATTTTTTTCTGAAACTAGAGAATGTCTCCTTACATTCCACATGGCTAAACATCAGCCTACTTCTAAAAAACACGTACAAAATTCATCACAGAACTTCAATACACTGATGACTGCGCTCTAGTTGCCAACAGGTTACAACAATTACAAGAAATGTTGAACACATATACCTGGGCATACGAGGCTTTGGGCCTTAAGCTAAACATCGACAAAACCAAAATCATGTGCACTCCCCCGGAATATCATAACAATGCTATAAAAATCGGAGGAGAACTATTGGAATATGTAGCGGAATTTAATTACCTCGGCAGTTTGATTTCGGAACAGGCCAATATCGACTCTGATATTCAGCACAGGATTAGCAGCGCCTCAAGAGCATTCTGGAAATTAAAAGACAGGGTTCTCTACAATCATCACTTGAGTACAAAAACGAAACTTGCAGTGTACCGAGCAATTATAATCCCCACCATGTTATATGGGAGCGAAATCTGGGTGCCGTACCGCCGACACATGAACGCATTACACAAGTTGCAACAGAGACACCTTAGACAACTCTTAAGAATCCGGTGTTTCCATCACGTCTCAAACGTATTGGTCTTTGAAAAAGCTAACTGCGAGAGTATTGAAGTCATGGTTACAAAATCCCGCTTAAGATGGGCTGGTCACGTATGCAGAATGCAAGAAAACCGCATACCAAAATCTCTGCTGTACGGTGAGCTTGTAGACCGTAAGAGGAGGCCGGGCGGACAACTCAAAAGGTACAAGGACATTTTCCACGAAAAATTAAAGGAGATTGACATGCAGAATCATTGGGAAGAAGCAATTCACAATAGAACTCAATGGAAAGGAATTGTAAACTCCGTTAACAGCGACAACCAGAAGGTAAAGGGGAAGCAAAGCAATGAGATTTTTGAATGTCCGGAGTGCGATAGGCAAATAACAATACGTATCGGGCTTTTCAGTCATAGAAAAGCTCATGAAAGAAAACGCCGTGCGTGACCATCTTTTGATGCGTGTCGAATACTCGCCAGCGAGTAATGGCAGTATGTATATGTAGTACTTCTAAAAATACCGCATATAATTTATATTGTTATTTTCAGTGATATTGCCTAAACAGTACTTTTGTATGGTTACTCAATTTGTATCAGTACGATTTATAAAAGTAACAGATTTAATAGAGGAATCTTACGGTATAGCTGTAGGTATAGCAAATGCTAATCTTATTCGAAATCTAGCATATGGTTTGTAGACAGAGATGTTTACTAATAATTTTTTTTAACAGGACACTGTCTCCTCAACAAACACCTCAGTAGGCTGAAGCTGAGGAACAACGGCGAAAGCAGATTCTTTGGGAAAAATGGGGAAACACCCGAACACCTTATCACTGAGTGCGCCGAGACGACGACCGTTCGTGCCATCAACTTTGGTACGGCTGATGTCGAGGATGGAGAGCTGATCTCTGTGGAGCCGTCTCAGATACTGGCTTATGTTAAAGCCCTGAGACTCTATATTAGCTATAACTCGTTATAACTCAAGAAAGGAGAAAACACAATAGATCTGTGAGGTCGCGGTGATTAACTCCCCTCTTAAACATTCTACATTCTTATGCTGATTTGAGGTACAAAATGACCTACAAACTTAAACAGTAAACTGAGACAATGGTAGTTGTCCGGCCAGATAAAAATAGTGGTTCGGAAAATGAGTTTGTGATATTTATTAACAAGTTAAAGACCAATGTGGTATTTTCAACCCATTTTAAAATTATGGTTCGTTAAAAAAGGCGTTTTCTTTCATCAGCTTTTCTGTGACTCAAATTCCCTATACGTGATGTTATCTCTCTTCCGAACTCCGGACATTCAAAAATCTCATTGCTTTGTTGCCTCTTTACTTTTTGGTTGCCGTAAACTGAGTTTACAATTTTTCTCCATTGCGTTCTATTGTGCTCTGCTTTCTTCCACTGATTCTGCTATCCCTTTTAAGTTTTCGTGGAAAATATCGTTGTACCTTTTGATTTGTCCACCCGGTTCCCTCTTACCGTCTGCAAGCTCACCGTAAGGTTGATATTGTAGCATTTTCATTGTCCAAATGCTACTTTGTTTTACTATAGACGGTATTTTATTATTGTATCGATATTCTTTTTACATTACTACAACACTTAAATTTCGGAACGCTCTCTATCGAAAATATTGAATCGTACCTTGGTGTATCGACAAGACGGGAAACGTCAAAATCGTCACCTCGGATTTGGCGGTTGCCGAGGTCACTGTGCCATTTTTCAATAAATTTATTTGGCTGGTATTTTTCACAATATGGGAAAAATATTGTGATTTTGTTATCCTATAGATCCAGTTAAAGGTCCCATATAGATTTTGATTGCTTAGATTTTAATGGATCTATAGTTTTGGTAAGAATTTCTTTGACATTCCATTCGTTAGAAAAAACCTTCACATGCCTTTCTTTTAGATTCCAGTTTTTTTATGAGAAGTGTCCAGCCCTTATTTGAGAAGAAATGTTAAATAATTATTGATTGTGTGCCTTCACAATGAGGTAAATTAATACCTTCGTAAATTTTTCGAGTTTTTTAAAATGTAAGGTTAACATATACCGTGCATTTCTTTTTAGGTTTTTCTACGTATTTTTCTCAACGTTTTTCTACGTATTTTTCTCAGCATTTTCCCACGTATTTTTCTTCAAGTATTTCTAGACATTTTTCTAGACGTTTTTCTGCAAGTTGTTCTGCATATTTTTCTAGAAGTTTGTGTCAAGTTCGTCCACAAGTTTTTCTTCGAGATTTTCAATCACCGAGTTAATCTCAGTAGCAGCTTGTTTGGTTAGATTTCAGCCCTGCACCCCTCTGAGGAGAAATTGGATGCTGTGAGGTTTTTGTATTATTAAGATCCTTTTTTTAGTATAATTTGGTATACAAGGCCAGTATATTTTTTTTATAGTAAAGTAAACTTTTATTAATTTGATTTTAAATAATCATTAGTGTGTTAAGAAATTAACTATTCTTAACATTTTACATTTAACCGGTTAAGTACTTGCCTTCGGCATTACTTTAATCTTTAATTTATAAAACTTAACGTTCTGTTATATTTTATATTTTTTTAACACTTTAAGTATTTGCCTTCAACGTTGCTTAAATTTTACTTGTATTTGATTATTAATATAACCATGTTATATTGATTGATTATTCGGATTTAACATCTATTTATGTTAACCTTTTATATCATTACGATCTTTGACCTGTAAGGGCAATCTTGAGTACAGATTTTAATCTTCTCCCCTTAACTATATATAAACAAAAAGGTTCATGAATCTTCGTAGTAAGTCAAGTCAAATTTAAATATTTATTATTCGAATATAACCAAGACCGCCTCTAAAAGTATTTCTTTTATATTGTAATTGTTTGAATAATATTTGAAAAGATATAATTTGATTTTAAACAAGTTTTAAGATAGAGTTTCTTAAATATAATTCTTGTATATTAATGTATATAACTGCTGTGCCGAATAGGTACCGAATAACTTCTACCAAGAAATAAATCTTATTTTTTTTTGGGTATTTGAGTTGTTTCATTGGTTGATCCAGTTTCTCAAAATATTTAATAGCTATACTAATTTTAGTTTCTATTCGGTTAATACACTTGTACAAATTTTCTTATTTCAGTTTGTACTATCCTTTGTAAGTATTAGCATCTTTTTGAAATAAGTGGCGCCCTTTGGTATGCAGTGTAAGGTATAGGTGGGTATCATATTTTTAGCCAAGTGCAGAAGAAAAAGCTTGTTCTCACCGCCTCCGATATAAGAGTAGCCGTTCGCAATATTTTGACTTAAATTTTCAATAAAAGGAAAGTTAATGTCACAATATATTAATTCACAATTTGCCAAAATAAATAATGAAAATTGGGCTAAAAATCAAAAAACATATAACACTTATTTAAAATTGATGAACAATTTCTCCGTTGTGTTTTTTTGCATCTGAGTGTATAAGATATGTGGAAATGATCAACCTGAATATTCACAATAATCACAACCATCCAAAAAATTGGACAACTTCTAGGCAAAGAGGTACGATTTAAACTACTTCGTCCTAGCAAAATAAAACACTAAATCACCACAATACACCAAAACACTTTTACTTTTACACTGGACGCGCGTTTTGCTAACCATGTTATTGGTTACCAGCAGTGTATAATAATCTGCTGATGATGCTAACATGGTTAGCGAAACGCGCGTCCAGTGTAAAAGTAAAAGTGTTTTGGTGTATTGTGGTGATTTAGTGTTTTATTTTGCTGTGTAACAGTGTAACACCAAAGGTTCCAACCCTTAACTATAATATACTTCGTCCTATACAATAGTATATTAAGCAACGAGTTTCGAAAACGACGTTTTGCACACGAGTTCGACAGTTTGTTGTAGCACAATTCACAAATCGAACGAGTGTATAAAGAAGTTTTCGAACGAGTTTTTTACGCTATTTTTTCTACGACTACAAATTAGCAACAGACTCACTCAGTTTTTGTCAGTTTTGTGGAATAATTTGTGATGTAATGATGACATTGGAGGTTAGAAATGGAGGATAAACATTGGATGTTAAAAATCTTAAAATTGACACATGTGTCAATTTTAACACGGCATGTCGTGTGCACTAAGACCTATGTCGTGCGCTAAGTCCTTAGCACTAGCGATGGGAACTATCGAATGAATTAAACTATCGAATGGTTACTGAATGAATGATTTCAACTATCGAATGGTTTTATTCGAATAAAATCATTCATTCATTTGTATACTAAAGCATATGTGACAACCTCGCCGTGCGTTATCGTTGCGCCACGTATGTCCTTATCTATATCTGACTCCGCAAAAAATCACAGATGCCGGCTTCTTTCATAGCATTGCCACCGACCGCTGTCGGGTTTCTCGGAAAGAAACCTACGTCGCCGGGCGACAACTAAAATTCAGTTAATATTTTATTATAATCGATCCTGACGAATAAATGAATTTCATAAATGAATTAATTTTATAAATGAATGGTTTTTGCTGCCGAATTACTAGAATACAATACTTCAAGCCAGATGACGGATCTATTCGATAATTTTTATTCGAATAGTTTTCAACGAATGTTTTCTTACTAACTATCGAATTATTCGAATGAATTGCAACTATCGAATGTTTCGATAGTATTCATTCGATAGTTCCCACTACTACTTAGCACACGACAGTTTGCAAAACGCCAATTTCTGATCGAGTTTTCCGTGTGTCAAACTGCATTTTCTAGGCTAGTTTCTAGAAAAAATAAACGTATTTAAAACCAAATCTAATAATACAATTGTAGAATTGTTTGTACCAAAGTATTATGTAAGTCGATCCCCTCGCTTCCCAATCTAGTTTTCTGCGGAATTGAAGAGAAAGGTTATAGCCAAAAAGAGTGCGCACAGGAGGTACAGAGCCGCGGGTAAGGGTTACAGTGTCTTTGACTCATTGCGGCAAGAATGCAAGGAATTGACTCGTATTTGTTATGAAAACTATGTATCTAATATCGAAAGACAGATAAATGAAAACACGAGTCGATTCTGGAATTTTATAAGGGATAAAAAGCGGGAACACGGCAATTTTCCCGAGACAATTGTTTTCAGCGGAACAACTAGGAAATGGTGGAGAGCCGATCTTTTTGCTTCTCACTTTGGTTTTGTGTACGAAGCTTTTGAGGGTACTGAGGGTACTGAGGTTTCTGTCACCGGATTTGAGTGGCGGTCTGGTTGATGGAATCAACATTATTGAACTGAAATATGAGGTATTGTTAAATTTGTTATTATCTCTCAACATTATAAAAGGACCGGGCCCTGATAAGTTGCCAAATTTGATGCTTAGAGAGTGTGCTGTGTCCCTCTGTGACCCTTTATGGTTTATTTTTAATAGATCACTTAAGCAAGGCTTTTTTCCTACTAGGTGGAAACACTCATTTGTTACTCCCATTTTTAAAAGCGGGATAGGTGTAATATAGTAAATTACAGGCCTGTGTGTATTCAATCTTCTGTACCCAAGGTGCTCGAGAGGACGGTGATGCCTGTTCTTGAGAATAGCTTTAAGAATATTATAACTGAACATCAGCATGGCTTCGTAAGTGGGAGGTCAACTGTGACAAATCTATTTGCATATACTGATTTTATTAGCAACACTTTGGATCAAGGTTGTGAGGTGCATTCCATATATACCGATTTTAGCAAGGCGTTTGGTCTTTTGGATCAAAACATTTTATTGAATAAACTACAGAATTATGGTATTAGTGGCTCATTTTTGTCATGGTTGGTGTCCTACTTGCGAGGACGTTCTCTTCAAGTGAAGGTTGATGGATACCTCTCGTCAACTTTTAACGTTAAATCAGGCATACCACAGGGATCTCATCTTGGTCCTAGACTGTTTCTGGTTTTAGTAAATGATATTGGTCACTTTTTTAATTCAAATTATTTGCTTTTTGCTGATGATCTAAAACTCTTGAGATGCATAAGATCAAGTCAGGATTGTGAACTACTCCCGAAAGATATAAATGGGTTGATGGAATGGTGCGACTTGAATAATTTAAAGCTGAATAGAGACAAGTGCTCATATATTGTATTCACTCGCCATCGAAACTACACTGAGTACAAATATAGAATGGGTGACTTTGCGCTACCCAGAGTAAATCTTATTAAGGATCTGGGTATTTTCTTAGACAGTAAGCTTAAGTTTTCGGACCACTACCAGCATATTATTGCCAAGGCATGTCGAATGACGGGATTAATTATTAGAACATCTAGGGATTTTAGGGATTTGCGCTCTTTGGTTGTGATTTTCACTTCCCTGGTGCGCTCAGTGTTGGAGTATGGTTCAACAATATGGTGCCCCTATTATCTTACACATAAAAGCCGCATTGAGGCCGTGCAGAACAGGTTTCTGAGACATCTTCGATATAGATGTGGGTCAGGACATTCAGACATGGGGGTGGGTGCATTGAGAGAGCACTTTGGGTTGAGTTCGTTGGAGGACAGGAGAGTGTTTTTAGTTATGTGTTTTATGTTCAAATTGTTAAATAATATTATAATTTCTCCTCACTTACTACAGCGAATAAACTTTGCAGCTAACCCAAGAAATTTTAGGCATAATGATGTGTTGGCTAGTGGTAGATTTAACACTAGGCATTCCCAGAATATGCCTCTTAATCGGCTTGTTTCATATGTCAATGCTTCTGCAATGAAGACCTTGACTTTTGGGGGGTGTCCTTAAATACATTTAGAACCAGATTGGGAAGAAGTATCCTCTGAGTGCAATGTGTAAAAGTATATTTTTCTTGTCTTAAAAGTATATGTATTATATCTTGTTGTATACATTTTGAATGTTTTTTAAGAGTGTTGAAGTGTCTATATTATTTTATTTTTTTTACTTTATATTTGTATTTTTTTACTTTTTGGATTTATGAATGTAAAATGGTTTACCGTTGAAATAATAATAAAATAAATAAATTCTCCGCCAAGAAAATAAATGAAGTCCGTGATTTTTTTGTCCAACAAAAATCCCCGTAAAATCCCATAAAACACGTAACTCGAAATGAATGCGAAACCCATTACCAGGTACTCCAGTCCTAACACCCGGTACATTCTCGGTCGCCGTTCTCATATCCGAGAGAGCCGCCGAAAGGTGGCAAAAGTCGCGACTCTCTGTAAAAATACTGTAAATAGTCGATGGTTTGTGCAAACAGTGTGCCCCTTCGAACGTCTCCAACGTATATACCATGTCTTTCGTCTCCGTAGGTACGTACACACAGTACTCACGAAAATAAAATCAAACCAAACAGGTTAATGGCTGGTGGACGGTGTGCGGTACCAATTATCGGGTGCGCGGCGTATTCCGGTAGCGCTGGTTCGCCCGGGATCTAATCATCGCTAATTACAAAGTTTATGGTTTCGGTAGTACCAACGCCTCGGCTAAAGAGAGTGAGAGAGAAAGAAAATCGATAGATTTTGAAACGGTGGCGAAAAATGCTTTTCACAGCTCTCTGACTCAAATACATATTTATAATACTTCACCTTGTTATGTCATTGGATTAAGTACCTACCACCAGTAAAAAATAGTCGTTCGAATACTGATCTATTCGAAAGCTTCATTATCATCATGATCATTTTCAGTTAATTCAGCCATTTCCAATTATGGTGTAGCCTTCCTCAGATATTTATACCTAGATACACCCTTTGTAGTTAGACCCATTGTTGTCTATTGTTGGCTATGCAGGTATAAGTCATCATGGTCCCATCTTTGTCAGGTCGTCATTTTTGGTCTTCATTTGGTCTTCACAGGTCATGACTGGTAGTACACATTGGTCGAATGTTTTCTTCTTTCGATAAAGTAGCATTCTAGATTTGAATATGATTGAGTTTCTTCCATAAGTACTCCATGCTAACTTAATTTTTTGGTTGATTTCTGGTAGTAGAGATGCCGAGCTGTGTATTAGTTATCCCAAACATATGTATTCTTCTACTATTTCCAGTTATGTTTTATTTATTAGAATGTCTTTTCAATCTACTAATTCGTTGTACATTACCTTAGTATAGCGTTTTTTAAACAACCACTGCGAACGGCAGCTTTTCATCGGAGAGCAGTCGTGGATACGGTATTTCACTGGAAAGAAACTAACTAACAATAATAAATCAAAAATACAAATATTGGGCGCCAGGCATGAACAGAGAAAGAAAACACAGTTGTATATTACTTAAAACTAATGACTGTGTTTATCCATGATGAATTCTAATGGTAAATAGCATTGTAGAATTCTAGTAATTATAGTGGTTGTATGTCGAAGAAAGTTGTGTTAAAAATAGTATTAAATATATTTTATGAAAAGGACTATGATAAAATACAATATAGATAAAGCTATAGAAAATATATAAAAGGTAGCATTACTTTAATTAATTTGTTATATTTTATACGATATTAAATCTGAGATGTTTCAAGCCGTAGATTCTAGAATCTGTTCGGTTATTCATCTGTCAATATCACACAATAATAATATACATAGAAAGTCATACCATTACAAGATATGTTCGTAATGAACCTAAGATTTAAATCATATTTTAATTACTAAACTGACATAAAAAGGTTAACCACTAGACGTAAAGTCTGTACGATATTATTCAAGATGTATGTTATTGTTTTAAGACTGAAACTGTAAAACGTAAAACCAGAACTTAGCTGTTCGTTCTTGAAGCAATCCTGTTTCAAAGAGTAGCAGCGTGAGGTGGGACTCGTATCTCTGTACTCTCTCTCGGCCAATGCAGCAAAAGGGGCCAGGATGAGGACACCATGAACCAATACAGCCGTAACTATCGACTAGCCTTAAAGATAGGAGCAAAGCAGCATGGGGCTTACGCTATCAATACTGTGGCAATCTATACATGAGATAAACTATGGGTACAGGGGACACTCGTCCATGGGACATCTGTACATAGGGAAACTACCCGTACATAGGGCATCCAACCATAGGATAATGTCCGTACCTTGGAACACTATCCGTACCTTGGACCCTCGAAATACGAAACTCGTGTTTAAAACCTACCAGTGTAATAAACACAATAAACCTACCTCGAATTACTTCGGAGGGCTCAATAATAAACAAGGGCCACTGTCCTTTCTTCCATTTAACATTCTGGAGGACAAAAGCAAAAGAACACCAATGTACCAACAAATACCAAATACAAGTTGAGCTGAGCCAATACAAAACTCTACCCTGTAACTTCGAAATAGCAGCCGATTCAAATTATACAGCAAGATTTAAATAATTACCATTTCTAAAATCCGGGCTTAGATGGCGACCCTAACCAAAACTGACGTTACCTCGCGGAGAGCGAAACCGTGAAAATAAATGCCCACAGAGCAGCGCAGGATTGTCGACTTGAGAACGTTAGAACTACTCCAAGCGTTTCAAGTAGATTATCAGGCCTGAACGATACGGAATCGGGAGACGATACGCCAGACATCATATATCATATATAAAAAAGACATGTAACGAACTAAAAACGTTACATTAGTTTTTGATAAATTCATTTTGAGACCTACTTTATTGCTGGCTGTATTTAGTTCGTTAATTTGTGTTAGCAGCTCTTCAGGACTATTGGCAATTAGGACTATGTCATCAGCGAATCTTAGATGATTAAAATATTCTCCATCTATGTTTAATCCTTTGTTGGTCCAATGTAGTTCACGGAATATTTCTTCTACTGTTGCTGTAAACTTTTCACCTTCTTCCATTTCTCGCTGGAGAATTAGACGCTCAACGAACTATATGTATCAAATAGACTATTTTCCTCTTCTTGCTGTTTTCAAAGAGTTCACGTTCTAAACCAGCTCTAGGTACTGGGAATGCCTTCACTTCTCACACGGCTGACCCAGGACCTTCTCAGCATTCGTCATAGGGTCCATATTTCAAAGGCTTTGATTCTATTTATAGTTGTTTCTTTCAGTGTCTATGTTTCCACTCCATATAACAGAAAAAACCAGACATCGCACTTCATCGTCCTGTACCTAAGGCCGAAAAATTCAAGGTCTGATCTGTAAGAAACCTTCGAAGCTTTAGGAAATTTGTTCCAGCTTGTTCCATCCTAGGTACCTCCTGGATCTCTTATTTTGTTAATCGTGCATTACAAAATTTAAACTATATGACCTGTTTAATGTCCTCTCCATTTATGTGAATTCTGATGTTCGAAATGTCGTTTCTAACTAACAGCCATACATTTAGTTTTTCTGCTATTTATTTTTAGACCCAGTATTTGGCTTTTAAATGCGATAATAATAAATGTTAAACAGAACTAATACACACCATACGTAACCACACGATACGCGATGAGACACGTCTAGGTACCCACAATAACTATAGTTAACATTAAAAACAATATTTTGTGATATCTTACCTAGAGAATTGAGCCCGTAATGAGCTTGGTAGACGGTACTTGCTGCCGAACTACTGATTGGCAGCGCCGGACTTAATCCAGATCCTTGGTTCAGTTGTCCTAACGACTGACCAAAACTACCCATGGCCACTGTACCCTGACTGAGCTGCGTTAACCCTGAAATAAAATGATCGAAATAAACACAGAATATTATCACAGTTTAAAGAATATATACATATACAGTTGGCTCACTCTAAGGAATTCTAATGTTATTTTGACTTTAAAGGCGGCCCGTGACCCTTTACCCGTGACTTTAAAGGCGGCGAGGTGACAAAAAATTTGTACGTTTACCGGGTGCAGCGGAAGTGCTATTTTATCAGTCAGAATGCTGGCCGTATACGAGGGATCAACTAAAAATACTAAGGAATTTTAATATAGCAAGTAGAAAAATAAAAATACAGCACTAGTTTTATTGATTAACAGTTTTAGGCGTCTTTAATAATTGATCAATATTTATTTACTTTCTTTTTATTATTATTTAATAACATATCTCATAAACCGCAAATTCTAATACGGTTATGATATTGTTCTGGTGTATAATTTTCATATCTGTGGGATCCTATAAATTCTAAGGCACTTTTCCAGGCTCCACACCTACAAGTTATTTTCCTTATCAGACTCTACTTATATATATTATGGTGAATACATTAATATTAAAATATTAGATATATTATTCTATCCTAATTCTTTGGAATATGGAATTATCAATAGGGGAATTATTATTAATAATTATTATGGAAACCCCATATGAAAAATGTATTCTAAATACATATAATAAATTAATTTTTTAATATAATTTTACAATACAATTTTTTGTATTTTTTCTAAATTTTATGATTATTATGAACAGCAATTATAACTGTTAGTAGTTAATTGTGTAATATATTTTAATGTTTGATAAAATTTAGTAAAAACTGAAAAAAATTGACAATGGCAAGACAAGTTGTATCCAAGTACTTTTTATTACCTTTTGATGAAAAGGTAAATAATTCAATGTATGTATGTATGTATGTTGTATGTAGATAATTCAAGTTAAATGCAAACAGCTAAAAGCAAAACATGCTATAACTTAAGAAATATGCAAATATAATTTATTACAATATTTACTACTAATTGAAGAGCACACGGGAAAAACAATGAAAGTACCCAAAAGGGGTACACCTTTTGGTACCTAAATAAACGGGAACATCGATAACGGCCACATAGAAACAGTTTAAAAATGGGAAAAACAATATAAAAGTCCATGCGCAATTTGAATTAAAAAACGCTTTCCTGAACATTTATCATTTCTGGATACTCATCGTTTTTCCCATGTGCTCGTTAATTGTTATATTTACTGTTACATAAAATTTAGTAAAAACTCTAAAAAACTTGTCAATAGCAGAACAAGCTGTATGCACGTATTTTTATTACCTGACGATAAAATTTGGACTTTCCAGGTAGGTACCTAGTTAAAGTTAAATACAAACATCTAAAAAGCAAAACATGCTATTTAAAAAAATGCAAATATCTTAAAAAATAATTTAAGGTGCAATTTGCCCACCGGTAAATACTGGAAAATCCAAAACATAATAGTAAAGTATCTACTACTACTCTAACATGTCTACTAAAATAATAAACTAATTTTTAAAAATAAATATTTTGTGCATATTCGAGTAAAACCTTTTCTTAATTTATATGTATATTTTTAAAACAATTTATTCATCGTTGGGTTTCCATAATTATAATATACTTAATATGTCCAATACTTTAATTATTATATACTTAATATCCTATACTATACCGGGTGTTTAACGGGACATAGGAAATCCCATATAAATTTTAATGGGGTCAATTATTGGCTTCCCTAATTATTTTAGAGAATAATTCTATTTAAGTTTATTGAAGAGCACTAAAACCCACATTCAAGAGAATAACTTTAGATATTTTTGATTAGCCCGTTTACGAGTTATTGCCCATTTCTTTTTTAATATTTCTCCTTTCTTATGGCCCTGTATTTACTTATGAGCACCAGTCAAGGTAATAGATAACTGTCAAATGAAGTTGTCATTTCAGAAATTTATCTATTTAGTGCTTTATTATTATTGAAAACTCATTTCTACATCGGAAATCTTAAAGATGTATTTATAAATACAAATTAATATGAATTAAAGTAAAATAAAGTAATCAATTACAAGGTTAATTATAGTATTATTACAATATTCAATAACTTATTAATTTAGGTACTATTAAATTGTTAGAACTTTAGGATTTAAGATGTTCAAATATTCCTCTATCGACTGCTACACAATAACCCAGGCGATCATAAATTTCTCTTCTTACATTCGCTAGTTGGTAAACTGAAATTCTATTGCATTCGGCAGAAATTGCATTTTTTAACTCGTCTAGATTTGGGTATTATTTATCTTTGTGTATCCTGTTTTTTAAATGGCCCCAGAAAAATAAATCATTTGGTGAAATATCAGAGAACCTTGCTGGCCAATTTACTGTATGATTTAGGCCAATAACGTTCCCGTTAAAACTATTGTCTAAATATTCCAGAACAGCCAGGGTACTATGTGCCGGGCAGCCATCCATTTGGTACCAAACTTACTGATTTTCCCTAGCGGCATCATGTAAAGCAGGTAAAATATGATTTTCGAGTAGTTTCAAATAATATTCTGCATTTAAATTTCACGTAAGAAATAATGGCCCGATAATATTGTGTCCGAATATCCCTGCCTAAACATTTACTTTCTGTGGATATTGCGTCCTTGTTTCGACAAACCCGAGGACAAACCTGTGTTGGTTTTCTTTGTTCCAATATCGATAATTTCGAATATTGGGTTCATTATTTAAGGTAAACGTGCATTCGTCAGTGAAACATATGTTTTTTAAAAATTCGTTTGAAGCTTTTATTTCGATTTGTGTCCATTAAAAACTCGGAAAAGAAGCGGCAGTTTCTATGAAGCTACCGATTGGTAACAAAAAATCATTTGGAATTCCCGATCCGTTCAACAATCAACCCTTTGAGCAAGAGACAGGCGGGATCGGAGCGGTTAGCCTTGAAAAAACGAAGATGAAAGATAGGTTCGGATCGATCGTTGAACAGGCTGGATATTCGACGACAAACGTAATCAAAAATATTGATATTTTAATACAAATTTTGTAAAAGTGAATCAAATTATTACGTGTAAAAAACTATTTGTTACGCGTAAAAAACTATTTGTTATACCTAAAAAACTATTTTTTACGCGTAAAAAACTATTTGTCACACCTAAAAGACTATTATTTATGGGTATAAAACTATCTGCTACTCGTAAACAAACAAACAAAGTGCATATTAAATTATTTTTTAAGATATTTGAATTTTTTTAAATAGCATGTTTTACTTTTTAGATGTTTGTATTTAACTTTAACTACCTACCTGGAAAGTCCAAATTGTATCGTCAGATAATAAAAATACGTGGTTACAACTTGTTCTGCTATTGCCAAGTTTTTTAGAGTTTTTACTAAATTTTATGTAACAGCAAATATAACAATTGACGAGCACATAGGAAAAACGATGAGTATCCTGAAATGATAAATGTTCAGGAAACCGTTTTTTTTTTAATTCAAATTACGCATGGACTTTTATAGCCGAGTTTATATCGTTTTTCCCATTTTTAAATGCCTGTTTCTATGTGGCTGTTATCGATATTCCCGTTTATTTAGGTACCAAAAGGTGTAGCCCCCCCCCCCCTTTTGGTACTTTCATTATTTTTCCAGTGTGCTCTTTAATTAGTAGTAAATACTGTAATAAATTATATTTGCATATTTCTTAAGTTATAGCATGTTTTGCTTTTAGCTGTTTGCATTTAACTTGAATTATCTACCTTTTTATCAAAATGTCATAAAAAGTACTTGGATACAACTTGTCTTGCCATTGTCAATTTTTTTTCAGTTTTTACTAAATTTTATCGAACAGTAAAATTTATTACATAATTAACTACTAACAGTTATAACTACTGTTCATGATAATCATAAAATTTAGAAAAAATTCCAAAATAATTGACAATGGCAACACAAGTTGTATGCAAATGTTCTTTTATTACCTTACAATAAAATTTGGGCTTTCCGGGTAGGTAATTAAAGTAAAATGCAGACATCTATAAAGCAAAACATGCTATAATTTAAGAAATATGCAAATTATTATTGTATATATTAAAAAAATTAACTTATTATATTTATTAAGTATTCATTTTTCATATGGGGTTCCATAATAATTATTAATAATATTTACCCTATTGACAATTCCATATTCCAAAGAATTAGGATAGAATAATATATCTAATATTTTAATATTAATGTATTCACCATAATATGTATAAGTAGAGTCTGATAATTATTTTTTAAGTTTGATTTAGTTTAAGAAAAATGTATAAGAAACTTTACAAATACTATCTTCTGATATAACATTTTAATCTGTATTATCTAGATATATTTTTATTTGTAATATTTCACCATTTTACCTGAATATTTTTCACGTTTTATATGTATATAATAAGAATTTATAATCGTTATGTATTAACATTGATGGTAAAATATATAAATTATTTTGTTGTAAAATTAACATGAATAAATTAGTATTATAAGATAATGTACTTAACTAAAATTCGTTTTTTATTTCACATTTCAATTCATATCGTATTTATATCGGTAAACAATGAGATATGTTATTAAATAATAATAAGAAGAAAGTAAATAAATATTGATCAATTATTAAAGACGCCTAAAACTGTTAATCAATAAAACTAGTACTGTATTTTTATTTTTCTAAGAGTGGGTCAACTGATATATTTATATTCTTTAAACTGTGATATTATTAATTATTACGTCCGCCTATGACGAGAGATCTCATCTTAGAAATCGCTAAAGACGCTACAGAAGACAAACTGATTTGTTTTCATTTGAGTCTTTAGCGAGACACGCCGAACGCTACAAGCTTTTGGTCGGGCCATTCCTATACAGGGTTGTTCACCACATACGACACGGAGTATTGTAGCTAAACGATTATATTTTTACAAATTGTAAGTTTTGGTTTCGTTGAAGGATTATTAGAGCTACAATTTAAAAGTAATTTTACAAAATACAGAGTGTCCCAAATAAGTAAAAAATATTATAGTTGTATTTTTTAAATAGAACACTCTGTATACTATTCTATTTTTAAATTCTACGATTGAAATAAAGGTAAATTTGATTAAGGTTTATCACACTTAAACCTCACCATTTTTGAAATATTTTCAATTTTGTGAAATTGCAGTAAAAAAATTAAGGCTTCATTTCTCCAAGGTTATCCAAATTTTTAATATTAAATATTTACTAAAGTTTACTTATTGATCATATATTGTGTTGTAATAATAAAAATTATACTACCTTATACAGAGTGTCCAAAAATTTATATTAAATAATTACTAGCTTTAAACGGCAATAACTTGTTTAATTTAAATACAACACCTTGTATATTTTCAGATGCACAATTTAATTTTCTATCAAATTGTATTATAACATTTTTTACTTATCTTTTCAAGTTTCCGTAGAAAATGCATTTTCTTATAATATACATATACCTCATTTATCGCTATACCGATATATAGATATTGTATAATACAATTTGATAGATAATTAAATTGTGCATCTGAGTCTCGTAAAATATACAGGGTGGTCCATTTAAATTAAACAAGTTATTGCCGTTTAAAGCTAGTAGTTATTTAATATAAATTTTTAGACACTCTGTATAAGATAGTATTTTGCTTATTATTGCAACATAATATCTGATCAGTAAATAAACTTCAGTAAATATTTAGTATTAAAAACTTCGATACCCTTGCAGAAATGAAGCCTTAAAATTTTTACTGCCATTTCATAAAATTGAAAATATTTCAAATACGGTAAGGTTTAAGTGTAATAAACCTAAAAACCTATAAATCAAATTTACCTTTATTTCAATCGTAGAATCTAAAAATAGAATAATATACAGGGTGTTCCATTTGAAAAAACACAACTATAATATTTTTTACTTATTTGGGACACTCTGTATCTTGTAAAAATATTTTTAAATTGTAGCTCTAATAGTCCCTCAACGAACCCAAAGTTTACAATTTGTAAAAATCTAATGGTTTAGCTACAATACTCCGTGTCGTATGTGGTGAACAACCCTGTATATGATCTAGAGCATTATCATTCCCCGGACGTGAGTAAATCAATTATTATTTACCTGACGTCATGCCGGTGACGCCCCACCTGGACTCGGACGAGCCGAACATGGTGGAGCCGCACAGGCTCTCCCCCATCGCGCCGAAGGGCGGCAGCCCGTGCGAGGGGAGCAAAGCGCCAGGCGTGCGGAACACGTTCGTCGTTTTCTTCCGTTTCTTCCATTTGGCGCGCCGGTTCTGAAACCAGACCTGGAATAGAAATGTGTGAATTAGATGCGGGTTGGGTTATAATTGAACCAATCAGTGGTTCATTAACGGGGGATTGAGACTAGAAGGAAATCAACAAATTCAAAATGTATTTTTTTTAAACTGCGTTGATTCAACGAAGATCAATAATTTATAAGTATGTTTTACTAAAAAATAGTTATTTTTGTATCTATCGCGCGAAGTGCTACTTTGGGGATCAATACTTGAATTTTTTAACGAGGCGTAGCCGAGTTGAAAAGTTAGTCGAAATCACCAAAGTAGTTCGCGCACGAGTTGCAAACAGCAATTTTTCTACAAACATTAAAATCTGTATATCCCTAAAAATTATTATTATCTATCAACAATAAAATTCAAATATCAAATAAAATTTTAGATTGTCAAATACCGGGATCAAGTACCTCTACATCAAAATTGGATAGTGTCTCAAGTCCCAAAACTCCCATATCTCAAGCAAAATCAGAACTATCTAGTTTGGGATTAAATATTGGTTCGTGTACTGATTGTATTATTAATGTTAATATTGTAAATAATACACCTAGAATATGTATTAGTATTAAGTTTGATATTTGTTATTTGTTTATTCTTGAATATTTCGAAATAAATAATTAGATATGATTTAGTTCTTCATTTTCCAAATATCAAAATTCAAAATACCGTACAGTCCAGCAGCCGCTGGGGTAAACCCAAAATTTTGGGATTAAGGTTTTTTGAAAACGGATTTATCTTCTATAGGTGTCCTGCTTTTGATATCCGAGTGATGACAAAGTGGCATCTTTGGGGAAATTAAGATACAGTTTGATTCATTATCAATTATGTGAAATCGAGTGTTATTCGAGTTATCGAGTTATTTTGTGTGTTTTTAACGTAAAAAAATGTTTTTTATATTGATTTATTTAATAAAGTAGGTTTTTTCATAGGTATAAGTGATAACGAAACATTTTATGTACAGTGTGATTAAAAAAAGCATAATATATTTTCACGTTAATTGAAGGTAAAGCGAAAAATTAAATTTTTGCATTATGCATACTGTGTAGGTATGTATATACCTAATGTATGAGTGAAAGAATAACAAACACATTTTTTATACAGGGTATTTCAAAAATAACATTACTTCAATTGAAGGACTAGGGTAAATATTTGAAACAGGCATAACATAAAACATTAAAGTTTATCAGTTGGTATCAACCTCAGAATCAACTTCTTTATCGGAAACCACAACATCTTCATCCTCATTAACATTAGCCGGTACAGCGGGGGTCAGTTCGTTGCAACAATGTTCGTTCCCGTGACACATACAAAATATTGTGCAAGGCAATCTAGCACTTTTACACCTACATCTTTTTGTGCTACACGGACTGGCACTTGAACAAGAGCAACCAATCAATTGTAATATATCGGAAGGTGCCAACTCGGCTCTTTCTGGTAGGGTGACTGGTAACAAATGCTTTCCATTGGCATCTCTTCCGTTGAGAATAAATGTTTTTTATATCAACTGAGTTCCAAATTCTTTCTTTATCTGCCAGTAGTTCTTTCACGCTCTGATTATATGGAATATCTTCTTCGTCGTTATTCTGGCCTGATCGTCGTTTGGCTAACAAAATAACTTTTTGGCCCGTAAATCTGTTTCGATAGTCCAGCTGGTATCTGGCGTCTACTGTATAGCTAATCTTAGACTAACTTCAGAAGCCCAGGTATCATTCCTTTCTATACAGGTTTTCAAAATCGCTTCTTTAATTACCATTTTCTTAAAGTTGTCTTCTAAAGCGCGGAACTGGAAGGCCGCTCTCCATCGATGTGGGCGCTTTTCATCTTTTTCTAGTTCACACTTTAGTCCACAAAACAAACAGTTTTCTATGAAGATAAAGATTGGCACTTCTGAACGTCGCTGCATTTTCTTAAAAATCTTCTTTTTTTCTTAGCTCCTTCTTCTTCCTCCTCTTCTTCACACAACATGGCTAAAAATAATAATTTCTTCCTCTGAACTACCCATTTTCAATACTTCTATGTTGCACGCTCTAGTAGTTGAGCCTTGACAACTGTACTTTTTTCGAAACTCTCGCTTATGTTGCTGGTCTGTGGCGGTAAACTGTGCGATGTCATGCAGGATGCAGGTTTGTGCTGTGCTGGTCCGTACTGGTCCGTGTAGGTATAGTGTGCGCGATCTTTTAGGCGTAAATCTTCTCTGGCTGGTTGGCCAGACTTTAGTCCGCGGTAACACAAAATGCTTTTTTTGTTTTTTTTTTGCGTGTGAAGCGCTTTTGCGATTTTCCCGTTTAAAGTTTTATTTCGATTTGTGTCCATTAAAAACTCGCAAAAGAAGCAACAGTTTCTATGAAGCTGCCGAATGGTAAGGAAACAGCATTTGGAATTCCCGACCCGTTCAACGATCAATCTTTTGAGAAAGAAATAGGCGAGATCGGAGCGGTTAACGTTGAAAAGACGAACATGAAAGATAGGCTCGGATCGATCGTTGAACGGGCTGGATATTCGACGATTAAACGCAATTTACTGCTAGTGCCAGAGGTATGTGTAAAAATATATATTATTATTTGGCATATATTTTAGGTTTTTTAGTATGTGTATAGATTTTTTATGTTGTAATTTTGTGGTTACTTGTATATGATAATTATAATACTATAATAAAGAATTATAATTACAGGGTAGCCTTTAAGTTATTATAGGGTAGCCTTAATTGTTAATGCTTTTTTTATTTATACATTTTAGAAACTGTCCTGATGATGGGAATAAAATTCTCGAAAGCTTGACAAATTTGGAAAAAGTAGTTTTATTAGCCTAGTATGTGGTGATTATTGACTGCATCCTCACTTAAATTTTGAGTTTTTTGTTAAAAAATTTTAAAAATCGTAACTCCAAAATTACAGTAGCTAGCAAAACGCGGTTTTCAATTTAAGATTAGGAACAATATTTGCAACAAAATTTGTAAAAACATCAAAATCAAAGTCGCACAGAGAGAAATAAATTATTCGTGCGTATTAAATCAGTTTATTTAATTATGAATTCGAATAATTGTTATTTATTCATTACTTTAAGGTATTTTTTTTTCAAAAAATCTAAAAACACGCCAATTTTGTTTGTGAGGGGGACAACTTTTGCCCCAAAAATAATTGCAAAATCTTCCACCTTCTAAGCGGGGGTGCCATCCCCCAACTTTTTTCAAATGGGAAGGGGGGTCAAGTGGCGCCGCAATGAAAAGGGCCTTCTATTCTCTATATTTCCCCACTTCGTTTTTAAAAATCGGTTGAGTCATTTTGAAAATATGAAAGATTGAAATTTGAAAAGTACTTTTTGCAAAAAACGCATAAATTGAATTAATTAAAAAAAAACTTATCTTAATCAAGTAATGAAGCAAATGCTGAAAATGTTGCCCGTCAACCTCAATACAGTAAAACAAATTATTTTCAATCCGTTCTAGAACATTCTGAAGAACTTGCGGGGTCACTTCGCGACAAACATCAATAATTCGTCTTCGCAGGTCTTCTAATGAGGCGGGTGGAGTGCTATACACTTTACTTTTTGTGTGTCCCCATAGAAAAAAGTCTAAAGGAGTCAAGTCGGGTGACCGGGGGGCTACTCAATTGCACCCCTTCGTCTTATCCACCGAACGGGAAAGTTATTGTTTAAACAATTACGCACATTTTGAGAGTAATGTGGAGGTGCACCGTCTTGTTGAAATATCAGTTCTGCTGTAACGTATCCAGGATTGTTCTCTATGATATCAGTTAGGGCTGGGTCGATGGTATTTTTCTGTAAATCCAAGTACATATCACCTGTTAGATTTCCAGGAAGAAAAAAAGGACTCACAATAGAATTTCTAAAAATACCAGCCCACACTTTCAATTTCTGAGGGTTTTGTGTGTGCACCTCGTGAAAAACCCTGGGGTTGTCCTCAGCCCAGTACCGACAGTTGTGCCGATTAACTACACCGTTCAAAAAGAAAGTACACTCTACCTAACCTGATCGTTCAACCTTATGGCAAGTGAAAAAATGCGTAAACATCTAGAAATAATAAGAAAAAACAGCAAATTGGTCGAAGGAATTTATCCTTATCATTTACTCTGATAAATGTTTAAATAAACTTTTCAAATTTCAATCCTTCATATTTTCTCAATGACTTGACCGATTTTCAAAAACGAAGCGGGAAAGTATAGAGAATAGACAGCCCTTTTCATTGCGGTACCACTTGACCCCCCTTCCTATTTGAAAAAAATTGGGGATGAAACCCCCACTTAGAGGGTTGAAGATTTGACAACTGGCCGTTATGCCTTGCGGAACGTTTTCGATGGGCCACCCTGTATATAATAAACTAGTAAATCATCATTACTAATTGCTAACACAATTTTAGAACATGATTTATCAAGCTATTTGAAGTGAAAATTCTTTATGCGCGCTGGGAGTAAAAATTCAAGGTCGTGACATTTGAGCTAGCGAGACGGCCCTGACACACAAGCTAGTGGTAACGAAAAGTGGTAAGGGTTTAGAAATACGTAGTGATGCGACGTGTTTTTATAAGCAGTCCACGTGTTTATCAAAAATATTGATATTTTAATACAAATTTTGTAAAAGTGAATCAAACTATTACGTGTAAAAAACCATTTGTTAAGCGTAAAAAACTATTTGTTATACCTAAAAAACTATTT
The DNA here is from genome assembly GCF_002938485.1 of Sitophilus oryzae. Classification (NCBI taxonomy): domain Eukaryota; kingdom Metazoa; phylum Arthropoda; class Insecta; order Coleoptera; family Curculionidae; genus Sitophilus; species Sitophilus oryzae. Next base: position 309,550 of record NW_022147536.1, read on the forward strand.
TTTGCGCGTAAAAAGCTATTTGTCACACATAAAAGACTATTTTTTACGCGTATAAAACTATTTGCTACTCGTAAAGAAACATTTCTTACGCATAAAAACTATTTTTTCAACATTTGTCCTTCATATCCTTCAATTTAATAAAATCTTTCTAAATAGTAGATGTTCTCTATAAAAATATTTTTCGATAATACCCTAAAATGACAAAAAAATGCATATTATTTAATTTATTTTTATTGTATTATTAAATATTACGTCCGTGTATGACGAGATCTCATCTTAGAAATCGCTAAAGACGAAAACTGATATGTTTTCATTTGGGTCGACAACGCCGAAGGCTACAAGCTTTTGGTCGGGCCATTCCTATATTATCCTGTTATTTTGTTTTAGTCGCAAAAGACGCTTCACGCAAAAAAAGCAAAAATCGCTTTCTGTGTGGCCACGACTATGCTTTGCCTAGTTATAGACCACGACTATACAGCTATGTCAGTGGTCACGGGACGCGAGAACAAGGTCATATAAAGTGGCAGAAAAAGAACAAAGGATTTGACAAGGAGTAAAGCTACTAGTTTCCTTATACTATGGTATGTGCATGCATTATCATTTCCCGACCGTGCGTAAATCAATTATTATTTACCTGACGTCATGCCGGTGACGCCCCACCTGGACTCGGACGAGCCGAACATGGTGGAGCCGCACAGGCTCTCTCCCATCGCGCCGAAGGGCGGCAGCCCGTGCGAGGGGAGCAAAGCGCCAGGCGTGCGGAACACGTTCGTCGTTTTCTTCCGTTTCTTCCATTTGGCGCGCCGGTTCTGAAACCAGACCTGGAATAGAAATGTGTGAATTAGATATGGGTTGGGTTATGATTGAACCAGTCAGTGGTTCATTAACGGGGGATTGAGACTAGAAGGAAATCAACAAATTCAAAATGTATTTTTTTTTAAACTGCGTTGATTCAACGAAGATCAATCATTTATAAGTATTTTTTTACTAAAAAATAGTTATTTTTGTATCTATCGCGCAAAGTGCTACTTTGGGGATTGATACTTGAATTTTTTAACGAGGCGTAGCCGAGTTGAAAAGTTAGTCGAGAGTACCAAAGTAGTTCGCGCACGAGTTGCAAACAGCATTTTTTCTACAAACATTAAAATCTGGATATCCCTAAAAATTATTATTATCTATCAACAATAAAATTCAAATATCAAATAAAATTTTAGAGTGTCAAATACCGGGATCAAGTATCTCTACATCAAAATTGGATAGTGTCTCAAGTCCCAAAACTCCCATACCTCAAGCAAAATCAGAACTATCCAGTTTGGGATTAAATATTGGTTCGTGTACTGATTGTACTATTAATGTTAATATTGTAAATAATATACCTAGAATATGTATTAGTGTTAACTTTGATATTTGTTACTTGTTTATTCTTGAATATTTCGAAATAAATAATTAGATATGATTTAGTTCTTCATTTTCCAAATATCAAAATTCAAAATCCCATATAGTCCGGCAGCCGCTGGGGTAAACCCAAAATTTTGGGATTAAGTTTTTTGAAAACGGATTTATCTTCTATAGGTGTCCTACTTTTGATATCCGAGTGATGACAAAGTGGCATCTTTGGGGAAAATAAGATACAGTGTGATTCATTATCAATTATGTGAAATCGAGTGTTATTCGAGTCATCGAGTTATTTTGTGTGTTTTTAACGTAAAAAAATGTTTTTTATATTGATTTATTTAATAAAGTAGGGTTTTTCATAGGTATAAGTGATAACGAAACATCTTATATACAGTGTGATTAAAAAAACATAATATATTTTCACGTTAATTGAAGGTAAAGCGAAAAATTAAATTTTTGCATTATGTATACTGTGTAGGTATGTATATACCTAATGTATGAGTGAAAGAATAACAAACACATTTTTTATACAGGGTATTTCAAAAATAATATTACTTCCGTTGAAGGACTAGGGTAAATATTTGAAACACGCATAACATAAAACATTAAAGTTTATCAGTCGGTATCAACCTCAGAATCAACTTCTTTATCGGAAACCACAACATCTTCATCCTCATTAACATTAGCCGGTACAGCGGGGGTCAGTTCGTTGCAACAATGTTCGTTCCCGTGACACATACAAAACATTGTGCAAGACAATCTAGCACCTTTACACCTACATCTTTTTGTGCTACACGGACTGGCACTTGAACAAGAGCAACGAATCAATTGTAATATATCGGAAGGTGCCAACTCGGCTCTTTCTGGTAGGGTGACTGGTAACAAATGCTTTCCGTTGGCATCTCTTCCGTTGAGAATAAATGTTTTTTATATCAACTGAGTTCCAAATTCTTTCTTTATCTGCCAGTAGTTCTTTCACGGTCGGATTATATGGAATATCTTCTTCGTCGTTATTCTGGCCTGATCGTCGTTTGGCTAACAAAATAACTTTTTGGCCCGTAAATCTGTTTCGACAATCCAGATGGTATCTGGCGTCTACTGTATAGCTAATCTTAGACTAACTTCAGAAGCCCAGGTATCATTCCTTTCTATACAGGTTTTCAAAATCGCTTCTTTAATTACCATATTCTTAAAGTTGTCTTCTAAAGCGCGGAACTGGAAAGCCGCTCTCCATCGATGTGGGCGCTTTTCATCTTTTTCTAGTTCACACTTTAGTCCACAAAACAAACAGTTTTCTATGAAGATAAAGATTGGCACTTCTGAACGTCGCTGCATTTTCTTACTTGAAGTTCCAGCCTTGTTGATATCATTGTCCAGGGATAAGGTCCTTTTCAAATATGTTTTGGATGTGTACGCCCAAGCAGCATTTGGACGTCGGGACAACGTTGTGTCACGCGACCAAACGTCGGGGCGCAACGTCGGCACAACCTCGTGCCAACCCTAGTCTGCACTAGTTTGGAGAATAATTTTTGGGTCGAAACGACGTTGGATACCGACGTTGGCTAGAAGCCTAATTTAGTACAATCTGCAACGTTGTTTAAAATCCTAATTCACAGAAATACAAAACTAATATGGCGTCTAAGTCGCGTTTTATCCTAAATTGGGATAATTATAGTAAAAATATTATTTTTATGGTTTAGTTAAAGACATATGTCAGATGGCAGTGAAGGAAAACAAAACAAAAGTATTTAAGTGTGGAGGATGTTTGAAGATCATAATTATTGAAACACTTTAACCGACTCTGTAACTCGTTACCCAAGGCAAAAAAGTTAAACGCAAAAAACTTTATTGATAAATGTATTGTTTCTACTTTGAAAAATACTAATGGGCCTTAAAATTAAAGAAGTTTTAAAAAAAAATTTGAATTTTTTTTGTAGTAAAATGAGAATAATTCATTCGCAGTCGAAAAAATTGTTTCCGCGTGTTTTTTAGGGTCAAATATTTCAAGTTAATGTATTCAAAAAGCAGGAATTGCTATTTTAGAAACGAAACATTTTCTTATTTAACAACATGGCGGCTTGCACTTTGTTATTTTGGAGATTAAGATGGAGTAGTTCGAGTAGTCGCATACTGGACTAATAAAGTCGCAGTTCGGCCTTAACAAGTAGTATACTAGTCGCAAGATTGCCTAATTTAGTCATCCTAGAGTCTAGCTTGTGCCGCCCTCTATAATCTAAATAAACGAGGGAGTGGATAAACTATCGGTAATATATGTCGATGTATATTTAAATTTAGTTTTATATGTACCTTTCTTATGTCCCATTTTAATTAAGTTTTTTTATAAAAACAAAAACAGCACTGAACTGTCTGACTGAACAGAACAATGAAGTGAAAATTTAAGATTTAAGGTTATGGTTCAATACAGTTGCAAAAAGGTAGTGACCCGACGTCCTACCAACGTAAGAATAAGGAAATCTAAACAACGTTGGAATTAGTAAAACAGACGACGTTTGCATAACGTTGGAATAGGTCCTGAAACTGACGTCGGAAAACTCTATATTGTCCAACGTTGTAGCTACGTTGCCCGAATCACCTAAAGATCACTTAAGCAAAAAGGTTAGAAGACAACGTTTATTCGACGTCGCAGAAGCTTCTACTTTGCTGTAGTACAAGTCCAACGTCGGCACAACGTTATAAAAACGTTTAAATTTATTTTAATACCTAAGGTAGGGAGCTAACTATTTTTTGTAACTAATCCAACGTTGTGTTTAGTAAACATGTGGTCGCAAGTCGTGAAAATGCTACTTGGGCGTCGAAACGCAACCTCTGTGACATAGTAAACGAAAATCCTTGTCCGTAGTGATCTTCTCTTCCAATTCTTCACATTTACCATCTTGATACACTTTGCTATACTTTATAATAGTTTCTATGCGTTGTGCACCAGCAACTGAAAGTTTTTCACTTTTCTTCTGACAGGAAAACTTCCAGTCAAAAAAACACTTTTCACTCATGTTTAACTAGGTATTATTGTTACAATCAAATTTTAATCTGAAAGAGAAATCACTGTTATCTTTCTGCCTTGGAATAGACCTTTATGTCTAAATTATAAGCTCTGCAGTTTGCAGTGCCGACACCAGTGAGTAGTCGGAATCGGCCGTTCCATCAGATTTAAAATTTCTTGAACTTTGAACGGCCAACTACAGCTTGCAACTGCGAACTGTAGGGCTTATAAATTATTAGGCTTTAATTAATGACACTGATATTAAACTAAGCATTTTCCTTCATCGCCCTGAAAAAGATATATTTAGTATAACATAATTATTTTAGTAATAAAATTGAGTTAATGGAGCCTTAATGAAAATTTTTATGATATTTATATTATTTCTTTTCACTGATACTTTAGGTTACAAACTAAAAGTATCAGCAACTGTAATGAAAAGTCCTATATTTATATGCATTAACATTTTTGTTGAGGCTTCATTAACTCAATGTTATTGCTTTACTCTAAATTATTAAAAATGTGTGTTAAACATGTCACACAAAATCATCGGTAATTCAAAGACCTTCGAACCTTAACCTAAAATTATTAATGCCAATAATGAGTGTTGAATTCAATTTAAGATAGAAAGTTCTAAAAACAAGAAAAATATTAATCGGAAAAATGTAGGGATACGTTTTATTTTTTTTAATCACCCTGTATATTGGTAAAGGTAAGCCTATATTTAATATAAATACAATAAATTGACCAACCCATACAAAAATTAAGGCCTAAAGCTTAAAAACCTATCGAATACATTTTTATGTCTTATAGTTTGGGACACCCTGTATATCTGGATTTCCTCAAGGGTGACAGCTTGTCATCAGCCGGTTATGGAAAATAGACATATAGATCTATAATAATCCGTCATAAAAAAAACTTAATCCCACAATTGGCACTTCAGGGAAAAATCCGAGTTCTGCTGCCGGACTAATATAATTTACATGCAGTGTGCGAAATAGGTATTTCGCGCATTACTTCGCGCACCGTGCCATTGTAACGTAGGAAAATGAAAAAAAGTGTCACTTGGCACATTGCTATCAATTCGCAAACCTTGTCATTTTTTGACGTTCGTTTGTAGAAAAAAACAGATTTACCCAACGGACAAAGAAAGCGTAACATTTCTTTGCTTGAAGCTACGACACACTATTGCCGGACCCTGTATAAGCTCTCTTTATGTCAATGGATCTACGTCAATCCCAACAAATTTAGTGATATTTTCCTTACTGTCGGTTACACAATTATTCCCCCATGGCTTCCAAAGCTTATCAGAATTATATTTCTACCAAGGTAAAATAATCTGAACATTTATTGAAATAGATTATAATACTTTTTTCCATAACAACTGTTAAAATTGCCTTATATCTATCTAAAATAGTGGATAAAATAGTACTTTAACCGCAAGGGTAGATTAAATGATTCTTTAACAGTGAGGATAGGTTAAAACTTTATTTCTTCTCGCACGTTTTTTAATTGCTTCCATTTTTGCAAATTTTTGTATTCCTTTTCATAAGTTATTAGGGATTTAAATGGAAGTAGTTTGGATATGGCGTTTGTCGCCTCAGCCTGAATATCTGTTGGCAATTTACTTATTTCGTTTTGTGCCATTTCTGGCTCCAATTCAATCAGCAATCGACACGAAAGAGAATTAAAAAATATTAACTCAAAACTGAGAACTAAAGAGACAGCTTCATTTATTTGTCAAATTACATAGAAACCAACGCCAACTATAATATTATTTTACACAATAATATTTTTTCTAATCGTAATAAATTCCTTGAAATAATAATTTGAATTTTTTTTTAAAACGTAACTCGCTATGGAAAAAAGTATTGTTTTATACACGACGATAAAATTGCATTATAGTCACCCGAAATTAATTAATTAATCTTTTCCGGTCTACGATAAAATACCATTTTATCGTTTTGTATAAAAAATAACTATTAGAAATTTTGTTGTTTTTTAAATTGTATTATTTTCAGCTAAGAGGCTTTCGATCTTTCATTTTTATCGAATGTTTTTTTTTGCTTTTATTTATTTCATTTTCTGCATAGACGTAGGTACCCTACTGTTTTTAATATACCCCTCAATAAAAATATAATACACATTCCAAACAAAAATAATGAAAAACATTTATTAATTTCCTCTTTTTTTATTCCTCCACGCTCCAGCAGCATCCAAGAAGGAGAAAAATCGTAACAGAGCAAACCGAGTTACGGAATGCCCCCCTTTACAGATGTCCTGGCAACCGGCAAAACGCTCCAATTCCCCTCACTCTTCTTCTTACCCCCTCACTCCCACCCTTTATTGCATCCACTGCCGCCCAATCAGCGTACGATACGTTTTGTTATCTCCCTTCCCCAACGCAGTTGAAATTGTAAAATAGTCTTTCTGATTGTTTTGTTTCCAATGAGGCAGTTTAGTAGTGTTTTAGTTTTTATTGGGATATATGTTTTAGGACCTACAAATGCAATGCGTGTACGCTGTGGAGAGGAATGACTGATAAGATAAGATTTCTAAAAAAATGTATTTATAGTTATTTTTTATACAAGACGATAACATGATATTTTATCGTCGACCGAAAAGATTAATGAATTAATTTCGAGAGGCGATAGTGCAATTTTATCGTCGTGTATAAAACAATATTTTTTTCCATAGCGAGTTACGTTTTAAAAAATATTCAGAAATTATTATTTCAAGGAATTTATTACGAGTAGAAAAAATATTGTGCTGGGTTGGCGTTGCTTTCTATGTAATTTGATAAATAAATAAAGATGTCTCTTTAGTTGTCAGTTTTGAGTCAATATTTTTTAATTCTCTTTCGTGTCGATTGCTGATTGAATTGGAGCCGGAAATGGCTCAAAACGAAATAAGTAAATTACCAACAGATATTCAGGCTGAGGCGACAAACGCAATATCCAAACTACTTCCAGTTAAATCCCGAATAACTTATGAAAAGGAATACAAAAATTTTCCAAAATGGAAGCAATTAAAAAACGCGCGAGAAGAAATAAAGTTTTTAACCTATCCTCGCTGTTAAAGTATCATTTAATCTACCCTTGCTGTTAAAGTACTATTTCATATACTATTTTTGATAGATATAAGGCAATTTTAACAGTTGCTATGGAAAAAAGGACATAAATTCTTATAAAGGCTGTCCTGAGTAAGGAAAGTTTTCGATAGACAGGTTCCAAAAAATAATAATCTGCATGAGCGATATTGCATATATCTAAAACCACCATTGTAGGTACATAAAGTTTTAAATACGCAGTAATGCCTAGAGTAGGAGATTTTCTTTGTTGAATTTGTAGAGTTTCTCTAGGCATTTTTTCACCAAAATACAAAAGCCAAAGCAATAAGATTAGTCTCAAAGCTCTAAGTCTCGGTCTCAACATTTAATATGACAAGTTTGTTTCACGTTGAAATGATCATGAAATGATAATTTCAACCTCATCGGAGTGTTGTTTTAATATGTAAGATGTGAAAGTGTGTATATTTGTCTGATGATGCTCGTATGAACGAAACACGTGTAACAATTTAACTTGTCATAATAAATGTTGAGACCGAGACTTAGAGTCTTATTGCTTTGGCTTTTATATTTAAAAACAGGGTCTCTTTGGGATTAATGGACACGTTTTTTAAATTCTTTGACCATCTTCGAATGTTGTTCGCTTTTAAGGCTACTGATTAGTAGATTTCTGCCTGCAGGAGGCTGAAGCACATTGGTTCGGAGTATTTAGCTATATATATATAAACGGGATTTGGTTTAAGTATTTAATACTCATTTCCAACTACAGCATATTGCTGCCTTCCCGTTACCCTACGCCACACATCTCGATTTAGAGCGTCATCAGCTTCTAGGTTACGAGCTTCCATTGCTTCCGTAACCGTTCCGTTCCAGGATTTTCTAGGTCTACCTCTCTTTCTTCTGCCCTGGGGAGCCCATTGAAAAACTCTTTTTGGCCACCTGTTCTCCGGCATACGCAGAACATGTCCAAACCATTGATGATACGCCTGACCTCGATGTTTGTCTTTTTTTTCCATCCTAGATATACCTGCACTTCTTCTAAGGTAGTCCATTTCAACAACTTGGATTTTGCGCTTCGCGTCTGCACTCAGAGTCCACAGCTCTGAACCATAGCAAAGAACTGACTCCACCAATGTTCTTCCAAGTCTCTTTTTAGTTGTTGCAGATAAGTTTCGGTCCCACCAGAGGCTGTTAAGACATCCAATAACTTGTTTGTTCTTCTGAATTCGGGTTTGTATTTCTTCTTTGCCCAAACCCTCGTTGTTGATAGTGTCCTGTTTCTGAAGTCCCCATTTGTTGTATTCTTGATAAAGCCTCTTAGTCATGAACTCTAGATCGTATGAGTCCTGCGCAATCACGACCTGATCGTCTGCAAAACTCAGGGTAAATAGTGTTTTGTCCCCAATGGGCATTCCCATACCTTGACATTTCGTCTTCCATTCCCTAAGGGCTACTTCGACGTAAGCGTTGAAGATCAGAGGAGATAAGCTGCATCCTTGTCGCAACCCTATTGTGGTGTTAATTGGATTAGATAGCCTGTGTCCTATCTTAACGTACGATTCATTTTCTTTATATAGCTCTTTTATTATCTTAAGCAAAGGTCTATCTACTTCTAAGATATTCAATACTTCCCATATCTTGCTGCGGGGAATAGAGTCGTACGCTTTCTCCTAATCAATAAATGCTAGACGGACTTCTTGATCTACTGCTATCTTTTTTTCCATCACCTGCTGCAGGACAAAAAGGTTATCTGTGCAAGATTTCCCCGGTGTGAATCCGCTTTGGTCTTCCGAGATTTTGTCACCCATACTGTCCCTGACCCTACCCTGTAACACCTTTCCAAAAAGTCTGTTGACCGAACTGTTAATGCTTAGGCCTCTATAACAAGTGGGGTCGTTACGATTTCCCTTTTTAAAGATGGACACTATGTGAGCCACTCGCCATTCTCGGGGTAGTTTACTTTGCAGGCAGCATTGGTTAAATAGCTCTGCCAGACGCCAGCGTAGTCTTTGGGTTCCACACTTTAACAATTCGGCTACAATATTACCAGGACCTGGTGACCGTCCATTTTTCATTCTTTTGAAACTTTGATGTACTTCTCTTTTGCTTATCATTAAAGTGCCTGCAAGGTTGTTCTCATCTTCTACTGCTCGGAATTCTGGTCGGTTTTCTGTCAGTAATTCTGCATAGTAGTTGCGCCATTTTTCTATATCCATTCTATTCAAGAGCTTGTCCGTTTGATTGGTTTTCATTTGTCGGATTGTTCTCCATACCTCAGTACTCCGTGCGTCCCCTATTAGGCTTTCCACTTGCTGGCACCTTCTTTCCCAAATATCTGTTTTTCCTACCTTAAGTTAGTATTTAGCTGTGGACCCAAATATTTCTATCTCTGTTCCTGTTTTGCATTTTCCAGAAAGCATCAGTTTACCACTTTACGGTATAATATTTTACTTAAACTTACTTACTGCTGAGCAAGCGGTTTCTCTATTCCAATTCTTTTTGTTACTTATTACTACAGTGAGGTGTTTCTCAAAGTTTAACATTCTTTGTATGGCATCCACTGGGAGTTGGAGGAGTAGAGTTTTTCTTTTGAGGGCGTTGCAAGCTCCTCCTGAATTCTCACAGTACTGTTTCCGTCATTGACCATTCTAATCATTATCGCGTTGGCATATTTACCGAAGACAATGTGCTGTGGTGTTGAGTCTAGATCTAGGTTTCTCTTGCTTGGCCCCTGTGATGCAGATGCCTTGTCAGTCTCTTCATACATCTACAATCTACCACTGGGTACTCTGTTATATATAATTGTTTCCACATTAAAAATTGTCCCTCGTGCCTCGTTTATTGCTTCCCTTTTTCTTTTTTCAGGATCACTAGTTTATTGTTGCTGAGTCCTCCCGTATTGATGAAGCCGAAAGGTAGAAGCACTAAGTGTCTACGGGTAGTCATATTTTAGTCATGTTTTCATGGCTAATCTTACTGTAGGTTTTGCCCACAATAATTTCGTTTTTTCCATAGCAATTGTTAAAATTTCCTTATATCTATCAAAAATAGTAGATAAAATAGTACTTTTACCGCAAGAGTAGATTAAATGATACTTTAACAGCGAGGATAGGTTAAAAACTTTATTTCTTCTCGCACGTTTTTTAATTATTGCTTCCATTTTCGAAAATTTTTGTATTCCTTTTCATAAATTATTTGGGATTTAAATGGAAGTAGTTTGGATATGGCGTTTGTCGCCTCAGCCTGAATATCTGTTGGTAATTTACTTATTTCGTTTTGAGCCATTTCTGGCTCCAATTCAATCAGCAATCGGCATGAAAGAGAATTATAAAATATTGACTCAAAACTGACAACTAATGAGACAGCTTTATTTATTTGTCAAATTACATAGAAACCAACGCCAACCCAGCACAATATTTTTTCTACTCGTAATAAATTCCTTGAAATAATAATTTCTGAATATTTTTTAAAACGTAACTCGCTATGGAAAAAAATATTGTTTTATACACGACGATAAAATTGCATTATCGTCTCCCGAAATTAATTCACTCGCGATTTCATCGCTCGTGAATTAATCATTTCGATCGACGATAAAATACCATTTTACCGTCTTGTATAAAAAATAACTATTTTCTTTCTTTTATAATTGTTTCTATATTTTGGAAGTTTAGAATAATTCAAAATTTTAGTGTGTTTCTTCAGGGAAATTCTATTGGAAATTTGATTTAGTATGAATAAAAGAGCTATTTAGTATATGAATTACTGTCTTTTCAGTTGTGCCCGTTTAATCCGTGTGAACTATATTATGAATTTAACATGCCCATTTATTTATTTTCTTTAACTACATGCCTGTCAAAAATCACGTGGTGGACAATACAATTTTACTGGCTCAGTTGGTGGCTCCAAACAAGAATTAACTAAAAATCACGCTGCTACCTCCTTCTACGCAAACCCCATCTCTGCAGACACTTTGTCTGAGTCATCAGACAGTGTTATTACTCTGTGGCTTACGGGTCTATCACCCTATTAATAGGAAAAAATGAATCACTTTTGATCGGCGTTAAAAGAACCAGCTGATTTTGTGCCAGGTGATTTTTCTCTAACATGCATCTGCTTAAAAAGTCAAAAGAGAGATATTTTAAAAATGATTTGCTTATTATTTGTCTTGTCGATGGATCGATACAAGGTTTCATTGTAATTTTTGAGTACTTTTTTGGTTGTATGTAAGTATAGTGTATGTATGTAGGAGTGTGATTTCTAAAGTATGTTTATAGTAAATCAGAAAATGAAGCAAATTGAAGTTTTATTAAAGAGTTTTGTTTAAATTAAACGTTGTAATTTTTAATTTGATGGTAATTAAAAGTTTTATTTACTCCAGCTTCCAACAACGCTCTATATATTTAAAGCAACAGAATAACTTTCAATGACAACTTTAGCAAGTATTAATATCACTAACAACTGCTTATCAATTACTAGTATAAGCCAACAAATTTCTTTCAAATACGACACTTACTGGAGTTACTGGTCATTCACTGGTTTATTGGTCAACGTTAGTTGCATTTTCTTAGTGATTGGTAATATTTATTGGATTTCTCCCACATTTCACTGTAACATAATACAGGGTGGTCCGAATTGTATTCCGGAAACTTCGACAACATATTCTGCAAATAAAAATAAGTAAAAAAGTTCATATAAATATATATCCTAAAATGCTTAGTTTCGGAGATACAGGGTGTAGAGGGTTTCGGAGATACAAGTTTCATTTTTATTTCAATTTTTTCGAAATAATTTTTGAAGTAACGTCAATATTTGGATGAAAATCGGTGTCTGGGAGTTTTTTGACATGAGAAATATTATTTTGATGTTAATATGACTCCTATTTGTAGGGGGCGCCACCTACATGTATTTTAACTGATTTAAAGAGTAATAATTTTTCGTCTGTACCTGTATAAAACTACTCGATGAAAAAATATATATTCCCTTGGTTTTCTACGTAAAAAATATCTCTTGATAAAAGTCGATATGAGCAACCGTTCTCAAGATATTTAGAGTGGAAATAGTCAATACATGTCATTATTGACAAAAAATAAACATGTCGAATAGATAGTTATTTGACTGAAATCATAACTTTGGGAACTTTTTATTTTTTTAAATTGCTCATAAATTTTTCTTCGAAAAACTAATGGTAAAACTGTTTCTGTTGAACTTTTGGCACAAAAACATTTCAAATTTATCACTGCAGTCTAAAATTTCGAAAATTTCGATTCCAAATATCTCGAGAACCACTACTCGTAGAGATTTTTACCAAGAGACCTTTTTTACGTCGGGAATGTGTATTTTTTTACTCAGTAGTTTTATACAGGTGCTGACGAAAAGTTATTACTTTTCAAACCAGTTAAAAATATGTAGGTGGCGCCTTCTACAAGTAGGAGTCATATTGATATCAAAATCAAATTTGTCATGTCATTAAACTCCCAAACACCAATTTTCATCCAAATATTGAGGTTACTTCAGAAATTATTTGGAAAATATCGAAACAAAAATAAAACTTTTACACCCTGTATCTCCGAAAGTAAGCATTTTAGGACATATATTTATAAGAACTTTTTTACTTATATTTTTCTACAGAATATGCTGCCGAAGTTTCCGGAATACACTTCGGATCATCCTGTATACATGCCTATAATAATACACATAACTTATATAGATCACCCTGCTACATATTTAACAAGGATTATTCGACCTTATGGTATTATAAATGGATTATATAGTGTAATATCGTATCCACCAGTGCCGTAGATACTTTTTTTAGAATTTGAAGATTACTTAATTAAGTTGATGAAAGAGTCTAGACAAAATGTGCAAATTATTGATATTTGAATATTTGAATCTTAGAAGATGATAATTTTGACAATAGACTGAGAAGTAACAATTAATTTTAGCCGAATATCTAATGGCATGACCTCTAGTATAAAATCTGATTAGTAAGTAAGAACATTTTGGTAGTATGAACTTGAAATCAGCGAATATCTGGATAAATACGTAAGTTACAGTAGTAAATTGATATTATGCTTATTATATTTTATGCTTTTGCACAATTCTGGATTATTTACAACTTTTTTAAATAGCAATCTAATATATTTCAAGCATTGACACAAATTTAAATGAATAGTCGAACTTAAAATTAGCTTTCTTTTAACTTAACGAAAATTATTTATTATGTAAACATACTTAATAAGCTTAAGATTAGCTTAGGATTAGAAAACATCTAATACTTAATAATAAATAAATCAATATAATTATTTAATACAGGAATTATATACATAAACTTAAAAGAATAGAGTGGATACGACAAAAGGACACAGATAATAGAATATCTCATCCACAGAATCAAATCCCTCCAGTGGCAATGGGCAGGACACCTGGCCACACGGACAACAGATGGACCACAAAAATTACAGCATGTTACCCACAAGGAATTAAGAGACTTAGAGGAAGACCGAAATTGAGATGGGACCATGATAGTAAATTAGCAGGGATAACTTGGGCCCACATAGCCAACAATAGACAACAATGAGCCCAACTACAAAGAGAATATCTAAATATGCGAGGGAGACTACACCATAATTCGAAATGGTTGAATAAGCTGAAAATGATGATGATGATACTGCACGGTAAAATTAGTAAAATTGACATATCCTAATTAATTTAAATATGTAGTAATAAACGTGAGAACATAATTAATTAACTCTAAACGAATTTCTACCTACTCGTAACATATAATACAATAATTATTTACTAATGAAAAGTTATTTTAGTGAGTTTCTTGTCTGGTTAGTTTACGCAACATTAGTACCGTATGATCGAAAAAAAAACGGTTTTCACTTTGCCTGGAAGTGGACATCGATGACATTCCTCGTATAATTTTACATATAAAATGACATATCTTCATTTCGGAACCATCGCTGACGCCGTTTTTTTTTATCATATTATACTATAAAAATTTGTGAGTCTCCTTCCGGGGTTCACAAGGATCTGACTGTAATCCAAGTCCTGACACAATGTTTTTTAAGTAGCTTAAAAAAAGTAGGTTAAATTACACAAAACAAGAAATAATTAAAAATAAATAGAAGAAAGTGCAAAGAATTAAAAAAAATAAATAAATTTGTCAAGAAAAAGTAAAACAAAATTGATAAAAATATTTAAACAGCTATCAAAATAGTTCTATTTCATGACGTACCTTCCGTGAAAATTAATTGTAAATTTGAGAATGAGATTTGAGCCAATTTATCAAATGTTTTTTGTACTATTTAATGTTTTCCCAGGGTACGCTACTGATCTTTTAATATCGTTATTGATGGACTGACGTTTAGATACATGATATTCCCCGCGGTTACATTATGAGGTCCAGGGCGAATAAAAAGGGGAGACCGGGTGTTAGTGGGTTCCCCGTCTTCTTCCTACCGGGGGCGTGTAAAAACTTTCAATGAACAACGGATTGAAAAGATAAAGGGTGTGGAGTTTTACGAAGTCATTCTGATATATCGATTGAAGATTCGTTATTTTCAAAAGTAAAGTTATCTCTACTACATGCTATTAAAGGGTAAATACGACTAAACAATCCAATCTGACGATTCTGTATTGAACACTGTATTTTTATTAACATTTTAAAAAGTCAACTACAAATAGGTGTAAGCATTTTACGAATTCTGTATTCTTTCTACGCTACAAACTGAACTGTAAAGTTCTATGAAAAACTAGTTAGTATATCTTATAACACTGTTCACTATTTCCTTCATATTTTACGTAAAAAAACACTGGAAGAAAATATATTTGCTTCTAAACAAAATTTTATCTTTGCGGACCAATTTTTGGTAATTTTGGAACAAGAACAACTTCGTACTGTAATAATTAAAGTACTGCTTAGAATTTTGATTTCAAATTTTGGCTAATTTTTATGTTAAGAATAGGACTAGAATAAGAACAAACCTGAGATGGGTCCATGATATTGGAAAATTAGCAGGGATAACTTGGGCCTGCATAGCCAACAATACATTGCAGTTACGTAAGTATAATGTTATTTAGCAGCTAGATATATTAAGTATTCCGTTCAATATACCCTCTGTCCCTTTCTTTCTGAAATACCGATGACAGACCCCACAATATCAGAACCTTCATCAAAAGCTTGAAGTCACTGGACAATATAATAAATTAGTCTCTCAGAAAAAATCTAAGCAGATTATAGCGAAAATCAATGTGCATCAAGGCGGTGATGAATTTTCTATCGGGTTGTGAGTATTCAAAGAATGGGTTAGTTCATTGTCGTTTATTTGTAAATAAACAAAGTATATTCTTAGCTAATAAATTGAAGTTATATAACAATTAACACAAGGAAGATAATACTGTTGTATATATAATAATTAACATTAATCAAAGAACATCAATAAAGTTAACGCTTTGATAAATGTACATACAAGCTATATAAAATAACGATCGAACAAAAATTGTTATACCTAATCGAAAAGCATATGCCTGTAATCAAACTGAAATTACTATAAGCTTGGTGCATTCTCCGCCGATGTCAGAATACTGTAAGCAGCGGACTAAACAAATACACAGGTTTTTGTAGCGAATACTCGCACAATTATTATATTATTATATACCTATAGGAAATATAATTAGCGAAAATTCTAAAAAAAACAAAAATAAATAGTAAATACTCTATCTTCAAAAGGTCTAACTTTAGGTACCTATTATAATTTATTATTCGAGCTAATAAAACTTTTTAGATTAATTTAACTACGGTAGCGAGCATAGTTTTACGCACCGGTTTTGCTAGTGGGGACATAACTGGGAGTTTTTTGACTATAATGAAAATCTTTAAAGGTACATAATTATAATTTTAGAAGATGTTCATAAAAAAATTAAGCCCTAGTCGACAAAAAAGTATACCATTAAGTAATATTGCAAATTATATTTTATCCTCTTATACTATATGCCTATTTAATTCTTTGATAATGGTAATGGACCCTTTATTTACTAACTTGTTTCGTCGAATTCAATTTTGGTCCTGTTCTCAACTCAGAAACTGAATTTTTATATTCAGCTAACTATTTTTATTTAGATTTAATTTTCCTATAAGTTAGTTTATTCAAAAAAATGCTTCCATTTAATTAAATTATGTGTGCACTATGTACGCATATTTGAAGTGAAACTTCTTACTAACAGCTATTAAATTGAAGGAGTTGAAAAATATATGTATTTCTATGAATGCTTTTTATAAACTCAAAAAAATAAGAGTTAATATAAAAGCATATACTATCCAGCTTTATAATTTTATAATGTTTATTTTTTAATTTTTATTAAAAAAACGATAATTTTCTACATCTATATCTCTAAACAACAATATGTTTTGTGTGGTCTGTGGTCTGTTTTAGTTTAAATGCTTTGTTCATCATTCATGTTGGGGATTTATTTTTAAAAAGTTTTTAAAAAGTAAAGGGCCAGGTCACTAATTATAATAAACTTTAGTTCTATTATAATTAATCTCCATTGGCATACTTTTCCATGGCAAATAATCAACTTCCCAACAGTTTTTAAATGATGTAATACTTCCTCATGATGCGAAAAGAAAATATTTTAGTTAGCACACAGAGGACAAACGATATGTTGGCTTATTTTCAGATTAGTTACTTGGTTCCTCATGTCCATTCCAAGACGATAAACATGAAAATTATTTACCACAAACATCGCAAACTAAAAATCTAATAAACACTTTTTTATCGAATATAGAAATCAATTTAGTGTTCTTAGTTATTATCATCCAAATCCAGGGTAATAGATAATTAATTTCTCCAAAAAAATCTTTTATGGGTATTTTGCCACTGCACTGCAAAAAAATCTACAAAATAAAATAGTTATTTTTTGTAAACACTTCTGCGTTAACCCTAAACGGACACTGCTTGTCAGAAGTTATGTTTACAGTTATACAAATTTGCCTAGCAAAGAAAAAAATGCTTAACGTTTTGGAAAGTTTATCTCTTTCAGAAAATCATATTTCCGATCCATTTTATAACATACTAAACCAATGAATACAGATTACAGTTGAGGGTTGGAACCTTTGGTGTTACAAAGCAAAATAAAATTACACTAAATCACCACAATACAGCAAAACACTTTTACTTTTACACTGGACGCGCGTTTCTCTAACCATGTTAGCATCATCAGCAGATGATTATAAACTAAAGTAGAATCTACAAGTTGAGCGTTTATATACTCACCCAGTAGGTACTGAGTGGGCGTGGCAAAATCTAGCCAACCGAGTCAGAGCCTACTGAGCGTAACAGTTAATTTCCGTCACTAGAGTAGTAGGAACAAAGAACTTGAAGGAATTGGACCGTTGACTCTGTTCATACTATCTTTACATTTATTAATTCTGATGCTTTCATATACATCTAATTGCCTGTAATTTGAGACTTGTTTAATTAATTTTAAATTATTAAGATCTATACAATGTTCTTTATCAACAATATGTTTGGCAACGCAAGATTTATCCGGTCTACCATATCTTATCTGAGCTAAATGTTCTTTAAATCTAGTTAATATTGATCTTCTAGTTTATAATCATCTGCTGATGATGCTAACATGGTTAGCGAAACGCGCGTCCAGTGTAAAAGTAAAAGTGTTTTGGCGTATTGTGGTGATTTAGTGTAATTTTATTTTGCAATGAATACAGAACAACAAACAAAAATTGTAATATACCAAATACCCTGTGAATGCGATAAATTTTACATTGGTCGCGGTCTTGTATTTTTACTCCCATCGCACCTAAAGAAGTTCCTCAAAAAAGCACGAATTCTAATTTGAACAAAAAAATCGAATTTAAACCAGTTACCGATGTGGTTAAAAAAGGAACTCTTATTTTCCATAATCTGTCGTTTTATGATTCACCTTTTATATTTTCTAATGCTGCTCTATTTAGCACAACGTAAAAATCATACATTTCCAAACTGAAAAATGATTCGATCCAATCCTAAACCCATTCGCAACATTACTACCATTCACACCACCGCCTTAAAACTTATTACCTTTGATTTCCACACTCCCTCACGCACCTAAATCTCCTCCGGCAATAAACTCCGATCTCCCGACGACTTGGTCCGACCTCAGGAAGCCGACGGCAGGCCGGGAAGCAGCGTCCCGACATCGGGCGTCGTCCCCAGACGCCCCACGCCGCTGCCGCCCGGATCATACATCACCCGCGCCCCATTAGGGATTAATGATGCCGGAGCCGGCGGCGGCCGAAATTAACTTCCCGCTAGCCGGCTTACCGGCTTACCCCCCGCAATAACGTTAACATATTAGCCATTTGTTAGGAGGAATAACAATGCGCGCGGGGTTAGTGCAACGAGGGGGGTGCTGGGGTATATAGGAATGGATTATTCGGGGACGAGCGAATTATTATTGGGTTAGACATTATTTTATATCGATATGTACAGAGGTGATATTATGTATGACATTATGCTGGTTCCAGACCAAAGCGAGAGAAAGTGAACACTATTTTATTGATGGTAACTTTAGTGGTGTATAAGATATTCTGCCTGGGCAGCGAGTATTAACTATAATAAACTGTGCTCCAGTGGCGGCTCGTCAGGTGCAGTAGGTGAAGGGGCACTACCAAACCGAAAAAAATACTCAAATTAAAGAAAAAATTTTACTGCTTAAAATATTATTTTAGTTTAATATATTTACATGTATCTAAATAATAAAATGGTAATTTTTTAAAAATTATTTTTTTTCCGGTCGGACCTCTGCATAATAGGTCCACTGAATCCGTTAATTCCGGCCGAAAAAGTAGCATTATTGGCCCACACGCGCCTACGTTTCCACGAAGTCACAAGTGAAGTGAAAATATTTCTGAGCCAAGCGGTTGCACGGTTTCCATGATAACGTAACGTCAGCCTAGCGGCAGCATGTAAATTCCCCGCCCCGAAATTTTTTATCGGCGACCGATGTGAATGAGTTTTTGGGCAGTTCGCTTCGTCTTCCTTTATGCTAATATTCGGCTACTTCGACGAGTAATTAACCGTGTAAAGACTGTAAAGTTGTTGTTGATTATTTATTGTTGTTTGTTAGTGGTTTATGTTGATTTAACTTGTTAATTTTTGCTGTTTGTTTTATTGTTGTGTTTTGAAACTGTATTGTGTGTGTGTATGTGTTAAAAAATGAACCCAATCAATGAGTTGGTGTGCAATTTATTGGAAACTCCCTTCAGACGGTGGACAGATGAAGATAAGAGGGATGTTTTATCTCAAGGATGACCAACTGAATCTTTAACCATAAATTGCAAAAAAAAATCAGAAAAAGTGGTAAATCTTATAATATTAAATTTAAGTCCTCCTGGTTTTCTGATTTTAATTGGCTATGTAGCTAATAATGCTTGGTAAACATTAATGTAATAATTGAATAATAATTGAAAGCCCCTCTGGTTGTAACCAACAATTTTTTCAATATCGAAATTTTAGTGAAAAAACCGACGAAAAAACGTTATACCTGAAAATAACAACCTTATTTCACTGAATTCTCTATTTTGCAAAAAATGTCGGTTTCAACGTTTTTCGGGGAAGCCCTTCAATAATTACAGTGTTCACCATAAAGTTGGATCCATATGGACGGTTTGTTTTGGTATTAGAGTTTAAAAAAAAACTTTTTGTGGCAATCAAATCTGCTTTAAAAACAACTTAAAATGCACAAGTTGTTATAGGGGACAGTGTATATAATGTTTATTATATTTAACTTAAAATTAATTATATTTCCACTGGAATGTAAAATAATGTGTTTATCGAAAACTGGATCTTGTATATCTTTTTACTTAATGTGTTTAAGCCCAAACTAAAACGAAAATATTATAGGTATTAGCACAGTTTAAAGAATACATACTATATTTATATTCTTTAAACTGTGGTATTAGTGTATAAATAATAACAAAAAAAATGTGTTGACTAAATGGTGAATGAGCCAAAAAAAATTTTCCTACTAAATATACAAACGGTCAAAGGAAGAATTAAATTTATAAATTTATATAAAAAATGATTCCTCGCTAATTTGAATTCAGAGTATCTGGACAATAAAAAGTCTCAAAATTAGTTTAAACGTTTAACCTCGCGTTTAACTTTTATATTTCTCACGTTTGCCGTTTATTTTTTATTGTTTTTTTAATAATTCTCCCTTCCCCCCCCCCCACCTGATGCATAATTTTAAATATTTTTTTTACAAATAATCAATAAAATTGCATGGATTTGGAAACAGTGACCTCTAGTGACCCATAACAAAGTCATTAAGGTACCGCGAGTAAAGCAAAAATACCCTTTTCCACAACACGTTTATAAAATTGGTTGTTCCAAAATGGATGTATCAACATCTGAATGAAAATATCTTTAACAGCCCTTCACTAGTTCATTTTTGACCAAGCTCAAAAATGGTATAGATCAAAAAAGTGCATAATTATAGTTGAACAATATGGTTCTTATATTTTTAACGTACCTCGATTCCAAAAAATTAAGAGAAATTGACCAATTTACATCCAAATATTTTTCTTAACATCTATCATTAACGGTTTCAGAGTTACAGCGGATGACCTTTATTATTTCACCAGCCTGCAGATAGTGTCCAATGAGGTTTAAGTGCTTTAGTCTATTTGGCTTGACCTCCTTCTACTTATCAGATGAGATTAAATCAAATATAGGTAGTTTTTGCATCCTTTGTTAGTTTCCTATGATTTAGAAATTAAATATTTGGAATCATAACACAGTCACATTGAAAAATAATTTGCAGTTTTTTCCTTGCTGGATATGTCTTTAATAAACATTAGAACTGATCTATATAGAATCATATGTACCACAATATATCAACTAGATCATATAAAGGATTATCACTGATGTCAGCCTAGCCGAAATTAACTTTCCAGAGCTTATCAGACCGTAATAATAGTAAGATATTAGCCAATTGTTAGCTGTAATCGCAATGGACCCAGGATTATAACATGTGGTGAGGGTTTGAACAAATGAGTTGTTTGAAAATTTAAAGTTATTAATTAGTATGAATGTAAAATACTCTCTATTTGGCTATGTTATTTACATATATAGAACATAGACTTTATGTTCTATATATGTGAACAACTTAATCAATTGTTCTAACTTTTGGAACCAATGTTTGGATTCTTTGATTTTAATAAACATAACATAAGTAAAAATTAAAAACAATTTAAAAAATAATCATACAGAAAGCTTGAAGATTTTTGGTTTTACCTTATTTAGTAGTCATTTAGTAGTAATAGATGTCGTTAAAACAGTGGCAAGTCTGAAGTGGCAATGGATAGGACATGTGGCAAGACAGGATCCAGACCGATGGCCCCAAAAAGTAATCCTATGGAGACCTAGGGGAACAACAAGAAGTGTAGGCCGACCAAAAAAGAGATGGGTCGATGACGTCAGGGCAGTGGCAGGAAGACAATGGATAAGATTGGCTAGAGATCGCGAAGCATGGAAAAACCTAGAAATGGCCTATATCCAACACTGGATGGAACCAGGCTGAGAAAGAAGAAGAAGAAGAAGTAGTAATTTTTATCAGATAATTGTCAGGTAATTGTCATTGACACAAGGCCTTGAATGACAGCCGCGAGATGGTCTTGACCTTAGATTAACAAGTCTTGACGCACAAGTTAGCGAGAGGAAAAGTGATATGCATTGAGAGAAAAAGTGACGTCATTGTTGCCATAGCTACCCCATTTGGGGTAGATCTACCCCCTTTGTAAAACAATTTAACCCCGCTATCTCGTGATAAATAATCTACCCAGATAAAAACTAAGCTTGTGGCGACACTGGGTAACGATCTGTGCCCAGTGACGTAACAACAGACTCACGGGCCTCTGTGCAAAAATTTTACCGGGCCCCCTATTACACCTACATATTTCAATACTAATCTGAATAATATGCACTCATATTTTAGGTTAGAAATGACATTATCAAATTAATTTTTATATAGTATTATTTATTACTGCAACACAGAATATGTAACCCAAAACATATAAAATATCAAATAAATAAAAACAACAACAAAACTAACTAAATTAAAATAAACAATGTAAATAGGAACATGAACATGTTAAAATTCTTTTTTCCTTGCTTTCGCATGGGCGAAAGTTGACACAATATTACCAATGTCTATTGTACGAGGTACTTCATTTTTTATTGAAATAATTGCCAAAAAAAGTGGCAGTTTCGGGCACCTTTCGTAACTCAGCTGCCTTATCGCCCCCTTAATACAACCATTAGGTAACTAGGGTTTTTGTGATTTTGAGTTAACTAGTTTGGCCAGTATAATTTTTCATGCTCTTTTTGATGCTACAACTAGCTTACTTCTATTTCTATTCGATGGTACAGAAATCCAGTGACAATACAGCAAATTTCCTTTTTTGTAAAATTTAATGCTCTAATGAAAAATCACATATTTCCAGTTATTTTTATTTTGTAAAATAAAAAGGGAAACACAGCTATAAAATTGCACAAGAACAAGTCGGTAAATGATGGAGATAAACAATTGTGATTGATTAAAATTTTATTATACTTTTGTTAACAACACTATTCTGAGAATTTGAATAATGACAAGACAAGTGACATCTGTCTAAAAAAACAACGATTTAGAGTGACAATTTGGATTAAAGAGATGTAGTAATATTTTGGTTTAATGGCCACAGCTAAAATATTATAAAATTATAAAGCTAGAATAGTATACGGTTTTATATTAACTCTAATTTTTTTGAAGTTTATAAAAAGCATTCATAAAAAATATATATATCCTTCAAATACGTCAATTTGATAGCTTTTAGTACGAAGTTTCACTTCAAATATGCGCACGTAGTGGAAACAATTTTTTTTTATATTTTGGATTTATCTTTAACCCATACAGCACGTCCAAATGAAATTACGTTTCTACAACAAAATATGTTAAAGTGAACCTAAGTGTTCATCTAGTTCTAACATATACATATGAGATACACGCAGGTTTATATTGATAGAATTGTGTGATACAGTGTTTACTAGTTGTATACGGTATGCACTCAAGATTCTAAAAAGTTTTTTTAACGTAACAAATAATTATTAAAATGATGAAATCTGACGTCGGTATATGAGACATACAATGTATAAGTCATATGTATGTGTGATACTACGTATCATGGTTGTGCCTATAGTACACACCTTGTAAATATGTGACGTATACACATAATATAAATATCTATATAGACACTTTGTAATAGTGTATTATTGTGGCTACATTCTAGCATGAAATAAAGGTGTGCGCACGCGCGGATAGCCTCAGCGTAGATACACCGACCAAGTGTATCTTATGTGTCCTCTCTCCTTTCTCCTTTCTAGGAGTGGTATGTGTTAGCAGCCATTGTTGTTTTATCATTCGGAAGCTCTATATAAATGTTCTGTTTGTGTGTAGTTTAAAAGAGATTTTAAGGTAAGCACAAGTTTTTAATTACTTTGTTAAGAGTATTATTAATATTATAGCAGCGACTCTTCCCTTACTCGATACCCAATTTACCAAATTTTGACTCCAATGAATGAAAACTCCAAATATTCTTGTATGATAAAGAGGTTAGCTCTGCAATATATTTTTTTTTTAATTTGGAAATAATAAAAATCTAAATGGACCAGAGAAAGAAAGATTTAAACACTTCAAAGAACTTCTTACACTGATATTCGGTAAGTTATTGATGGATCAATATACAGATATGTTTAATATTCAATAATCAGTTTCATATAAAATTTAAGGGTGAGGTTAATCTGAAAATAAAATACAACGAAGTCCAACAGAGTGCTCGATGAATGAGTATGCTAACAAACCAACTGCTTGGAGGGAAAAGAGGAGAAAAAAGTGACTAAACGAGGACCACTAAATCGTGGCGATATACCAGTGTTTACCATTTTAGTATGTTGTTATACTAGGTACTTATATTTTTAATACATTTTGATACAAATTCGTTATTAACGTTACACGCGTTTCATTATGATGTTCGTATCGAACTTGTATCATTAATAACTATTATGTGTTTTCTAAAGCTTCAACTTATTATAACCTCACCTCAAACCTTTGACACTACATACATACGTTAAATAAACTACATTAACTACATGTAATGTAGTTTATGTAGTTTTTAAAAGTAACATGTAGTTTTCTGAACCCTGCCGGGGACATACTGTTGAAAAAAAAGGGATTAAAGAACATTTAATACCCAAAAAGCTCGCCGATAAACGAAATCGAAAGTGCCACTGCCTATGTTTCCACAAAACGGGTCGGCTTTTACGTTTACGACGTCTCCAACGTTGTCCCGTCCCCGTCCTCAGTCCGTCTATCCGCATACCGACCGTTTTCACATGTGTCCGTCAAAAGTAGCAGGTTTTTTTTTTCGAGGCCCGTAGCCCGACGCGGTGTAAAAACGGACTCGGCACAAACAGCGCACAGGTTCCTTTTTTACGATAGACAAACAGAGTGAGGAATTAAGCCGAACGGAGGTAGATTTCGATGATATTGTCGGTTTTATGCGGCTGTTATTTTTTTTCGGGGGGTATAACCGCCGATTTTGGGGTTTCGTTGAAGGTTTCGGATATTTTTGTGAGTATGGCATTTTACAAATTTAACACTGAGTGACTACAAAAAATATTAAAGCTGCAGAATAACGTCGTCAAACTACAAAAAAAGACATTTTCGTGTTCCGATATCCTCTTTGATCAATATGTGTTCCAGCAACCCAACAACCTTTAATTTCAGTGTTAGGTGACAAGCTGATCACTGAAAATACAACATCTGTAGAGCCCCATACGCACTACACGTTGATGCGGTTTGTCGATGCAGTTTTAATAAATATTACTAACGCTAAAAGACCTACGGATATTAAAAAAATAACTGTAATAACTAAGTATTCAAACAAACAAGAAACTTGTAAAAAATACTCTAATACTTTGTATTGCCTCTCCTGGCTGCTATAACTGTCTGTAGATATCGGTTCATAATGTTCATGAGGCTGCAAATACAGGGTGAGTTTCCTACGATGTTCTCTATGGGTATCTCGGAAACTACTGGAGATAGAGAGTCGGTTAAATGGGGAAAGATTTGCAGTTTTGTGGGGTCATAAATATGCGCCTTTCAGATTTTTGAAAAAGTTCATGGCTTACTAGATATTTCGAAAAAACAAATTTCGGCTATTTTAAAAATTGTCCCTAATTATAAGCTATTTTAGACAAAAAGTTTTCAGATAAAAGTTGTAGATAATCACATCCTTAATGAGACTGCGACCTCCGTTTTTTTCTAAAGCCTGTCATTTTTGACATATGACACAAACATAGATTTTTTTAAATGGAAACCATAGTTGGCCATGACTTCAAAAGAAGCGCCATTTTTAAGCTTTTCAGCGATATAAGATATAATATGTTTTCTTCGAAAAATTAGTGAGTTATAGCCAATTCTTATCATTTTTAAACAATTTCACTTAGTTAGCCATGGAAAGAAGTTTAATCGTCTTTGCTCTCAGAAATGTGAAGCTGTTACATCCAAACTTTGTAAATTAAAATAAACAAAAATTGTAAATATGAATTTTTCAAATGAAGAAAAGCGTGTAGGATTATTGGTTCAACTTTTCTTGACCATACACTTTCGAGGATACGTTGACCGGTGAATGTTACGTTTTTTAGAAAACGGTTTTTAAAACATGTTAGAAGAGTTAAATTTAGTTATAGTTAATTTTTATCTTTCTTGACTAATTTCACTTAAATTGCATGGTATTCTTATACTGTTATGATTTATAACTTATAAAAGGAATATATTACTAAACGGTTCTTTAGAATTTACATTAGACAAACTAATACTTAAAAAAAATAATATCACTACATACACTAAATTATTTTAGAAAATGTTCAAAAAATCCGCCATTGTTTTTAGAGTTGCATCTTTTTAAAACTGAATTACTACCTATTCTCACAGAAGGACCGGTCGACTTAATTAAACTTTTCTCGTACCGCCACTTCCAGTGCTTAATTCATAAGTTCTTTTGTAAACCTTATTGTTAACTATGCTGCCACAATACCGCATAAAAAATTCTAAAATGGATAGGTCAGGTGATCGGGGAGGCCCATGCAATTAGTCCACCTCTTCCTATCCCTGCGTTTGTATAATTATGATATAAATAATTTTTAACATTTCTTTCATTATGGGGGGTGGGGGGTGGTGTGTCATAACGAAAGTCATGTTGGAACCACTTTATTGATGCGCGAGTATCTACATGCTTTTCTTGATTTGAAAAATTCATAATTACAATTTTTGTTTATTTTAATTTGCAAAGTGTAGATGTGACAGCTTCACAGTTCTGAGAGCAACGGCGATTGAACTTGTTTCCATGGCTAAGGAGTGAAATTGTTTAAAAATAATAAGAATTTGCGATAACTCAATAATTTTTCGAAGAAAAGATATTATTGCTTACATCCCTAAAAAGCTTAAAAAATTGCGCTTTTTATGAAGTCATGGCCAACTATGGTTTTCATTTAAAAAAACCTATGGTTGTGTCATATGTCAAAAATGACAGGCTTTAGAAAAAAAGAGAGAACACAGTCTCATTAAGGATGTGATTATCTACAACTTTTATCTGAAAACTTTTTGTCTAAAATAGCTTATAATGGGGTAAATACGGGCAATTTTTTACGGGCAATTTTTTAAATAGCCGAAATTTGTTTTTTTCGAAATATCTAGTAAGCCATGAACTTTTTCAAAAATCTGAAAGGCGCATCTCATAAGTAAACACAGGGCCATAAGAAAGGAGAAATATTTAAAAAGAAATCGGCGATAACTCGTAAACGAGCTAATCAAAAATATCTAAAGTTATTCTTTTGACTGTGGGTTTTAGTGCTCTTCAATAAACCTAAATAGAATTATTCTGTAAAATAATTAGGGAAGCCAATAATTGACCCCATTAAAATTTACATGGGATTTCCTATGTCCCGTCCGACGATGCAACACCCGGTATATTTCTTTAAATGAAATAGGCAGCATTTTTATTTTAAATGTGATACAACACTAACAATGACAATGATCATGATGTATGTTTTATATGTACGAGTATATTCATAAAATCAATAGACGTCTTATTAATTCAATTATGACCATTAATGAGGCCAAAATATGTTTGATTTTATTTGATTTTTATTTGATTTTATTGCATTTTTTTTTATTTTACAACGTTTCTTCTCCCAGTGCAGTAAAAATTACAAAATTTATGAAATATTCTTTTCCGTATTTAAGGTTCTAGTTCTCACTTACTGACGGGATCGTAATCCTTTCATTATACCTTTCATAATTTATTAACCTGCATTGACCAAAAATTCTCCTACTTCATCCCGCAGGTTTTTCATCCCTTCACCCAATTTAAACAAACTATCCCCCATCTCTCTTTCTCCCCCGCGCGCGATGGTAAGTCGCTCCCATGAATTTCTATAGCGGATTAGGCTTTACGATTTTCGATTACCTTTATGAGGCCCTTTAGAGTCGATAGAGGCCCCAGCCCGCTATAAAATATGACTATTGCCCGAGCGAGGGAGGAAGAAGGCCTAATAAAGCCCTGGCGGTTATTTTTCGTTTTATCCTCAATTTTTTATGGCGTGTTTGTCTCCTTTCGTTTTTTTTTCATATAAGCTCTTTTAAATTTTAATTTCCGAAGAAATGGTGTTTGTTCATTAGTTTGTTTATCTAAGAATTTCAAAACAAAACAATCAAAATTATAATGTAAGTTTTAAAGTTTATTTTTTTATGAAATAAGCGACGGATATTGGCAACATTTTTATATAATAGACAGATAGATAATAATTTATTAGTTCTAAAGTAACAAATGTTACATACGAAATACAAATACCCCGACAGGTGTAAAACTTATTATTATATATAATAAAAATACAACCATCATTTCCAGATTATGAACCACTTCCAATTGTGGAGTAGCCTCCCTCACATACAGGGTGGTCACACCCCAAAAAAAGTTACCACATATCAAAGTTATGTTTGTTCTAATGGAACATCCTATTAATATATATTATTAATTGATTTTTGGATTCTAAGAAAAAAATAAAGGTAAGTTTTATTAAAGAAGCATATATCTAAAATCTAAGGATTTTGACATATTTCATATTAAAAAATTTATATATATTATAATATATACAGGGTGAGTTTCCTACGATGTTCTCTATGGGTATCTCGGAAAATACTTTAGTTAGAGAGTCGGTTAAATGCGCAAAGAATTGCAGTTTTGTGGGGTCATAAATATGCGCCTTTCAGATTTTTGAACTAGGTCATGGTTTAATAGATATTTCGAAAAAAACAAATTTTGGCTATTTTAAAAATTATCCCTAATTCCATTATAATCTATTTTAGACAAAAAGTTTTCAGATAAAAGTTGTAGATAATCATATCCCTAATGAGTTTTGTTTTCCGATTTTTTCTAAAGCCTGTCATTTTTGACATATGACACAAACATATGTTTTTATAAATGGAAACCATAGTTGGCCATGGCTTCATAAAAAGCGCCTTTTTTTAAGCTTTTCAGCGATATAAGCTATAATATGTTTTTTTCACAAAATTACTGAATTATAGCCAATTCTTATCTTTATGGAAACAAGTGCAATTGTCGTTGCTCTCAAAAATGTGAAACTGTCGCATCCAAATTTTGTAAATTAAAATAAACAAAAATTACAAAAAATTATTTTCAAAAGTTACTGAGTTATAGCCAATTGTTATCTTTCTTGACTAATTTCTCTTAGTTGGCATGGTGTTCTTATTTTGTTATGATTTATAACTTATAAAATGACAAAATATATTATTAAACGGCTCTTTACAATTTACATTACACAAATAAAAACTTAAAAAAAATAGTATCACTACATACACTTTCAGTTATTTTAGAAAATTTTCTAAAACCTAACTAAAAATCCGCCATTGTTTTGAGTACATAAATGCATCTTATTAAAAGTGAATTTATAGCTATTATCACAGAACGACCGGTCGACTTAATTAAACTTCTCCTGTGCCGCCTCTTCGAGTGCGTCTCTTAATTCATAGTTCAAGTTCTTTTGTAAACCTTGTTAATCATACCGCATAAAAAAAAATCTAAAATGGATAGGTCAGGTGATCGAGGAGGCTCATGCAATTGGTCCACCTCTTTCTATTCCTGAGTCTACATAATTATGATATAAATAATTTATAACATTTCTATCATTGGGGGGGGTGTCATAATAAAAGTCTCTATTAATGCGGGAGTATCTAAATTTAACTTTTCTAACATGTCTTGAAAACCGTTCTCTAAAAATAACGTAAGTAACGTCCACCGGTCAACGTATCCTCGAAACTGTATGGACAAGAAAAGTTAAACTAATAATCCTATACGCTTTTCTTCATTTGAAAAATTCATATTTATAATTTTTGTTTATTTTAATTTACAAAGTTTGGATGTGACAGTTTCACATTTGTGAGACCAACGACGATTGCACTTGTTTCCATCGCTAACTAAGTGAAATTAGTCAAGAAAGATAAAAATTGGCTATAACTCAGTAAGTTTGTGAAAAATGCATATTATAGCTTATATCGCTGAAAAGCTTAAAAAATGGCGCTTTTTATGAAGTCATGGCCAACTATGGTTTCCATTTAAAAAAACATATGTTTGTGTCATATGTCAAAAATGACAGGCTTTAGAAAAAAATGGAGAACACAAACTCATTACGGATGTGATAATCTACAATTTTTTGTCTAAAATAGATTATAATAAAATTAGGAACAATTTTTAAAATAGCCAAAATTTGTTTTTTTCGAAATATCTAGAAAGCCATGAACTATTTCAAAAATCTGAAAGGCGCATATTTATGACCCCACAAAACTGCAATTCTTTCCCCATTTAACCGACTCTCTATCTTCAGTAGTTTCCGAGATACCCATAGAGAACATCATAGGAAACTCACCCTGTGTATATATATTTTTTTATATTTTCATAAATTTTAAATTTCGATAACAGCTACCTAAATTTAAATCGACCTTGTATAGCCTAATATTTAATTACAGTAACCATTGTATTTTATGCCAAATTGAAATTTGACCCGAAAAGTTATACAGGCTGAGACAAAATTAATATGGAACATAAGTCACTTTTAAGAGCAAGTTAGTCCTTTATTTTAAATGGAACACCCAGTATATTTTTCCGCGGTGTTCAATGAGGAATTTACATATCTTCAAAATATTATTAAGGTTCCCTACCCCTCAGACAAATATTTTTTAATTTTTATGATTTTGCGTCAGCGGTTCTTTTCTTACAACTTTTCTTTGTTTTTTTTCTACAATAATTTCTCTCATGTTGTCGACAATAATTGGCCGAGTTTTGTAAACACTGTCTTTAACATATCCCCATAAAAAAACAGACTAAATAAAATCAGGAGCATTTAAGTATTCTATTAATTGAATTGGTGAATGCAGCGTGCATTCACCAACTAATAGAAGCATGTCAATTCTCTCTAATGTAGGATAAGTTTGCATTTTCGGCAGATTTCTGAGAATTTTTTTGTTTTAACTGACACAAAATGATAACTGGTTGTTAAAGTTGGACGAACAGCTATGTTAAAGTAACGTCTGACATATCACAGCCACCTAGATTTTATCAAATAATAAAGATCTACTCAGATCAAATCATGTAAATGAAAATATCTAGAAAAATATTTGTTTGAGGGATAGGCAACCTTAATAGTATTTTGAAAAGACATGAATTCTCTATTGAATATTGGAATAATATACAGGGTGTTCCATTTTAAATAAAAGAGTAACATGCTTTTAAAGATGACCAATATTCAATATTAATTTTATCTAACCCTGTATAACTTTTCGACCAAGTTTTAATTTGATTTAAAGTACAATAGTTAATTTAACTACATACTAGGCTATGCTGGGCAAATACCAATTTAGGTTACTTTTATTGTAATTTAAAAAATGTCAAATATGTCAAAAACCTTACATTTTAGTAATATACTTCTCTTATCAAACTCACCTTTATTTTTCTCCCAGAATCCGAAAATCAATTAATATATAGGGTGTTTCATCAAAAAACACAACTTTGATATGTAACTTTTTTTGGATACACCCTGTAGAACTCTCTATATTTTTAAAAAGTGCTCTAAATTTTGTTAGTTCAGTTTAATTAATTTTTTTTAATTAAGATACACAGATAACTTTTTTTTCAGTGTATTATTATTTATTTATTATGTAGGTACTACCTGCATAATAATTGAATAATAATAATCTCTCTCTTCTAGATATTTTTCAGACAGTAGGTACTAACTAAACAAAGTACAATAAAAAATCAAGCTTACTGTTCTTCGAAAAGTAGCATATCTTCACGTACTGTATTTATTTTTGTCAAGAAAGTGAAGATTCTAACAACGGTACGTTAGTTTTTAAGTGTCAAAAGCTGAAAATGTTGGTAGTACGAGACAAGGTAGAACGATTTGATTTCTACGTAAATAGAGTTAAAAATTTATGTCAAGAAGCTGACAGCTGTTTACTATGATTGTCGTTATCTTTAAGGTGACTTTGATTTTGTGATCTTGCTCATGTAAATATTGTGTGTCTTTAAAGATGTTCTTATGTTATTTCCTGTTTCGTATGTTTTCTTTCGTATCTTATAATAAGGTTGTTACATCTCTCCTACACTCTTTACAATGAATTAGTTCAGTTGACTCTCTATTTCACACTTCAATTCGTAGACGATCAAATAATAGTCCCCAATGACAAAGATGTTAAGCAATATCGTCGTCGTCGTATCCTTTTTCGGTTTAGGTTTAAAAAACTGTTCCGCTTCACCATCTCTGTATTGGTCGTCCAATACTCTCCTTCCTGGAGGTTGATATCGTACCATTTTTTGTGGAATTCTATCATCTAACATTCTTTCTACATGTTCCTTCCATTTGTTTTGATATACTCTCACTTTTTCTTATAATGGATTTTTAGTTCATTTCTTATTGTGTCATTTCTTATTCTATCTTCTCTACTTATTCCTTTTATTTTTCGTAAGAATGACGTCTCCGTTGTTCTGAGTCTTTGTTCTTTAACTTTTGTGGTAGTCCAGGTCTTACTTGCATTTTTAGCCGTGCTTTGTTTTTAAAAGTTTTTGCGATAGTTCCACACACTGACTGGAATTTATTTATTTTTTTCATGTAGTCATTATCTTTATCATAGGTTAGGTAGGTGGCATCCCAAGAAGCTGAAGTGCGATATTTGCTGTAGTGGTTTATTTCTTAAAACTATTTTGGTGCGGATTAATTAATTTGGATAGTTTAGTTTGTTTAGAAACTTTTTTATCTCTTGTATTTTTTTGATAAAACTCACCGATTTGAAATTAAAAAATAAAATGTAAAGCATTACATGTCAGGACAAAAAACATTTTCTGATAAAGAATCTTAACCCTATATATATATATATATATATATATATATATATATATATATATATATATATATATATATATATATATATATATATATATATATATATATATATATATATATATATGAAAAAAAAACTTTAGAGGGTGATTCCTTGTTCAAAATAAAGGGTAGTTTGCTTTATAAACGTTGGGTCAAAAGTCAACCATTAGGGAGATATCGCGGTACAAAGATGGCGGAAAAATAATGTTTTTATTTTTTATCTTGAAAACGAAAAGAGATAGACTAATGAAATTTTACGAAAGCATTACTGTTATGAAAACACACTTTCTGGTAATTTTTCACTTTTTAAAATGAGTGGAAGGGGTTGAAATAAACTACCCCTATCATTCTTGTTAATGAAATTTAAAGAAAAATCTTATCAAACACATGCAAAAAAAAATAATTTTGATAGTTTAGTTTATTTAGAAACTTTTTATCTCTTGTGTTTTTGATAAAACTTACCGATTTGAAATTAAAAAATAAAATGTAAAGCATTACATGTCAGGACAAAAAACATTTTTGATAAAGAATCTAGTGGGCAGCTGTAATTTTTTAGGAAAAAATCTAGTCGGCCGCTGTCACTTTTAGGATGTTTCTAATATTGTTTTATTTGACATTACCCTACTGCAATACGTTATTATCTAGATTATTATTATTATCATTATTATCACTAGATTCTTAATCTAAAAATATTTTTAGTCCTGACATGTAATGCTTTACATTTTATTTTTTAATTTCAAATCGGTGAGTTTTATTAAAAAAATACAAGAGATAAAAAAGTTTCTAAACAAACTAAAATATCAAAATTATTTTTTTTGCATGTGTTTGATAAGATTTTTCTTTAAATTTCGTTAACAAGAATAATAGGGGTAGTTTATTTCAACCCCTTCCACTCATTTTAAAAAAGTGAAAAAATTACCAGAAAGTGTGTTTTCATAACAGTAATGCTTCCATAAAATTTCATTAGTCTATCTCTTTTCGTTTTCAAGATAAAAAATAAGAACATTATTTTTCCGCCATCTTTGTACCGCGATATCTCCCTAATGGTTGACTTTTGACCCAACGTTTAGGAAGCAAACTACCCTTTATTTTGAACAAGGAATCACCCCCTGAAGATTTTCGCATTTGTTTTGAAACACCTTGTATATATATATATATATATATATATATATAAAAAGTGTAGGGGAAAGAGGACATCCTTGTCTTGTACCTCTATTAACTTCTATTGTATTATCCCCTTTTACAATCTTAATATAAATTTTGTGATAACAGCTCTTTAATACATAGATTAAGTGCATGGGGAATCCTTTCTTTATCATTATTTTCCATAACTTGTCTCTATTTAAATAATCGAAGGCTTTTTCTAGCTCTATAAAAGCTAAGTCGGTTTGTTGATTAAATTCTCGTCTTTTTTCTATTAGTTGCTGTAATGAGAAAACGTTATCAATCGGAGAGCGACCTTTTCGAAATCCACTTTGCTCTTCGAGTAATATATGTTCTGATATTATTTGTACTCGTTTACAGATCGTCTTTGCATAGATTTTATATTCTGAATTGAAGAGACTGATACCTCTATAATTACTGCAAATTTGTTTGTTTCCTTTTTTAAAGATGGGTTGAACGATACTAATTTGCCATTTAGACGATGTTTTAGCATGGTACCAGCAATTATTATATAAATGTAGTAAACGTTGTTTAAGAAGAAGCCCATCATACTTGTTAAATTCTATATTTAGACCATCTGAGTTTGTTGCTTTTCTATGTTTGCAACTCTCCAAAGCATCGTTCAATTCTTCCAAGGTGAGGGGATCTACATATCATCTGTAATTTTCATCGATATCATTTTCTCCTGTTATATTTTTGTCTGTCCATAGTTCCTGTAAAGTATCTTACAATGCTAAGATACTTTACAGAACTATGGACATGGCTAGGGATATGCAATATATGCTAAGAAAACGTATTGAAGAATACGGAGAATTGAGCTTGGCAGTTAACAAAAACAAAACAAAATATCTGTGTATAGGCACACAAGAAGGAAATTTGAACTTGGACAACGGTTAAGAAATTATTCAATGTCAATATTATGTATACCTAGGAATTACATTTAATAACACTGGAACTGATGGCAGAGAAATAGAGAAAAGGATTTTCAACGCGAAAAAAATAATCGGATGTCTGAATGGAATCTTATGGAGCAAATTTTAACAAAGCGAAGAAAATTAAATATATATGAGACCATGATAAAGAGCAGCTTCCTATATGCAGCAGAAACATGGAGAATAACTGATAAATACAAGAAGATAGAGGCCGTAAAAATGGATGCAATATTTGAAGATCAATGGGAATTTCCTGACAACAACGAATAAGAAATAATACCATAAATCAACAAATGGTACCATAAATCAACAAAAAGGACATGTAGAGCGAATGAAGAATACAAGATGGCCGAAGTAAATAAGCAATTGGCAACCAAAGGGCAGAAGAAAACAGGAAAGACCGAAACTGGAATGGCAAAAAGCGTACACAAAGCGATGAGTGAAAGAAACTTGTCAACAGAGGATTGTACGAATAGAACAGGCTGCAAATTGGGTATCGGACAACGTAAAAAAACGTTTTAAACCGAATAATATATTTATGTTATCTTATATTAGCTGAATTTTTGTAGCTATTTAGCCATTGTGGTTAATATAGTAAACTGTAGATTACAGTTGAGGGTTGGAACCTTTGGTGTTACACAGCAAAATAAAACACTAAATCACCACAATATACCAAAAAACACTTTTAGTTTTACACTGGACGCACGTTTCGTCGTAAACTTTAGTTTATAATCATCTGCTGATGATGCTAACATGGTTAGCGAAACGCGCGTTTAGTGTAAAACTAAAAGTGTTTTGGTGTATTGTGGTGATTTAGTGTTTTATTTTGATAATAAACTGTAACTGAGTAAAATTCAGCTTTAGAAGAATACAGTGACTAGTTCTGACTCTAGTATTAGCTCCCTATGAATACGAATGATAAGTTTCTCATACTTTAACCAAATTCTAAAAACAATGACAATTTTAAATTTGTAAGCTATATGTTTGCCAATATTATTTTTTAGACTAAAAAAACAATATATAGAATAAAATATAAACGAAACATTGGCAATGCATCGTACTTCATATGCTTCAAAATGCATGAGAGAATTCAAGAAACTGCTTTATTCTTCACACGTTCCTGCTAAAACTGAGAAAAAATGTGATAATTACCTACCTATATGTAAGAATGTCTAAAATACAGTTATGATCTTGTTTGCCAGACTTCATTGTTCATTAAACAAATAATAATAAGTATATTTTAGAAACTGAAAAACGCAATTTCGTATTTTTTTACAAAATTATTTATTTCTTATGATTCTTCCTTCCTTTCTTAAATAAGATGACTCATTAGTAGTTATATTTTAATATACATTTTTAATTCTATTTGATCAGGAAGAGCTAATCAAAATATTTACTTTGCTATTTCTTTATTTAAATAATCAGATGTTTGATTTGGGAATCAATTCTACAAAACAGATCTTACAAGAGAGTTTTCTTTGAATTTCGATATCGTCAAATGGTAAAACGTGATTAAAATTTACCAACATGGTTAAGAAGTGTTTAATATTTTCATTGTAAATAATAAAATTATTAAGAACTATAGAAAATATGCATATTTATATATTATCGAAAAGTTGCAAACCAAAGATACGTCTGGCCTTTTAGGTAATATTAAAATCATTGAAATGATCCACATTCAAATATGTGCCCATTAAAATGTGTTAAAAAATTAAGTCACTGAAAAAATATTTCTATATACAGGGTGTTCCAGGCTGAGCGTGCATTAGAAGTTTCTAGAGAACTACAACATCTAGCTCGGAGATTTTTTGCACAACATAGTTTCACAATGAGGTCTATCGATTAAAAATATTTTCAATATGGCGGACCTTCCGCAAATACCGGAAGTTGACAGTAACTTTCTTATTTTAAATGGGTACCCCCATTTTTTATTGCATAATAACAATCTCTGTAAAATTTTATGAATTTTGATATTAAACACAATTCTATATCTAACATTGACCGTTTTTGAGAAAAAAAATATTTAAAATTTTTGAACGAAAAAAACTACCTGTCAAAAAAAATTGTATAGCCTAAAAGTCAAATTTAGTGATCACCACAGCCACTGAGACATAAAGACAAGAATAGAATTTGAAATAGATCAACGAGAATTTGAAATCAGGTCACACCCACGACCGAGATGGAACCTTGGAAAGGCCAACTGGGAAAAATTTTCTGAACAACTGGACTATACACTACATTGGATTTCTCCAGTTAGCAAAAACTACGAACGGTTTGTGGGAGCTGTTATTAGCTCAGCAAAGGTAGCCATTCCTAGGGGATATCGTAAGAAATATATACCTGGATGGAATGAGACTTGTGATGATTTATACGCAGAATTTCTTGAAAGCGGAGATCGCGAAATAGCTGGCGATCTATTACACAACATCAATATATATAGACGCCAAAAATGGACAGAAACTGTTGAAAATCTTGACTTCAAAAAATCAAGTCGACAGGCATGGTCTCTGCTGCGTAAGCTCGGAGGCGCCAAGCCTTTTGAACGCGGAGATGATAGAAAATCACCTAACAGTGTTGCTGCTCGTATAGTCGTTACGTCCAGAACCCCTTGAGATCGAACACATACAACTAAAGTTAAAAGAGACCTCAAGGCCCTGAGGGAAGCCTGCGCTGCAGACTCCGAGTATTCGAGAGATATTAAAATTGGCGAAATCACAACGGCTCTAAAAGAAATTAAATTGGGAAAAGCACCAGGATTTGATGGCATCCACCCAGAGCTCCTCAAACACTGTGGACCCTATACGAAGCAATGGCTGGCAAAATTTTTCACGAACATCTTTCGCACAGGACATATTCCTCATTCACTTAAGCGTACAAAAATCATTGCAATACTAAAACCAGGGAAAACAAGTGATGGGCCAGAGAACTACGGTCCCATCGCCCTGCTAAGTATGGTTTATAAACTGCTCGAGAGAGTGCTACTCAACAGAATCAGTTAAAGAATTTTAGACAGCAATCCCATTGAACAAGCAGGCTTTCGCCCGCATCGTAGCTGCACAGATCAAGTCTTATCACTGACAACATTTATAGAGGCTATAGATTTCAAAAGAAACATGTAGTCGCTGCCGCATTTATAGACCTGACAGCAGCATATGACACCGTCTGGAGACAGGGCCTAATATATAAACTCACTCGCGTCATTCCTTGTGTAAGAATATCCAACCTCATTAACAATATGCTGTCAAATAGAACATTCCAGGTTATAATGGGGAATAACAGAAGCAAAACTATGAAACTGAATGACGGTCTTCCTCAGGGGTCGGTTCTTGCCCCCATACTTTTCAGTCTATACATCGCGGACATGCCTGCAACTGAATCACGAAAATTTGGTTATGCAGACGACTAGACATTGGCAACGGCGCACAAGAGGATGGAGGATGCTGAAGTTGTACTTACCAGAGACATAGCAACCATTAGCGAGTATTTTAAAACATGGAGACTCCAACCAAGTATCGTAAACACTGAAGTATCTGCCTTTCATCTTAATAATAAGATGGCAAAGAGAGAATTGCGAGTGTACATGGGCAACAAACTACTCACTCACAATAAACATCCAAAATATCTCGGACTTACTCTGGATAGGACGCTTACATTTAAAGAACACTTGACAAGAATGACGGCAAAGTTATTACACGTAACAACATACTTCAAAAATTATGTGGCACAACTTGGGGCTCATGAGCATCCACCCTGAGATCCTTGAGATTTTGGAGTATCCTCTAGCAGAATACTGTGCTCCAGTGTGGCTTAATAGCAAACACACCCGTATGGTTGATATTCAATTAAACCAAACTATGCGCACTATATCAGGGACAATTCGACCAACACCTACAATATGGCTGCCCACTCTTAGCAACATAGCTCCTCCCAATTTGCGCCGAGAACATGCCTTGGTCAGAGAGTTTACTAAAATAATGAATAACCCTCAGCTGCAGGTCCACGATGACTTACCACACATCCAGGGAAATCGACTACGATCAAGACACCCTCCATTGAAGACTGCACATGAGCTGCACCAAAATAATTTTGATATAAATGAGCGATGGGGAGAGAAATGGGAAAATGAGGCAGCTCCAATGTACCATGGTCTACCGTACGTTATTAATGAACCTGCAGGATTCGACCTTCCCCTTCGAACATGGACAACTCTTAACCGCATCAGAACTAACTGCGGAAGATGTGCCGACTCTCTAAATAGGTGGGAAAAAGTCCCTTCAGCCGCATGCGACTGTGGAGCTGACAGGCAGACTGTCAAACATATAGTGCAAGATGCCCAATAAGAGCATATACGGGCAACTCAGAAGATTTCCTTATGGTTACTCAGGAGGCAATTGATTATATACAAAGACTGGATATCTGTTTATGAGACGAATTAGCCTATTTTTTTGTTGTGTATGTTTTTTTTTCTTTGTTTATGCAGTTTTTTTTATCTACATATTTTTTTGTTGTTTGTGCAGTTTTTTTTATATACATTTTTTTTGTTGTTTATATCATTCTGTGTCCTATAACTTAAGATACTGTGATGTAAGCCATACGCTAAATAAATAAATAAAATTAGTGAAATAAAAAAAGTGGGTTTCCATTTGAAAAAAATGATTTATAATATTTTTTTAATCGCTCAATTTCATGACAGCTACCGCCATTATTATATGACATTTGAACAATTTAATGTTTGATCTATTTCAAATTCTATTCTTGTCTTTATGTCTCAGTGGCTGTGGTGATCACTAAATTTGACTTTTAGGCTATACAATTTTTTTTGACAGGTAGTTTTTTTCGTCCAGAAATTTTAAATATTTTTTTTTCTCAAAAACAGTTAATGTTAGATCTAGAGTATTTGACATCAATATTCATAGAATTTTACAGAGAATTTAAGTATGTAATAAAAAATGGGGGCACTCATTTAAAATAAGAAAGTTGCGGTCAACCTTCGGTATTTCCGGAAATGCCGCCAAATTGAAAATATTTTTAATGGATAGATCTCGTTGTGAAACAACGATGTGCAAAAAATATCCGTTCTAGATATTGTGGTACTCTAGAAACTTCTAATGCACGCTCAGCCTGGGACACCCTGTATATTTCATGATTTTTAATCCATCAGTTTTTAAAATTAAGCAACGAAAACAAAAACACATATCGAATTTCGTGATATGGAGAGTGTCAAGATCTCCTTATAATTAGGAGTTGACATTGACAGATTACTGTAGTAAAATTGAACACATGATTTTATATCCAAGTTCAGAGCGCCGTTGCACCATCGTATCAACCTATAACGGACGCATGAAAATCAAGCTTTATAACCCAAAAAAAATCATACAGTCATCGCATTAACTCCACCGCAGCCACGCCGTATCGATTAGCGCCTTGCGTTTTAATATTTACGCATTCCATTTGCCATCCCCCCGAAACCGACGCCGACGACGTCCTGAAAGGGGGCAAGGGGGGTTGATTTATCGCGACAGGGGGCGGTCTGCCCCACGGGATCCCCGCTAGAAGGAGAAGGCAAGCGGGCGTGGAGGCGAGCAGGCAGTCAAATGCCTGTTTGAATGTCTAATGAAGAGCGATGAAACGGTTTTTTCCTTTTATCTTGCTGTTTTTTCTTCTTTTTTATTTTCCTTCTTCTCTCTGTCTCCCTCTGTGTGTATTTTTTTAAATTAGTTCGTGGATGATGCATTAACAGAATATTTTAAGAAAAGGGGTAGTCTATTACGCTGTACTGTTCGGGTCACTGAAACTGCAGGACCCCAGTATATATGTCCTATTTTTTGCGTACTCATGAGTACGACACAAACCGAGCATCGGTGTACGTCGGGCAAAAAATACCCGTTAAGTTTTTGTTCTTTCTTCCGTGAATGTTTTTAGGCAAAATATGGATTAATATGTTTTGGTGCCTGAAGAAGCGACAATAAAGTCGCGAAACGTCGCAAAAACATTGTTTCCTTTCGAGCCTAACCAAACACCCACGATTTTTTTCTTTCTGCGTAATAGCACAGTTTAAAGAATATAAATATATCAGTTGGCCCACTCTAAGGAATTCTATTGTTATTTTGACTTCAAAGGCGGCCCGTGACCCTTCGAGGTGACCATAGATTTATGAAGTTAAAGATGTAGCAAAGACCACTGCGCATCCTGCCAGTTTCCCACTCCAGGATTCCAAGCGCTCGGACCAATGAATAACATTTATTTGAATAACGCGCCGACTGGGGCCGATGAGCTGTCAACCGACTCTATTTTCTGCCATTTTCGTTGTGTCAGCTGTGTGTTTACAGTCGTTCTAGTGGCTTTGTTTGTGTTTAATTTGGACTTACTATTGTTTAAAAATGCCTAGGTGTGTTGTAAAAAACTGTATTTATAATAAAAGTGCCAATTACTATCGGGATAAGACTGATGTGCATTTATTTCGGTAAGTAATATGAAATTTGATAATTTAAAGTAGCCATGTTGTTTTCTGTTTTAACTTTGTACAGGACAGCATTTAGTACGTTTTCAATTTTTATTAAATTAATGGAATCCAAATTGATAATTGCAGGAAAATCAGTTACAGTTTTCTAGATTAAGAGAATAATTTCCTTATAAATATATGGAGTTCATTCTCACTTTTATTTCAGATGTTATTGACACGAAACAGTATAATAAATTAGAAATTATTTTAGTTATTAATGTCTGTATATCTAATCTAGATTTTACTTACTATCTTATCTAGCCTTTTACTTTAGCTTTTACTGCATATCTAACCTATACCTGATTTATTTTAGATTTCCTAAAAATAATGAGATGTGGGAGTCTTGGAGAGCAGCTTTGGATTTAAACAAAGATGATATTTTTAAATATTCTCACGTGTGTCATTTGCATTTTAAAGAAGATTCATTTGATAATGAAAAATCACCCTTTTC
Organism: Sitophilus oryzae; assembly: GCF_002938485.1. Taxonomy (NCBI): domain Eukaryota; kingdom Metazoa; phylum Arthropoda; class Insecta; order Coleoptera; family Curculionidae; genus Sitophilus; species Sitophilus oryzae. The sequence goes on from NW_022147536.1 coordinate 351,621, forward strand.
ATTACATTTAAAGAAAACTGCTATACCTATATTGGTAAGTGCTAATTTAGAATATTTTATGTTTCAAAGTAATATGAAATATTAATAAACAGGGAATTTAAAAAAAAACTGCTAGTTCATTATAAAATATATATTTTTTATAATTTAGCCTTTGTCACAATACTTTATTATTATATTTTACTATATTATATTTTAAGATTTAAATAAGCGAAATGAAAATTTTTTTTTGAAAGTAGTGGTTACGTGACCACTACATTTTATTTTTGATCAATTTTTTATACATTTTAAGAATATTTATTACTTTTTTTATAGATTACAAGTAACACTTCATGTCGTGCTGCAAGTGAATGTGACCTATCTAGAAAGACCACTGATTCCTTTTTGTTCTGAACATGCAAATACAATACAGAGTGTCTCTGTAATGGATTGTAGTTCTCTGCCGTCTACTAGCACAGGTGTTTTTAAGGACAATCTAGAACTACCATATAGACCATCGAGTAGCACTGAACCTTTAGAAAATATGACTTCACCACTTTCATCCATTGCCAAGGATATTGCGGTAAGTCTGGTTACAAATGTAATTTGAATTAGAGATCTTAAGGGGAATATATTGGGAATTGGTCTATATCATGAAAACCATTTTGAACTATCAATATCAAAGTATGCTGGATCGAAAACCGTTTGAACATACAGTACTGCAAAATAATCAACCAAACCCTCAACTGTAATACAGTACTACTGTATAATCAAGAAAAGGAAATGGCGAAAGTGAACTTGGAAATGATGATCGATGACATTCTTCGTATAATTTTTTTATATAAAATAACAGTGGTCTTCATATCCAAGCTAACTTTGACACCATTTTTTCAATTGTATTGTATAATTATATCTCAGAAGCTGATTATTTTAGGCATATGATGTTTTAGAAAAAATGTCAGTGTAAGTTTACAGAGAATTAAAATATACTTTAGCACATATGCTATTCAAGTATAAATAAAGATATGTAATAAAAAGCTTTGCTTCTAATATGCAGAATACTGGATGAACTAAATAAGAAAACATTGTTGATAAAGAACTGTTTTTGACACATACGAGTGTATTACACTAAAAAAAAGTTTTAACTGTATATTTTAATAACAAGTACAATTGCTATAAGAAAAACTTTGCCTGTATGTAGGGATGTGAGCAAATTATAAAAAACTAAATACCCCCAAATTTTTCTGACATTGTCATGTTACGGTCAAATGAAAATGACGGTCACGTCATTTATTTTTATGACACTCTTGTCATTTATTTCTTTGTTCACCTAAATTTATGACGTAAATTTATGATATATATCTCTTTATTTCATTTTTTCTTTGAAAAACCCCCAAATTTTTCTGACATTGTCATGTAACGGTCATAATGAAAATGACGGTCACGTCATTTATTTTTATGACACTCTTGTCATTTATTTTTAATGACACTCTTGTCATTTATTTTTATGACACTCTTGTCATTTATTTTTTTGTTCACCTAAATTTATGACTTAAATTTATGATATATATCTCTTTATTCCATTTTTTCTTTGAAAACAAATGGACCTTAGTTACTCAGTGTGATATAGCTGTGTTTTGTTTCATTTTTTTAAATATTATTATTTTATTTTAAAAGTATACCTAAGCTATGCCTTTAAGCTTATTTAGTGAACGTAGAACCACTAAGACTGATTTTTGTTTAAGTTTGTTTGTATTTGTTAATATATCTTTATCTTTACTTCCCTAGCGATTTTTTTACATTTAAGGTGGTATAAAATGTAAATGGGGAAGCTGGTTTTTACATTAGAGGTGTTTCAATTATTAAAAAAAGGTAGAACATGCCAATCGCACAATTATATGTGTAGTTTAGTAATAGATGAAATGGCAATTCGCCAACATGTAGAATTTGATGGAGTTCGATACTACGGATTTGTAGATTATGGTATTCAGCTAGAAACTGACTCTAATCCAGTAGCAAAGAAGCACTGGTATTTATGCTAGTTGGTGTCAACGAATCTTGGAAGCTTCCTCTGGGATACTTCTTAATTGACTCATTAAATGGTTTACAGAAACATAATTTACTAATACAGTGCCTAAAATTACTAAATGAATCGGGTATCCACTTGGTGTCTATCACTTTTGATGGGGCTAGTAACAATATTACTTTGGCTAAACAACTGGGTTGTAATTTTGATTATAAAAAATATTAATTCAACATTTGTTGACCCTAACTCTGGGAGAAGAATTGCAGTTTTTTTTGATCCATGTCATATGGTAAAGTTAATTAGGAATACATTGGGTGAAAAAAAAAAAAAAAGTTATTATAGATGACAACGGTGGAACAATAAAATGGGATTTTTTAACAGAGTTGTGTAAACTTCAGGATGAAGAGGGTTTGCACTTGGCTAATAAAATGCGAAAATCACATATATTTTATAGCAACCAAAAAATGAAGGTTAAATTAGCCACCCAACTATTTAGCCAATCAGTAGCACATTCTTTGGAATATTGCAATGAAATTTTAAAACTTGAACAGTTTAAAGATTCTGAACCCACGGTAAAATTCATACGCTATATAAACAACTTATTTGATATATTAAACAGTAGAAATTTGCACCAACTTGATTTCAAAAAACCAATCTTGTATGCAAAACTTTGAAAAAATAAATTTTATTTGTGTGAATTTATTAGATTATTCTAAAATCATTAAGATTCTTTGAAAATGGATGGCAAACTATTGTGCGAAAGTGGCATAAAAATGGGATTTGTAGGGTTCTTATTTAATATTAAAGCCTTCAATTTCTTTTATAAAAATCTAATTTATGAGAATTTACTGTTGTATTTCCCTACGTAGAAAATAAGTCAAGATCACATTGAATTTTTTTTGGGCAGATTAGATCTCTGGGTGGTTACAACAACAATCCATCAGCAAAACAATTTAAATCGGCGTATAAAAAAAATGATGGTCCATCTTGAATTGAGAGATTCATTTAAAGGGAATTGCATTCCGTTGGAAGCAATTCCAATTTTAACTCCTTCTGAGGTTTGTTAATAAAACATGTGGTAAAGAAAATGGAAATAATTTAAAAAAGCTTTTTTCCCTTACGTTACAATTTTATTCTGTAAAAGCTTATAATTTTGTTAGGAACACATTTTAATTCAGCTCTTCCCCAACCGAAGAAGTAATTGAAGTTGAGGACGATATAAAATATTTCACAATGCTTTAAACATAAATATAAATATATCAAATTTAAAAAAAGGCCATAACATACATTGCTGGCTTTGTGGTTAAAAAATAGGTAAAATTTTAAAATGCGAGGAATGTCTATTCACTTTCAGGTGACAGGTATAATTTAATAACGTCCTTTATTAATCTAAAAGACAAAGGACAGTACCTCTTTTATCCATCTGAAGATGTTATGTATATTTGTTTAACAACAGAAAAAATTCTTCAGATATTTTTAACGGTTCAGAAACTGTTATCGATATTAAAAATAAATATTAGAGTTTTAAAAATAATAATTGGTAAAAAAACTTATTTGAATCACTTAATAACCACTTTAGAGAACAAAATATTTTTACTAGCCACTTTAACAACCTAATAGAATTAATTTCTTCTATATATGCAACTGTGCGAATTCATCATTATAACAAAAGTCTGTTTGACAAAAGTAGAAGTATACGGTCTAGTTATAATAAGTTAGTATTATTTAAGGGACAATAATATTTTGTAATTCTGTAAAAATATATTTTTTTTTCAAACGTCAAAAAGTATTAGTTTTTACAACGTGACTGACAATATAAAAAAGTAATTTTACTGCCTAGGCATAAAATTAAAAAGCACTTTATGCCCAAGCAGTGCGAAAATATATTATTAAACTGACATAAAGTGTCAAATTCAACGAGCGTAACCATAGTTTCTCGATATATAATTATATACAAGGTATTACAATATAATTATACACATCAAATCTTTTTTATATTATTTGGAACGTTTGAAATTGTTTAAAAATTATCTGTAGCGTTTCTAAAATAGCATGTTCTATTCAGAGTAAAAATGACTTTTTGTGCCTCGCCTGTATGTAAACGTTCAGCCTCGCCACAAAAAGTGTCATTTTTATTCCTAATAAAACAATATACTATTTTTTCACACGTCACAAAAGTATTAGTTTTTGCGACGTGATTGACAATGTAAAAAGTAATTTTACTGCCTAGATATAAAAGTAAAACACTTTTACGCCCAAGCATACAAGTGCGAAAATATATTATTAAACTGACATAAAGTGTCAAATTCAAGGAGGGTAACCATAGTTTCTCGATATATAATTATATACAAGGTATTACTTTTAAATCTTTTTATATCATTTGGAACGTTTGAAATTGTTTAAAAAATTATTTGTGGCGTTTGGAAAAAAATAGCATGTTCTATTCGGAGTAAAATTATTTTTGTGCCTCGCCTGTATGTAAACGTACAGCCTCGCCACGAAAAAGTGTCATTTTTATTCCTAATAAAACAATATACTATTTTTGTGATTAATATTGTGTTATTTTATATTTTATAGCCCATTGTAGAATTATTTTTTATTTAAATAGTTTTAAATAAAGAATTTTAATATCATAAGGTGGTTTTTCTGCAGTCCTATTCTACAATTAAATTTGCTTATTAGCGTCCTACACCAGAAGATTTCGGATAAGAACTTTGTGTTTGTGTGCCGGACCAAGTCTGTAGCAGGCCAAGCCATTGGCGGACCAAGCCTGTCACAGGCCAAATCAGAGCAGACTTGATCTGTCAGATTAGATTGGTCTAAAAAACGAGTAGCCACCCATACACCAGAAGATTTGGCCGGTGGACTTGGATCACCCTTATCACTTACCCCCGGTATTTTCAGGTACAGATAGCGTGTTATATATTTTATTTGACGGATAGCGTGTAAAAACGTGTATCTTCTACCAATTGTTTTATCTTTAAGATTGTTATTTGTTAGATAAAAGTTATTTATTTATACCTGAAAATACCGCGCCTTAGGGGTATAAAAAATAGATAATAACCTACCCTCAGACCTACTGAATATATATATATATATATATATATATATATATATATATATATATATTTCATCAAATTCGGTCAGGCTCAGTCAGGCCCAGTCAGGCCGTTTCGGAGGAGTAAGGTAACAAAAATTAAAAAAACATCCCCTATTAAAAAAAGATGGTAGAAAAGAAAATTTAGGGTTGTATGTATTTTTGCCAAATTGTATTAATGTATTAATTGCCAAATGTATTAATTGCCAAATCATAAAAAAATAGAAATAAAAAAATTCCAAAAATTAAAAAAAATATTTTTTTGGGCCACCAAATCGATAACCTAGTCTCAGACCCACTGATTATACATATAAAATTTCATCAAAACCGGTCAAGCCGTTTCGGAGGAGTAAGGTAATAAAAAAAATTAAAAAAAAACAACCCCTATTACAAAATAGGTGTTGGTGGTAGAAGGGTGAAAATTTAGGGTTGTATGTATTTTATAATGCCAAATCATAAAAAAATTAAAATAATTTTTTTCAAAAAAATAAAAAATTTTTTTTTTCTTGGGTCACCCTTATCACTTAGGGGTATAAAAATCGATAACAACCTAGTCTCATATCCACTGATTATACATATAAAATTTCATCAAAATCGGTCAAGCCGTTTTGAAGGATAAAAACTGTGACACGAGAATTTTATATATTAGATGTATATCATTATTCACTTAAAAATTTCTAAATCCGCTCCTGGCGTGACCCCCACCAAAGGAACCCAGATCGGAAAAACAGGCAGCCTTCGCGCATTATAAAATAGAGCATTTGTTACCTCTTTCTCTTCTAACCTCTTTGGAGGTGACAAAAAATTTGTACGTTTACCGGGTGCAGCGGAAGTGCTATTTTATCAGTCAGAACGCTGGCCGTATACGAGGGATCAACTCAAAATACTAAGGAATTTTAATATAGCAAGTAGAAAAATAAAAATACAGTACTAGTTTTATTGATTGACAGTTTTAGGCGTCTTTAATAATTAATCAATACTTTCTTCTTATTATTATTTAATAACATATCTCATAAACCGCAAATTCTAATACCGTTATGATATTGTTTTGGTGTATAATTTTCATATCTGTGGGATCCTATAAATCCTAAGGCACTTTTCCAGGCTCCACACCTACAAGTTATTTTTCTTATCAGACTCTACTTATACATGTATTGTTATGGTGAATACATTAATATTAAAATATTAGATATATTATTCTATCCTAACTCTTTGGAATATGGAATTGTCAATTATTAATAATTATTATGGAAACCCCATATGAAAAATGTATTTTAAATATATGATAAGTTAATTTTCTTAATGTATATATAATAATATATTTGCATATTTCTTAAATTATAGCATGTTTTGCTTTATAGATGTTTGCATTTTACTTTAATTACCTACCTGGAAAGCCCAAATTTTATCGTAAGGTAATAAAAGTACCTCTGCATATAACTTGTGTTGCCATTGTCAATTTTTTTAGATCTTTTTCTAAATTTTATATTATCATGCACAGTAATTATGACTGTTAGTAGTTAATTGTGTAATAAATTTTAATGTTTGATAAAATTTAGTAAAAACTGAAAAAAAAATGACAATGGTAAGACAAGTTGTATCCAAGTACTTTTTATTATCTTTTGATAAAAAGGTGGATAATTCAAGTTAAATGCAAATAGCTAAAAAGCAAAACATGCTATAACTTAAGAAATATGCAAATATAATTTATTACAATATTTACTACTATTTGAAGAGCACATGGGAAAAACAATGAAAGTACCAAAAATTTTTTGGTACTTTTTTGGTACAACACCTTTTGGTACCTAAAAAAACGGGAATATCGATAACGGCCACACAGAAACAGGCATTTAAAAATGGGAAAAACGATATAAAAGTCCATGCGTAATTTGAATTAAAAAAAACGCTTTCCTGAACATTTATCATTTCTGGATACTCATCGTTTTCCCGTATGCTCGTCAATTGTTATATTTACTGTTACATAAAATTTAGTAAAAACTATAAAAAACTTGTCAATAGCAGAACAAGTTGTATGCACGTATTTTTATTACCTGGCGATAAAATTTGGACTTTCCAGGTAGGTAGTTAAAGTTAAATACAAACATCTAAAAAGCAAAACATGCTATTTAAAAAAATGCAAATATCTTAAAAAATAATTTAATATGCACTTTGCCAACCGGTAAATACTGGAAAATCCAAAACATAATAGTAAAGTATCTACTACTACTCTAATATGTCTACTAAAATAATAAACTAATTGTTAAAAATAAACAGTTTGTGCATTTTTCGAGTAAAATCTTTTCTTAATTTATATGTATATTTTTAAAACAATTTATTCATAATTGGGTTTCCATAATTATACTTAATATGTCTAATACTTTAATTATTATATACTTAATATCCTGTACTATATAAACATATACCTTCCTTCATCTTTTGGGCACCTAAAGAACGATATATTGTCTGTCATTTTACTTTTACAACCGCACAAATATTTCTAGTAGACATGTTATGCACAATTCGAACAAAACAACTAAGACACTATTTTTGGTTCACCCTATGCGTCGGACCGAAAACAAAACTAAAATAAATTTGGAACGCTGTGTACACGTCGAGCAACGGATGTAGACTGACCCAAGTCTACAAGACAGGCGGGGAGCGGCGGAAGGAATTTTGATACGGGTGAAGAGTGGGTCAACTGATATATTTATATTCTTTAAACTGTGGTAATAGTCTTTAATCTTTTGGTGGTTATAATTCCATAATCCTAAACCAAATCCACCCTGCATAAGTAATTTACAAATGTTTGCCAAATATGCTAGACAAGAAATTAACACCGACTGCTAGACCGATTTGAATATAATTTAATATTTCATAAGGAAATATTAGTTTATGGATATTTCGATTCTTCATCTGCATATGTATTTTTCAGAAATTTTATGAATTTCTGTTATTAGCACAACAAATAGTATCAGATTGCTCTAGAGATGAATTTGAAATGTCCTATTAGCATAAACAAATAGTGTAACACCTGCAGTAATGCTCTGACAAATAGCGGAATAGTAAAATTTAAAATATTGGCCTCATGAATTGTAGATTGTGTTGGCCTTCGAGTTTGTGATAAACATATTTTTATGACAGTTTTATGTCCTGTCTGTAATTTATTAAAATAAAGAATTTTTGAGATTGTGAAAGTCCAAGTGGCAGATATTTTGCGAAAACTATATTAAACAAATCTAATTCCGTATTTCGGTATTTTTCTTAACCTTTAATCAATTTATTCTCTTTTTTAGGGTTCCGTACCCAAAGGGTAAAAACGGGAATCCTATTACTTTCGCTGTTCGTCCCTCTGTCACAAAGATCTAATAGAACCGTTATAGCTAGACAATTGAAATTTTCACAGATAATGTATCTATGTTGCCGCTATAAGAACAAATACTAAAAACAGAATTAAATAAATGTTTATAAATAAAGAAGTACTTTCACTAAACATTATCTTTTAAGTAACAATTTTACATAGAATCTTTCAAGTCCTCGATGGCCGCGAGGTTAAAGTGGTAAGTACCTAATTATCAATTATCAGGCCCCAGTAATTGTCAATGGCATTTTCTATTTAGGAAATTAAATCAAGGGGTAATTTTCTTTGTTTAAAATATCGAATAATTATTATTTTTTTATATATTTTGAGACTGAATTTATTTATTTTAGATTTTAAGTTATTTTTCAAGGGTTTCATTATTTTTTTTTACTGAATAAAAATTTTAAATTACAACCAATGCACAGCAAAACTTGTATTCTAGCTTCATTGCTGATGACGAGCAGTGAAGTCTTTAGTATAACGGGGGCCATGGGCTAGAGGCAGCAAAGGGGCCCCTCGGATCTTCAAGAACTTACAAAATCGCGATATTTTGTCGCAGTTTTTCCCAAGCATTTTTAAGAAAAAAATATTAAAAATTTTTGGACGAAAAAAACTACTTGTCAAGAAAATTTGTACGGCCTAAAAGTTTAATTTAGTGATTATCACAGCCCCTGTGACATAAAGAAAAGACATGTGGCTATCTATTTCAAAAATTAAATTGTTCAAATGTCATAATATAATAATGGCGGTATCTGTAATGGAATTGAGCGATTAAAGAATTATCATAAATACTTTTTTTTCAAATGGAAACCCACTTTTTTTATTTCACAAGTAAAAAGGTTTTCCAATTCGTTACGTTTTAACTAGACATATTCCTATACCTAAAATAAATCGTTTTTAAGTTATTTAAGATTTAGTTTGAAAACGTATATTTTTCTTGATTATTATCTAGCTTCCTTTTAGTGTCAAACAGTCAGACAATTTATTTCCATCTGTCAGAAAATGAATTATTTGAATTTCCTATATTATAACTACTGCTGGTTAAAAGTTTAAAAAGTGTAGAATAGTTGATATTTTAATAATATACCGTACGATAAAAAAAAACAGCGCAAAGTTAGCTTGGAAATGATGATCAATAATATACTGTCATAGGCTGCTGGTTAAAATCAAGAAAAATATACGCTTTAAAGCTAAATCTTAAATAACTTAAAAACGATTTATCTTAGGTACAGTAAAAGTGTTTTGGTGTATTGTGGTGATTTAGTGTTTTTATTTTGCTGTGTTACACCAAAGGTTCCAACCCTCAACTGTAATATACAGGAACATGTATAGTCAAAAAGTAACAAATTTTAAAAACGAAAGCCTTTTCACAATTGAAATAAAAAAAAGTGGATTTCCATTTGAAAAAAAATGATTTATGATAATTTTTTAATCGCTCAATTCCATGACAGCTGCGGCCATTATTATATGACAATCGGACAATTTAATTTATGACATAGATAGCCACATGTCTTCTCTTTATAGTGTAACGTTTTTAGTTCGTTACATGTCTTTGATTATGATATATGATGTCTGGGCACAACCCTGTTATTGTTTGGCACAACCCTGTTATTGTTTGACACAACCCTGGTATCGCTCTGTGGGAGCGCGCGCTGTCAACATCGCTTCTGTCAATTCTCTGTGATCTAACTTCACTTTTGGTTGGACAGTTTGGCCTCTTAGACGCCATTAGTCCAAGTATTGAGAAATGGTGGTCATTTAAATCTGGCTGTATTATCTGAATCAGCTGCCATTTCGAAGCTACAGGTAAAGCTGAGTTATTTTCCTTTTAGATTCGATATTATTAGTGAATATTTTTAGGGTAGAGTTACGGATGTCCCAACTTGTATTTGTATTTTGCTGGCACGTTGGCGTCCCTTTTCTTTTGTCCTCCAGAATGTCACATGGAATAAAGGACATGTTGTTTATTATTTATTGAGCCCTCGGAAGTATTTCGAGGGTCCAAGGTACGGACTGTGTCCAAGGTATGGACTATTTCCAAGGTACGGACTATTTCCAAGGTACGGGTAGTGCCTTATGTACAGACATTATCTTATGTACAGATGTCCTGTGGACGAGTGTCCCCAGTAAGAACGATTTTTTCTTACATCTAAGTGCCACAGCGTCCATGTAGCTTGAGTCCCATGCTGCTTCACTCCCATTTCTAAGCCTAGTCAGTAGCTACGGCTGTAGTGATTTATGGTGTCCTCAATCTGGCCCCTTTTGTTGTTTTGGCCAACAGGATCGCCGACAGACAGTACAGAGATGCTAGACCACCTCACGCTGCTACTGTTTGAAACAAGGTTACATAAAAGAACAGCTAAGTGTATATTTAAGTTCTAGTTTTACATTTAACATCTAAAACATATTCAGTCTTAAACAATAACGTACATCTTAAGTAATATCGTACAGACTATGTTCAGTGGTTAGATTGTTAAGAACATACATGTGGATATAATCTTTAAAATATAATTTAGATCTTAGGTTTCATTGCATTACATCTTGTAATGGTATTACTTTTATAGATATTATTGCACTATTTTAATAGATGGATATCAAATATAGATTCTAGAATCTACAGGTTGTAACATCTTCGATTTAGCATCATATGGAATATATCAGATTAATTAAAGTAATGCTACATTTCATATTTTCTCTTAAACTTTACATGTCCTGTATTTTATCGTAGTTGTTTTCATTGATATTTAGTACGACTCTTACCACCACTTTCTTTGACATATAACCACTATATATTTACTAGAACTCTACAATGTCATGTATCAGCAAAGAACGTCATGAATAAATATAGTCATTAGTTTTAAGTATTATACAACTGTGTTTTCTTTCTCTGTACATGCCTGGCGCCCAATATCTATATATCTTTTGTTAATTATTACTGATTAATTTTCTCTCTAGTGAAATACCTTATCCATGACTGCTCTCCGATGAAAAGCTGCCGTTCGCAGTGGTAGTTGTTTAAAAAAACGCTACAATAGTACAGTGGCGGTGACAATCATTAACTTTGACGTTTAGGCTATATACATATTTTTGACCAAAATTCATAAAATTTTACAGAGAATTTAACTATGTAATAAAAAATGGGGTCACCCATTTAAAATAAGAAAGTTGCTGTCAACTTCCGGTACTTCCGAAAGTGCCGCCATATTGAAAATATTGTCAAGAAAAATGGCGCATCCGCCAGAAATTAAAAATGTATTACTGGTTGCCTGCACAACCGCAACGTATCCGCCAGAAATTAAAAGACTTTTTCAGGCGCCATCTTTTAGTCAAGTCGAGAAGTAAGGGAATCAGACAATAGAATTGTCTGGTATGAAGAAGTACGCTTTCCGAGAATTGGGGAAATTTCGAGAAGCAGTCAATAGAGTATATAAGCCGGAGCCATCGACAACTGAGACAGTTTTTTGAAATTTGAATATACCGCGTGGAAATTGAAAATCGGACAATTTGGTGAAGGAATCTTATAAATAGTTAGTTTGTTGTGTGTTATAAGTTAGTAATTGTGTATAAAGTGAGAAAATAAATTCGTTAAGTATTTTATCGTGAGTTTAAATTAGTGGACCCACGGAATCCGTAACAATATTTTTAATCGATAGATCTCATTGTGAAACAATGATATGCACAAAATCTCGTATCTAGATATTGTAGTTCTCTAGAAACTTCTAACGCAGCCTGGGACACCCTGTATAAATACTTGAATTTTGTCAACCATTATACATACGTCATTCAATTTTTACAAAATGTTCATTAGAAGTATATCATTATCTAAACAGACCGTGGGCCACATTTAGCTTCGCCGCCCCGGGCCCCCGATAGGCTTAGTCCGCCACAGGTTAGGACTTACTAGTTAGGACTACGCTGCTATGACGTTGGAGCCGTAGTAAGGCAGGATCGAATCCTAGTCAAGGCGACTTTTTTTAATCGTTTTTTTTTTAATTTTTACATATTTATTTTTACTTTTTACATATTTATTATTGATTAATACAATTTTTAGTAATGCGTTTCTTCATTTTTTTTTAAATTACTTATACGCGCATTCAAAATGTCAACTAAATCGGAAAAAAAGTTTATAATAATATAGTGTCTAATGTTGTATAGGTACCTAATAAATGGTACGGAACCCTTCGTGCGATAGTCCGACCTGTGGTTCGACTCGCACTTGATCAATTTTTCCTTTTGTTGAGTTTTTTCCTCGAGTTCTTTATGTTTAGAGTACTTTATACCTAGCATAGCGGAATTAGCAGGTTAGCAGTTAATGGCTATTTTTAAACACAAACTTAAACATTTATTAAACAGCACGATAAAAACAACCGAAGCAATTATTCCACATTATCCTCCGTATTAACCACCCCATATACGACCGCGCATAAATCACCTCCGGTCGAAAATCACAGCCTATCCCTCCACACCCCCTCCTCCACAATCCCCCAGGTGCCCTGGGGAGCATCTAACTCCTGGGGGACCGACTCCGAATCTAGGGACGGGCCTCGTGACAACGGTTATCCATTTGTTTTGCGGGCGAAATATATTGCACCTAAATAATCCAAAACATTAGCACCCTTCCGTCCCTCCGCACGGACGGACAAGGAGGGCCATCTGGCGGCGGGTGCGTTGACATATTCCGCAGAGAGGTTTAGGAATTGGGTGACTGATGAGCTGGTGCATCATCGTCAACTGTCAAGCGAGAAGAAACGTTTTCAGTGTCGTTGTCCGTCGAATTGAATCGTATTGTTTGTTTTTTTTTTTCATCGTTTTATTCATTTTAGTATTCTATTGTATTAAGTTTTGGTTGTATTTAACAGCCACGGACTGGCAAAAGTGCGTCGGGCATTTGCTAGATTCTACAGGGCGTTTCAAAAAACATGTGCCATCTCTCGTGGTGAGATTCCTCACGTAAAAATAAGATTTATTTTTCATGTCAACATAGGTCCGATTCTGCTTTGTTTTGGTACCTACAGGGCGTTAAAGTCTTAATATTTTTTTTATCTATACTAAAATATAAAATCCTTAAGTGACTGACATACTGATTAATCACGATCCTGCTCAAACCACTCAACGTAAGAAGCTCAATTTTGGCATACAGGTTGATTCTAAAGGGCTTGGCGTAAAAGCTGATTTTTGGAAAACAGATTGACTTTAGGGTGTAGAGGTTCGATAAAAAGGGATTTTTCGAAACTCGAATTCTAAGGGGCTGAAACTATCCCTCAAATATTAAAATATTTTTTAATTATAAACCGGTGAGTTTTTCGGAAAAAAATCTTAAACACGTATATTTTATTTTGTTGTTTTACATATTTTAAGATTTTTTATAAATTTATACAGGGTGTTTCATAAAATATGACCATTGAGTAATTACGATTCTGCTTAAACTGCTTGACGTTTTTAAAGCTGATTTTTGGTAAACGGATTGACTGTGGGGTGTAGATGTTCGATAAGGAGGAGTTTCTCGAATCTCAAATTCCAAGAGGGTGAAAACTCCCCTCAAATATTACAATATTTGTTATTTAAAAAACGGTTAGTCTTTCGGGAAAACGCTTGGACAAGCATAATTTATTTGGTTTTTTTACATATTTTGAAATTTTTAAAAAATCATACAGAGTGTTCCAAAAAGTTGGGTTATTTCCTAACCACGTTTCTGCTTAAACTGCTTGACGTAAAAAGCTTATTTTTGGCAAACGGATTTTTTGGAAGTCAAATTCCAACGAGATGAAACTACCCCTCAAATATTACCAAGTTATATAATAATATCGCCATATTGTTTTTTTCTCATGCTAACATGCATGTGAGAAAATTTTATCCAGTTTGTTTGTTAATGGAAATTCTTGCTTTGCTTTATCATCACCATTACAAATGATTAATTCGACGCGAACAAAGTCGCTGGTACACGCTAGTTTATTATAATTTTATTTCAAGTACTTTTAGCGTTTTGTGTGAAATTTTGAGGGTAAAAATTGCTATAAATGCGACATATTTTGAAGCTAAAAAAGTGTCGATATATTCACCAGGGACGTGCATATGGGTTATCACAGAAATATTTTTCTAAAAAAAAACTTACTGCACTCCGTTGACTTTTTTTTCTGTTGTTACAGGGAAATAGTGTTAGCAGTTTAATATTTTGTCGATTTGGACCTCCTTGATGAGATAAACGCAATTTTATTCATTTGCCTTAATACAAGTCTAATAGCAACCTTTAAAAATTTTAATATCATTAACTTTAAATAAGTACTCATTGATTCCACATCAAAAATTATGAAAAAAAGTTACTTTAACATGGGTATGAAACTGCATAGTTTTAGAGTTACAGAATGTTAAAACTTTTTAAAATTATCTTAAATACCATTATTTTTTTTATTTGAAATTGTTGTAGGTTGGGCTAATAGTAATAATATTTAATAATAAATTAGGTAAAATGTATAATTTATTTTTATTAATTGTGATTAATAAAACTGCGTATATCTCACCAAGGAGGCCGAATTCGACAAAATACCAAGAGGTAACTTTTATACAGATTCATGACTTGAGCAGAAAAACGAAACTTGTAGTATACCGAGCAATATTAATAATCACCATTATGTTATATCGAAGCAAAACCTGAGTGCTGCCGTACCGTCGGCCGGCACATGAACGCATTAAACAAGTTGCAAGAGACCCACGTTAGACAATTGTTAAAAATCAAATGGTACGACCGTGTCTTAAACATATCAGTCAGTTAGGGTGGGCTGGACACGTATGAAGGATATAAGAAATCCGCCTATCAAAATCTCTTCTTTACTTGTAGACGGTAAGAGGAAACCCAAAATGTACAAGAATATTTTCCACGAAAACTTAAAGGGGATTAACATGCAGAATCAGGGAGCAAGCAGCGCACAATAGAACGCAATGGAGAAGAATTGTAAACTCAGTTAACAACGACAACCAAAACGTAAAGAGGCAATAAAGTATGAGATTTTTGAATGTCCGGAGTGCTGAAGACAGATAGATAACATCACCTATCGAGCTTTTCAGTCACAGAAAAGCTCATGAAAGAAACCGCCTTGCGTAACCATCTTCTAATGCGTGTCAAATACTCGTCAGCGAGTAATGACAGTAATAGTACTAGTACCTACTGATGTTATTTTGTAAGATATATAACCCGTGAAAAAAAGGAGGATGACCTAGAAAAAAAAACGATATCCTATAAAAAAGTAAAATAAAGTAGAGAAATAAAGATGTCTAAGACTGATATGACCACTGTTGATAACTAATTGGCTAGATAACAATTTATAAAAAGTTGTTAAAGTGCTTTCATAGACCACTAACTAAAATAATTAACTTGGTTCTGTATCAGGTCCCAAAACTTTTTGTAGCGAAAAAACTAAGTTGAGAGCTTGTATTTTTTTAGAATCTATGTTTTGCTTTGATACCATATCAATAATGCGAAATTTGACTTTTTACAACAAATAAAAAGTACACATATAGGATGCTCCAAATACGACAACAACTGTACATAATCTATCCGAAAAACACCACTACTACTACTGCTGCCATTACCCGCTGACGAGTATTTGACACGCATCAGAAGATGGTCACGCAAGGCGTTTTCTTTCATGAGCTTTTCTGTGACTGAAAAGACCGATACGTGATGTTATCTGTCTACCGCACTCCGGACATTCAAAAATCTCATTACTTTGTTGCCTCTTTACTTTTTGGTTGTCGCTGTTAACTGAGTTTACAATTCTTCTCCATTCTGTTCTATTGTGAGCTGCTTCTTCCCACTCATTCTGCTTGTTAATCCCCTTTAAGTTTTCGTGGAAAATATCCTTGTACCTTTTGAGTTGTCTACCCGGCCTCCTCTTACCGTCTACAAGCTCACCGTAAAGCAGAGATTTTGGTATGCGGTTTTCTTGCATTCCGCATACGTGACCAGCCCATCTTAAGCGGGACTGTAATCATGACTTCAATACTCTCGCAGACCGATACCGATACGTTTGAGACATGATGGAACCATTTGATTCTTAAGAGTTGTCTAAGATGTCTCTGTTGCAACTTGTTTAGTGCGTTCATGTGTGTCGGCGGTACGGCATCGGCTCCCAGGTTTCGCTTCCATATAACATGGTGGGAATTATATATATTATTGCTCGGTACACTGCAAGCTTCGTTTTTGTGCTCAAGTCATGATTGTAGAAAACCCTGTCTTTTAATTTACAGAATGCTCTGGAGGCGCTGCTAATCCTGTGCTGAATTTCAGATTCAAAGTCGATATTGGCCATTTCCGAAATCAAACTGCCGAGGTAATTGAATTCCGCTGACATATTCTAATAGTTCTCCGATTTTTATAGCATTGTTGTGATCTTCCGGGGGAGTACACATATTTTTAGTTTTATCGATGTTCAGCTTAAGTCCCAAAGCCTCGTATGCCCATGTATATGTGTTCAACATTTCTTGCAATTGCTGTAACGTATTGCAACTAGAGCACAGTCACCGAAAAACAAAAATTATGATTGACTACAAACATTCTCTATACAAAACCCAAACAATTTTCCGCAATATACCGTCGAGTTCAACCGGAACGCAGCAAAATATTCCAATCTGGAAACTCTCCCCTCTCCCTTCCTTTACCGGTATTCCGTCGCATAGGGCTGTCTTTGACTTGTTGCCACGGCAACAAACAAGAGAACAACGTCTACCCCGCTACGCTGTCAAAGCGAGCCGGCTTGCGGTTTTCCGGCAAAGTTTCCTTTGAACGTTATCCCTTACTCGTCCTCTACAAACTAGTTGCGCTCTTTGGTATTCGACTGTTGATTAAAAGATTTGCGGAAACGCGTGACGCTATTTCCGGTTTCAATTGGCGGATATTTGTCGATTTATCTGGAAATCCGATGATACATTTGAAATAAAATACGGGATGAAGAAAAGGTAGTAGGTATACGAGTAAGCAGGCTGTGACGATAGCAGAAAAATACTTATAAAAATAATATTAGAATTTGTTATCGTAAATGTAAAAAGGCAGATTTATTCTCAAATTTTTATTATTATTATATGGAGTCGGATTTGCCCACCGAGGGTTGGGTGCAAAATTGTAGGTATACAGGCTGTTTTAAAAAATATGTGCCATCTTTCGTGGGGAGATTCCTCACGTAAAAATAAGACTTATTTTTCATATCAACATAAGTCCGTTCGTGCGTTGTTTCGTAGATACGGGGTGTTAAAATCTTAATAATCTTTTGATTTATTATAATTTTCTTCCAAGTACTAGTTCAGTCATTGGGGATTTTTGCTTGGAAAAAACTCCGGAAGTTTTGCAACTTTTCAGGTATATAGGTTTTGGGGTCCCTAACTAAAATCCATAAAATGCATATTTCCAGACTTGCCGCCGGCACCGCCAAGATGGGGCCCAAAATCGGTATTTTGTGAATATCTCGAAAACTATGCATTTTTCGCGAACATTTGAGGAAAGCAAAATTAAAGAGAATAAATTGGCTATAAAAAACGTTTTATAAAAATGTTCGCTAAAGTCAACCCTTTAGGCACAAAATCCCTGGAAATTTTACAATTTTGCGTAAAATATGATATATTACGTATATAGTCGATTTTCCGAAATCAAATGTCGATTCGGGTTCACTAAAACTAGTTTTAGTTTAGTTTTTTCAATTTTGTCATAAAACAGTGGCGTGTCATTAATTTGCTCATTAATTTATGAATAATTAATTTTAATTATTGAAAATGTGTACTTGTTTCCACACCACCCAAGAGGTAAAGTATATGGCGCGTTTATTTTAACGTGGTCTCCCCGGAGGCTTACTCCACTAGATAAATTAAAAACTTTAACTTATCTGCACAAGCCCGACGGCTCTGGCTCATTGATGTCAAAGTCGATCGTGTCTGCTGTGCTGGGCTCATCAGGGTGGTCTCTCAATACGTCCAACTCTTCATCTTCAGCCGCCAGAGGGATATCTACAGGCAAGTCCAACTCCTCTTCATCGGATTCGTCGAGTGACACCTCAGTGACGTTGTCACAGGATTTTCCATTGCAGTATGCAAAAATCATTGAACATTTTAATCCTGCTTTTCTGCATCCGTAGGCTTTACCATAGTTGTTCGTTTTGCATTTACAGGATAAAAGTGCCAACAGGGATTTTGAAGCTGGATCTTTCAACGTTGTGACTGGAGTAATGCCTGTTTTTGTTTTCTTCCAACATTTTTCTTCGGCATCTTTGGTACAACCATACCAATGCTGAACCTGGTGGTAAGTTCGCAATGAATGCTGTCCAGCACGACAATTAATTATTCATAAATTAATGAGCGAATTAATGATACGTCACTGTTTCATGACAAAATTGAAGAAACTAAACTAAAACTAGTTTTACTGAACCCTAATCGACATTTGATTTCAAAAAATCGATTATACATAATATATCATATTTTACGCAAAATTGTAAAATTTCCAGGGATTTTGTGCCTAAACGGTTGACTTTAGCAAACATTTTCATAAAACCTTTTTTATGTGAAATTTTATTCTTCCTAATTTTGCTCTCTTCAAATTTTCGCGAAAAACGCATAGTTTTCGACATATTCACAAAATACCGATTTTGGGCGCCATCTTGGCAAGATGGCGGCGCCGGCGGCAAGTCTGGAAATGTGGATTTTATGGATTTTAGTTAGGGACTCCAATATCTATATACCTGCAAAGTTTCAAAACTTCCGGACGTTTTTCCAAGCAGGCTCCTTTTTTGATCCCCAATGACTGAACTTTACTTTTAGTGATTCGAATCAAATTTTGAGGGTAAAACTTACTATAAATGCTACATATTTTAGTTAAAAAGTGTCGATAAATTCATCATGGACGTCCATGTGGGTTATCACTGGAATATTTTTCAAAAAAAAACATGTACGCCACTGACTTATTTTCTTCTGATATCAATATTATATGGGCCGTTTAATGCCAATTAAGAGTCATCTCTTGATATTGTGTCGAATTCGGCCTCCTTGATGAGATAAACGCAATTTTATTAATCACAATTAATAAAATTAAAATATAAATACAATTAATAAATTATATATTTTACGTAATTTATTATTAAATACTATTAGTTATTATTATTATTAGTCCAACCTACAGAAATTTCAAATAAAAAAATAATGATGATTATTAAGGTAATTACAATTATAAAAAATCTAATTTAAAAAAGTTTTAACATCCACTCCAACTCTAAAACTATGCATTTTCAGACCCATCTTTATTGGAACTTTTTTTCATATTTTTTGATGAAGAATCAATACTTGTTTAAAACTTTTGCAAGTTTATGATATCAATTTTTTTTAAAGGTTGCTATTAGACTTGCATCAAGGCAAATTAATAAAATTGCCTTTATTAGAGAACGTTTAGTTAATAAAATTGCGTTTATCTCATCAAGATATCAAGAGACAACTTTTAATCGGCATTAAACTGCTTACGCTATTTCGCTAACAAGAGAAATAAAGTCAGTGGCGTACATGCTCTGTTTAGAAAAATATTCCAGTGATAGCCTATATGCACGCCTCTGGTGAGTATGTTGACACTTTCTTAGCTTTAAAATATGTAGCATTTATAGTAACTTTTACCCTCAAAATTTCATTCAAAACGCTACAAATACTTGGAAGAAAATTATAATAAATTGAAATAATATTAAGATGTTAACACTCTGTAGCTACGATACAAAGCAGAATCAGACCTATGTTGATATGAAAAATAAATCTTATTTGTATGTCAGGAATCTCCCCACTACTCAGCGGCACGAAAAGCGAACACATTCAAATTTTGATAAATTTTAAAGTTTATTATCTTTTATTCTAGTGAGCCGATTTTGATTATTTTTAAGCAATTTGTAGCTAAATTATTTGACTTAGGAGAGAAAACAAAATGTTGATATTTTGGTGAACATTTGAAACACCTTATGGAATATGTTAACAAAGCAAAGCAATTAGAAATAATTTTTTAATCTAGGTAAAGGGTGGGTCAAATTCGACGCTTTTAAATGGAAACACCCTTTTCTATAGGAGATAGACGAAAACTAATATCGGTGTCTGGAGCTCAATTTTCATCAAAAACATGATGGTGAAAACCGAACATCAATATCTGTTACCGTTTCGGAGTTACGGGGTGTTTTTCAAAAATGTGCATTTTTAACAAATCGCTGTAACTTTTTTGCTATGGAAAATTGTGTATTTCTATGAAAACATTTCCAAAGCAACTTTTTACGTAGAATTTAATGGTTTAAGTATAATTTTTTTAAAATTAATAATTTAAGAGTTATCAACAGAAAAATTGATTTTTTATTTGGGACACCCTCTATATTTTTAATTAACTGAAAAGAATTTAAAATTACCTTTCCAAATATTATAGCACACTTGATATTTCGTCATAATTCCCTTCGAAATACAGAATTTTTAAAAGTTCGCCACTTTTAACTGGTAGGCTTTGGGCCCCTTATTGATAATAAGCCCTTAATGGAACTCGAAAACATATTTTTCCAGCAAGACAACGCACCGCCTCTGAACGCTGAAGTTATTAGCAAATTTTTGCAGCCAATTTCAAGAATAATTTTGGATAGCTAATTAAGATCCCAGCTGTTGGTTGCCGAGGCCGCCTGACTTAGTGCCCATAATCCTACGGATATGTTTGCGGAAGAATAAAGGTTCCTTATTCTTCCGTATAATCTAGACAAGAATTAAAAATACTTAGCAGATATGAGAGGGTATTTTTCACCCCACTGAGTTAATGAATTTCGCGAGAAATGTTCAAAAACTGCCCTGTCTGTCCATAACAGAAGACGGTCGATATGTCGAACACCTGTAGAAAAATCTCATGCCTTGGTTTGCTATTTATTTTTATTCTTATTAGATATAGTTTAAATGTGCTGATGTTGGTTAAATATATTTTAAATTGTTATAAAATTTTACATCTCTCATAGCAAATATTATTTTCGTTTTAACTGATGCTCACAGCTAGAATTTTTTTGCATTACAGCCGGTGCCGTTCAAAGCCTACTTATTTAAAGCCGGCGAATTTTTATATACTCTATATCTCGAAGAGGAATGGAGCAAAATATCAAGTGTGTTATATTTTTGGAAAGGTAATTTTAAATTATTTTCAAAAAATTACAAATATACAGGATGTCCCATATAAAAAATCAAATTTTCTGTTGATAATTCTTAAATTATCAATTTAAAAAAATATATACTTAAACCAATAAATTCTATGTCAAAAGGTGCTTTGGAAATGTTTTCATAAAAATGCAAAATTTTCCATAGCAAAAAAGTTACAGCGATTTGTTAAAAATGCATTTTTTGAAAAACACCCCGTAACTCCGAAACGATAACAAATATCGATATGCGGTTTTCACCATCATGTGTTTGACAAAAATTGAGTTCTAGACACCGATATTAGTTTTTGTCTATCTCCTATAGAAAAGGGTGTTTCCATTTAAAAGCGTCGAATTTGACCCACCCTGTACATCTTTTCTCGATAGGTAGCTCTTTGGTTCATCTCGACAGCTTTATTTTTGTTGGAGATATTTGCTATTAAAGAAGACACTAACATTTTTTAGTAATTTTTACATTAAAACCATGCCTTTGCTTTTATAGCTATAATTACCTATTTGCAGTTATACTAACAGTTCCTACTAGGATCGCATTGTACATCAAAGTTGGAAAAAACATTGTGATTAGATAGGTCTACCTACCCAAGTAGCATTTTCACGACTTGTGACCACATGTTTACTAAACACAACGTTGGATTAGTTACAAAAAATAGTTAGCTCCCTACCTTGGGTATTAAAATAAATTTAAACGTTTTTATAACGTTGTGCCGACGTTGAGCTAGTACTACAGCAGAAACTAGAAGCTTCTGCGACGTCGAATAAACGTTGTCTTGTAACCTTTTTTGCTTAAGTGATCTTTAGGTGATTCGGACAACGTAGTTACAACGTTGGACAATATAGAGTTTTCCGACGTCAGTTGCAGGACCTATTCCAACGTTATGCAAACGTCGTCTGTTTTACTAATTCCAACGTTGTTTAGATTTCCTTATTCTTACGTTGGTAGGACGTCGAGTCACTACCTTTTTGCAACTGTATTGAACCATAACCTTAAATCTTAAATTTTCACTTCATTGTTCTGTTCAGTCAGACAGTTCAGTGCTGTTTTTGTTTTTATAAAAAAAAACTTAATTAAAATGGGACATAAGAAAGGTACATATAAAACTAAATTTAAATATACATCGACATATATTACCGATAGTTTATCCACTCCCTCGTTTATTTAGATTATAGAGGGCGGCACAAGCTAGACTCTAGGATGACTAAATTAGGCAATCTTGCGACTAGTATACTACCTGTTAAGGCCGAACTGCGACTTTATTAGTCCAGTATGCGACTACTCGAACTACTCCATCTTAATCTCCAAAACAACAAAGTGAAAGCCGCCATGTTGTTAAATAAGAAAATGTTTCGTTTCTAAAATAGCAATTCCTGCTTTTTGAATACATTAACTTGAAATATTTGATCCTAAAAAACACGCGGAAACAATTTTTTCGACTGCGAATAAATTATTCTCATTTTACTAAAAAAAAATTCAAGAAAATTTTTAAAACTTCTTTAATCTTAAGGCCCATTAGTATTTTTCAAAGTAGAAACAATACATTTATAAATAAAGTTGTTTGCGTTTAACTTTTTTGCCTTGGGTAACGAGTTACAGAGTCGGTTAAAGTGTTTCAATAATTGTGATCTTCAAACATCCTCCACACTTAAATACTTTTGTTTTGTTTTCTTTCACTGCCATCTGACATATGTCTCTAACTAAATTATAAAAATAATATTTTTACTATAATTAACCCAATTTAGGATAAAACGCGACTTAGACGCCATATTAGTTTTGTATTTCTGTGAATTAGGATTTTAAACAACGTTGCAGTTTGTACTAAATTAGGCTTCTAGTCAACGTCGGTATCCAACGTCGTTTCGACCCAAAAATTATTCTCCAAACTAGTGCAGACCAGGGTTGGCACGAGGTTGTGCCGACGTTGCGCCCCGACGTTTAAACGCGTGACACAACGTTGTCCCGACGTCCAAATGCTGCTTGGGTATACTTATAAAAAATATTTTTTTTCTATTTTTTTTTCAATATTTATCATAATTTCAAAAAATATGAGACACCTTTTATATATTTTTTAGTAATTTCAAATTGCGTTAGTCGATAAGCATTTAAATGCATCTTTTATTTTAAAAAATATACCTACATCAAATTCTATTCATATACTCAAAAATTTATTATTATGCAGTAACAGTTTGTGTTTTGATTATAAATTTAAACACTCCTCGAAGACAGTGGAGGATTAAAACTTTGCGTTTTGGAATAATTCCAGGGGATATCCAGTGTTTAACGAAACAATTAACCTCTTATGGAAATGTATTTTGAGATTACACAATATAAGTCGTTAAAGCTTAACTTATCCTTGATAGTAGTTTTAAAATCAATGATCAAATACTTAAAGTTATTAATTTTCATTTTATCAGTAATTGTAAGCTTAATATACTGGGTGGTCCGAACTGTATTCCGGAAACTTTGGCAGCATATTCTGCAGATAAAAATAAGTAAAAAAGTTTGTATAAATATATGTCTTAAAATGCTTAGTTTCCGAGATACAGGGTGTAGAAGTTTAATTTTTATTTCGATTTTTTTCAAATAATTTCTGAAGTAACGTTAATATTTGGATGAAAATTGGTATCTGGGAGTTTTTTGACATGAAAAATTTGATTTTGATGTCAATATGACTCCTATTTGTAGGGGGCGCCACCTACATATATTTTAACTGTTTTGAAGAGTAATAACTTTTCGTCCGTACCTGTATAAAACTACAGAGTGAAAAAATATACATTTCCGTGACTTTTTACGTAAAAAATGTCTCTTGGTAAAAAATCGCTACGAGCAACCATTTTCAAAATATTTAAAATGGAAATAGTCAACACGTCATATAAAAGAGTTTTATATGAAGAACAAGAACCCGAGACCTCCTCGAGCAGAAATGAAAATAAAATTTAAAAGACTACTAGAAATAAAGTTTGTCCATCAATTACCTTAGTAAATTGTTTAAACTTCGCGACATTAAAATTAAAATAAGCTCGAAAATGGTTATTAAAAAAAATCAAAATTATATTTGTTTATAGTGTCATTGTTATTGGTAATATTATTCTGTGAATTACTGTAAAAGCTTTTTAATAAACATTTAAATAAGAATTTCAATTCGATCGTAGAAAAAATGCTGTGTGCATGTGTTACAATCATGCAAAACTCATGCGTCGTGCAACAAATATGTCCTTTTTGTACTAGTTACACAAAATAGCTATAGGGAAATTAAAATAACTTTGGTTGTACATCATAATACTACCACCAGCAAACTCCATAAGACGACGCATGGCGTCATTGATGACGTGCAACGACAGTTGTTTTAATTTCCTTTTATTTATGTAACAAGTTGCGAAATGAATGTGTTTTAAGCACGGGACGCAAAATTGTCCAAGAGGCTAAAGCCGAGTTCGACAATGCTTCGAGTGCTTAAAACACTCTTTTTGCAACGAATTCCATACAAGGTTTTTTGTGAAAGCGGATAATTTGAGATTTTCATGCTATTATTATTATTATTTATTTTTAAACATTTTTTAAAATGTTCTGGTAATCGGTTTCTAAGGCATTGTTTAGGTATTGTTTAATGGCAAAGTTCTGTCAGGTTCAAACGTCCCATATTTCCTACAAAGCATAGACAAA
Organism: Sitophilus oryzae; assembly: GCF_002938485.1. Taxonomy (NCBI): domain Eukaryota; kingdom Metazoa; phylum Arthropoda; class Insecta; order Coleoptera; family Curculionidae; genus Sitophilus; species Sitophilus oryzae. The sequence continues at coordinate 376,914 of NW_022147536.1, forward strand.
CAAATAAAAAGAGACTGGCAAATTAAATGGCAAAGAGACGGACAACGTTCCCGTAGCGCAACTCAGAACGCAAAATTTCCTTCTATTTATGTTGATCTGCGCATTGCGTCTATTGGGTCCACTATCTCATTCATTCTAATAACTTTCTCTCTAACAAGAGAGAAAGAAGCAGCCATATAAAACGTAATTTCTAAATAGAAATTAGAACAATCGCTTTTCGTTTTCATCATCATTACAACCAAGATGACAACATCATGACAATTCTTCACGTTTGTTAATTTTTCTTTTAGTGATTTACCTTTTTTTCTAAACTCTCCATTTTATTGACTTATGAATATGGATAGGGAACAAATTCCTTTGTTCCATATAGGTATTTATATTTTGTTACTTATAATTTTAGGTTATACTATTTGTTATTTTATTTGCTGCAGGAGCCAGTATCATCTATTTTCTATATGTATTGGTGCCCCCTTTCTCTGATAGATATGTTAAAGACACCCGGTAAAATAAAAGTAAGTAGTTATATTTATCATCTTATTAAGAAAAAAGTAGAAGTAGTAGTGTACAAATTAATACAATTAATTTTTTTCATTTTTTGGGTAGGTAGTTTATAGCTGGTTTATAGTAACCAGAAACTTTATTAATATACCTATTTTACTTTTGTTTTAGGATTAAAACTGGACTTGAAAATGGTTCAGGATCATGATTCTCGTAAAGTCTTCTTTGCTTAGATATTCACTTTGTTATTGCAATTAGGCAGTTTTTTCGAAAATGAGATTTTTAATGCCCTTTAAAAAAATTGGCCAATCGTTTCCTGCAACAGTCAGTTCTTCTGCAGTTAAAATTGGTAGGTGGGTGGAATAAACACTGTTATTTTTTGTTATTATATTATAAAAAGTTTATTTATTTTTATGTATAAATAAATATGGTTATAAAACAGTACAATTTTTGCTTTTTTTATAATTTCCCTTTTAATAGTAGTATTCTTTCGTTCTGAAAGAAACTGCAAATTTTCACTTAAACTGATTTATTCCCTACACCACGTTCCCTTTACGTGGTATAGGGAATAAATCAGTTTAAGTGAAAATTTTCAGTTTCAGAATGAAAGAATACTACTAATAATGGCTAATTTAAATTTTCCGTCAGCCAGAATGTGCGTTAATGTCTTACGATACGTTTTATACCTACCTCTTTCTTTTTCATATAAAGCACACATAATAAAGAAAGATAGCAATAAAGACGTACGTCCTGCCATGGTCCTGCTAATTGGTTTCAAAATTGTTATTCTGAGTTGCGCTACGGGAACGCGGTCCCACTCTTTACCATGGGATTTGTCAGTCTCTTTTTATTTGTTTGTCTATGCTACAAAGTTTTGTGAAAAAATGAGTGATAATGACGAGTCTTTCGATATTCAACAAGCTGCTGAAACTGGGCTATCGACGTTAGTGCCTGAGAAGTCGAAAAACTTATACGAAGCCACCTACAACTTTGAAACCTGACTCAAAAAAAAACATGTTGAAAATTTCACAGAAAAGGTATTGCTAGCCTATTTCCTGAAGTTATCCACTACCTTAAATCCGTCAACTCTGTGGAGTAAATATTCGATGCTCCGCACCATGATTTACCTGAACAGAAACGTAGATATTAGCAAATTCACAAACCTTATTGCATTTTTAAAAAGAAAAGCTTCCGAATATCAGGCAAAGAAATCAAAAGTATTTACAAAACTGGAAATAGAACGCTTTATGAAAGAAGCCGATGACAAAGAAATACTGTTAGCTAAGGTTTTCTTAATCGTTATAGTATTGGAGTATGTAGGAGGGAAGAAATCACGTTTTTAAACGTAGATGCCATTAAAGATCGTCAGTCATTTATTAGTGTGAAGATTCCGAATAAAAAACTCATTTTCCAAGAATGTTTACGATTACTGAGGGACCAATAGATGGTATCAATTTCTTACATGTGTTTCGTAAGTACGCAAAACTTCGACCACTCAATGTGACACATCAGCGATTTTTCTTGACGTATCGAAAAAATCAATGCTGTACCCTGTCAGTTGGAATCAATATAATTATTGGGGGTATGCCAAAAAAGATAGCAGAATTTCTTGGACTCTCCAACGCCATTGAATACACTGGTCATTGTTTCCGACGCAGCTCTGCAACAATGCTGGCAGATTCAGGAGCGGAAATAACAGTTTTAAAGCTACATGGAGGTTGGCGATCAAGCTCGGTTGCTAAAGGTTACATTTAAAATTCAATTGAACAGAAAACCGAAATAACAAAAGGAATCATAGGACAGAAAAATACGTCAAATAAGAAATTAAAAGCAGTTCACGTAGTAGCAGAAGCTACCAGCATTGACAGTACAAGAAATTTACCATATGCATTTCTCTTAGAGACGAAAAGTTGGGTGCCTCTTGTATTCACTTTAATAATTTAAATCTTTAAGATTTAAAATAAATAAATATTTTTATTGTTTCTAACGTTTCATTTTTTACTTTTAGGCACTAGTGCCTGCACAAGTTTCACTTCTAGCTACTAGTGCCTAAAAGAATGTCATTTCGAATCTCAAATAAATATCAAAAACTGTCAATTTCGAAAGGCTTTCGCAAAAAATTATTATTTTAACTGACAGTATCTTTAGAACTCCTGTGTCTATTGCATCGTAAGTAGGTAGTTTCACATCTTTCACCTAACCTAAACGCTTACCTGCACCCTGGACTCCGTCAGCCCTATCCTCATGGCGATCTCCTCCCGCATGAAAATGTCCGGATAGTGCGTCTTGGAGAAGCAGCGCTCGAGCTCGTTGAGCTGCGCGGGCGTGAACCGCGTCCGGTGCCGTTTCTGCTTGGAGGGCTTGTCGCCGTCGCCCGAGCTGCCGTTGCTGAGGGGTCCGCCGCCTCCGCCGCCGCCTAGGCTGCCGTCGCAGAGGCCGGCTAGGCGCACGGGCTGGTCGAGCGACTTGAGGTCGGGCGGCTGGTGGTGCTGGTGGCGTTTCAGGTCCTCGCCGCACATGTCTTTCAGACCTGGAGGAAAAAAATAGGTGATGTTATATCAGAGACGCAACGGGGGGTAGTTACCCTCCCCTCCAGGAAGAAATTTATAAATAACATAACATATAATTAAAATAATGTTTTACGTTAAATTAGTTATAGATGATATAACAAAGGATAGAAGTGCAGCTGTTACAAGAGTATACGCCCGTCATAGAAATCTACAACCAATTTGGATAAAAGAACGTGCATTTGCAGATGACTTGGCAATTTCAGCTAACAGCGAAAAAGAACTGAAAAGACATTTAGAAATCTGGCTGGCAGCTCTTGGAGAGAGAAACCTAAAAATCAAATTAAAAAAGAAGATTAAAACAAAAGTTATGATTTTACGTAAAACAGAAATCATTATGAATATAGAGATAAATGACATCAATTTGGAACAAGTCGATTCATACAAATATTTGGGAGTGAACATCCGCAACTCAGGAGAACAAGAGACGGAAATCATCAAGAAATAATAATAATAATAATAATAAAAAAGGTTTATTGTTCCAAATCACATACAAAATACATAATATATAAATTATTTTAACAATTGGAACAAAAGGCACAGTCAGCTTCCTTCAAAGTCGAAGGTGCTGTTGAGGCCACGAAAAAAAAAATATACAACAATATTACCAAACAAAAGGCAATAATAATATAATTTTGCACAAATCAATATCATACAAAACTAAAAAAAAAGACCGTACAAAAAGTATTATTACGACACAAAAAAGCATCAATCTTTAATAAACTTAGAACTTTCTACTTAAAATAGCACAAGAGGATTAAAAAAAAAATTAAAAATTATATCAATTCATTCCGGGAGCAGTTGATTCTTAATTTTTCTTTTGAAAGACAGGACAGACCTCGAAAAATCATCAAAAGAATTGGCAACACGTCCCGCTTGTATCAAGCTATTAAGAACAGTTTCTTAAATAAAAAAGAAATTTCAAGAGCAGTGACGATGAGTGTATAGAAGACAGTATTCATACCGACGTTGATTTTTGGCTGTGAAAGTTGGGTATTAACTATAAGATTGAAGAGTAAGATCCAAAGAATGGAGATGTTATATCTACGAAGAGTACTTGGGGTAACAAGGAAAGATAGACTAAGAAACAGCTTTATAAGAGAGGAACTAAAAGTAGATTCGAACCTGAATAAAATTGAGCAATATCAGCTTAGGTGGTATAGACATTTGATTAGAATGAACAACGACATACCAGTAAAAGGCATGTGGGAAGCTAAAATGCAGAGAAAGAGACCAAGGAGAAGACCAACTAAAACATGGAATGACAAAATAGAGAAGATAGTGCAGGATAGAGGACTAACATTAACAGAAGCCAAAAGTTTAGCAAGAGACAAAAATAAATTGAAACAATTTGTATATACCTAGTGTAGCAATTAAGTGAATTCATTTAATTTATTATACCTTACACCTTCGGGCAGAAAGGTTTTTGATTATATATATGATATTATATGATACTTACTGGCACGAAAAACAGGCACCTTAAAATTTTCATGTATTTTAAAGTTTAATGCATCTATTTGTTCTAATGGACAGATTTTGATGATATTTTAAATAATATGTATCTAAATTATTTGACTTTTTAGTATCTCTTAGGTAATACATCCTTTCTCGATAGTCTGGTTCTTGATTTATTTCATTAGCTTTATTTTTGTTGGAGATATTCGCGTTTGAAGAAAACACTAACATTTTTTTCGCCATTTTTACATTAATACCATGCCTTTGCTTTTAGTTCTAGCCAACAGATCTAGTAAATTGTGGTCCCGAAGCAGGCCTTTTTGACATAATGTTTACTTATTGTATTAATTAATCTTCTTCTTAAAGTCCGTTCACTTACATGTACGTTCCTTAGGTGCAATTCATTATACATTTGAAAAACTGGCAAACAGCTGTTTCTTAGCGATAAACTTACAATAAGTTGATCATCTGTATTCGAAGTTTCCCTACGAAGATTTCTGGACGTTTAGAATATAAAGTTGTCTTGAAAAAGCAATTGCAGCGTACTTCGTGCACACCTAAATCTGTTTGCGATATAATTTTGATCCCTATCATCTTCAATTAAAGCAACTATAGATTATAATACATATAATGATATTCATATTCCTTGCTTTTTTAATATATTTTACAGGGGGTTCCAAACTTTCAACAAAATAACAATATTTTGTGTTCCCTCGTATAATTGACAGATGGAAAGTCAAATAATTTGTCTACAAATTGCTTAAAAGGTCATCAAAATCGGTCCACTAGAACGCAATGTATAACACTTTAAAAAACATCAAAATTTTAAGATGCCCGTTTTTCGAACCGGTGAGTATATTAATAATACTAATCAAAATAGAAAATCCAGGCCAATCCCACTTTATATTTTTCCACAGTCAATGCCTTTCAGTGAAAATTTAATTTGATACAAATACATTACTTAAATATTGTCACTACACCTCCCAGACTTAATCTCTAGATGCGCCACTGTGTTGTATGAGGTACCAAATGGGTTTCTACCTAGTAGGGCCCTGAAGCAATGGGTGGGATATTTCTAAATTTTGTTACAATGATAGTAATTTCGTTTAAGAGTAAATCATGTTAACTAGAACGGATTTCAGAAAAATGTGTTCACATGTACTGGATTTCCAAAATAAACGCAAATGGGTGAAGTATGGACCTCTTCTCTATTAATTTTCTTTTAGATGCGAAATTAAAATAAACATTTTTTCTCTCCAATAAATCCTATATGGGTATTTCGCCACTGCAAGAAAATCTACAAAATAAAATAGTTATTTTTGTAAACGCTGCTGCGTTAATCCAAACGGAAACTATTTGACAGCAGTTAGGTTTACAGATATACAAATTTGCCTAACGAACAAAAAATGGTTTGAGAAAGTTTATCTCTTTCCGTCGTCGAGAGCAAAAAAAATTACAAAGAATAAACAAAAAAACAACAGATACGTCTGTTGACCGTTGACGTTCTGTTAAAATGATATTATATCAAGTTAAACTTCAAAATTAACAATTACTACCTGATAACAATTACTTAATAAAGTAAAACCAAAAAACCCCAAACTTTCTGTATGATTATTTTTAATTTTTACGTATGTTATGTTTATTTATGTTATGTACTTTAAAATCAAAGAAGCGATTGCCATACATTACTAACATCTATAGATGCATAAATAATACATTTATTTTTATTAGATTTTATTAAAAAATCCTCTTTTATTTTTTTAGAGGCTATCGATTCTTTCATTATAATTTTGGCGTTATTAAAAGTTTTTCTGTGCCCTGTGTCCCATGAATGCTGACAAATCTTAGATTTGTGAAAATCTCCCTTTCTTAAATAATCTTTATGTTCTTTAATTCGAACATTTAAGGGTCTAGATGTTTCACCAATGTAAAATTTATCGCATTCACATGGTATATTATTTGATTTTAAAGTACATAACATAAATAAACATAACATACCTAAAAATTAAAAATAATCATACAGAAAGTTGGAAAATTCTATCGTTGTATTGATTTTAAGGCATAAATTTTAGTATTATTTATTATTAAAAAACCATCACAGGTACTGATGACTATACTACAGATGGGGGATCCAGAAAAAGGAATGCTGAATATTTTACTGAGGTTTTTAACAAAAGTAAAAGAACTCAGTTAAGGGCAAAAAAGAAGAAGATAAACGGACAAAATATTACATAGCTTAACAAACTTAACAAGTGAAATTAAGGAATTAAGAAAAAACAGAAAGAGTATAGGAAGGAAATAAGAGATCTTAAATGTGAAAACGAAAAAAAAAGAAGAAAACGAGTTTAAACTTAAGTCAAGGGAAATAGAAGAAAGAGTAGACAAATTAGAAAAGGAAAATATGAGAAGAAATGAAAAAAATGTCACGGAATGAGTATACAACTAAATGACATATGCTTATGTATTATACACCTTACTTTTTTTTAGAAACTTTTTTTTAGAAAACTTCTCCTAAGCTAAGGTTCTGCTAAGCCGTAACATTGAACAACAAACACTTTTTAAAAGTTATTCAAAGAAAATTAAGTTAATTTAAAGTAAATGGTATTTATATGAAGAGGAATTTTTTACCAATCCCTGTACATTTAGGTAGTGAGATAAAATTTGGTAACGAGGTGTAGTTTTTCAATACATAGAACTTTTATTAATAACTTTTCATCGTATTTTTACATATACAAGTACTTTGTTATTAGAGTTTTCCATTTTTTTCAAACTTTTTAACACTCGGTATATACATTAGTAAAAATAATATGCCTGTTGGTCGTTTAAGCTCAAGCAGCAGTTTTTATGCAGAATAACTTTTTTTCATAAACCCACGAATAAAAAAGTTTTCCCTCTTTGGGAGTCAATCCGTTGACACACTGTATACAAGACACTAGTTTAATGCATATTAATCTATGGATGTTAAACATGGCGACTCATTAAAAGGAATAAAAGGAAATTAGAGACAACAGAAATGGACGCGATTAGAAGAGCAATGAGAATTTCACAAAAGGATAAAATCAGAAATGAAGACATTAGACGACAGATGGGAATAGAATGAACAATAAAATTACTATATTTTCATTTACAGAGAAGATAACACAAACCAGTCAATAACGATTATTGTTAAGATAAATACGATTTTTAAGTCCGTGTTTTGTTCCAGTTATTATATTTCTAGAGAGTTCATAGACATTATTAGGTGAGTTGTTTATTATTTAAACATAACTTTTAAATATAAAACATTTTCTTCAAATCACCGTTGTAATAAATCTCCCATACTGCCTGAGTTATATCATTTTCATCACACATCATATTAGTTTCTATATCACAATTCACGACTACTATATTTTCACGCTTTTTGACAGCATATCGGTACTACAGAATCATACAGTCACAACCCCAATTGATATCAAAATAATATCACCGACTACGGAATAATTTTATCACTTTCTTTTTTTCTTCGAATTTATCGGTACTACCAAAAATAGTCCAATGTTCAGGACTGTCCCGCCATGCCGCTAGCCGACCCCCCCGCAACTGCCCTTCCAACTCACCACCACCATCGTGGTGCCCTTAATGAGGGCGAGGCACTGCCAATTTAGCCCATTTAGTCGGCCTATCGTTTAGTGTAGGTCCCCCCCGACCCCCAGAGGCCTTCGCAGCGTCAATTAACCACCGCATCACCACCCCTTCCCCCCCTTTCACACTTACCCACGGATCCCAGGCTGTTCAGCATGGTTTGTGACCGTCTACGGCCTAAACTACGCACACTTTTCCGTCGCACACAAAAGCATCAGCGTCCTCTGTATGTTAAAACCGAGACCACGGCGACGCACTGCACTGTTTATTTAATGAGTACTGATTTGATACTGAATTCGTAGTGTGCCGCCGACGAGCCTGCCGTGGCTTCGATCGCTTCGCGACCAATGAACGAGCGAAGAAGGCGGAGCCAGCCCGACCCCGCCCGTTATACCGTCGTTGTGGTGGGGGATCGCTTTGTGAAAGCCGGCGGTGAAGGGGGCGTGGCTAGTTTAAGGGAGTTGAAGGAGGGGAACCGTGGCATAGGCGGCGGACAAGTTGGAAATCCATCAAAGGCGATGGGAGAGAGATGTTGGAAGGGAAGTTGTTTGTTTTTTGGCTGGCGCCGGGAGTCGTCGGTGCTTTGTCGCTGTGCTGGGGGGAATCGGGGTGAAGAGAGATGGGGAAAGTGTACTGTATATACACATACGCACCTGATAAATAGCGGAGACATTTGATGTTGCTTCGGGATAGAATTGCAAGGTTGCTTGATTTATTGTTAGGTATCGAATGTGTTTTTTTACTTATGTTTTTAAATAGATGAAAATAATCAAATATTATCTTTCGTTTCTTGATGTCTATCTTATTGTGTATAGAATCCAACAAGCTCCTCGGCTATTACACTCAGAAAAAAAATGCATTGTAAAATGCACAATAAATCACATTAAAATAATGAACTTGTTCTATGGAATTCGATTTACCTATTTATTTGTTTCGTAAAGATTGCTGATAATATAATATTGTTTACTATACATAATAAAAATTAAATCATTCGAAATAAAGTGAATACTATTTTATCGAATATCTAATATTTAGTCCTTTAAAAGTAATTATAACCCTATATGTTTTAAAAGAACCACGTTCAAAATAAACTGGCATTGCCGTATTATTTTTGAAAAGTGTTGTAACTGTTGCTTCTCTATTTATTCCAATAAGAAGATTATAATAAATCTATTTTAAGCACGAGAGTAATTTATATCTATAAGAATTGCTAACAGTTTAAATAAATTTCTGGTAGGCTATCGCCATCGCGTGATTAATTCTCTCCAATAAAAAGTCATTCGAGATAGACATCAAAAGATGGTGTTTGGCGAGATTGACGGAATAGGTCCGATCAACCACACATTTTTATATGATTTTTGTTGCGTTCCATTATTTTGAATAGTATAATGGTATTTATTGTGTATGACAGTAGTTAGTGACAAAAAGGAGAATTGTATCGTTTACAGGTAATGGGTTGTTTTATTGGTTGTTTAAAATAATCAACCTAACCTAACCTAACCTAACTAAACGTTGCTTTCTTTTTTTAGAATCTCTGTGACCTTTGAAAGAATCTAATAAGGGCAGATCAATTTCAGGACATTACAAAAAACATTCGTCACTAGACAAAATTCACCGGGATACCCTTGTATCTATTTTTTTTTTTTATTTTGGAAGAGATTCAACACAATTGTATTTACCTACTTATCACCAAAAGATTAATTCCAAAATATAGTTATTTTACACATAAATTTGATATTTATTTCATTTAAATTGTTAGTACTGCTCCTATTCGATTAAAATCGACTCAAGCTTTAAACTAAGTGACATATTAATAAATCATTAAGCATTGCACTTCAAAATATAAAGAGAAAGGCTTGAAATAAAAGGAATGTATTTGAAAAACAAAAGGAAAACACTAATAAACAAATATATATTTCTTTAAATCAAATAGGCAGCATTTTTATTCTAAATCTGATATAGGTACCATTAACAATGACAATGATATAAATAAATGCCTTTATTGTCAAAAAAATTTACAATTTGTAGACAAAGGTAAAATAAACAAACAAAGTAAACAAACAAGGTACACAAACAAACAAACAAAAGATAATACAAAACATTATACAAATAATATTGCCAGTCTTATTGTTTAAAATAAACATTTATATAAATGTTTACAATGTCAAAGAATAAAAAAAATAAAATAATATTCAAAAATATTTAGTTAGTTTATAGTAAAAATATCAATGACCACTAAATAAATTTATTTCGGTGTCATTGGTAAATATAGCAATAGCAAACATTAGACCAGTGTTTACAAGATCAAATTCGATTATCAAAATATAATTCATTCACGGCGTAGAAAGCCTTGTCTAGTAAATAAGAGTTCAATGCTTTGCGAAATTAAGAAAATGATGTTATGGATTTGATTTCAAATGGCAGGTGATTGTGCATTTTTTTCGAGTTGTCTAATATTGAACTTTTAACTAACTCTGAGCGTGGGGTAGGTAGATAAAGATTTTGCTCCGCGTTCCTGAGTGTATAAGTGTGAGATGGCCTATCTTGAGAAGCTGATACATGCTTACGTATTAGGCAAACGGATTCAAATATAAATAAGGAAGGAAGAGTTAATATTTTTAATTTTTTAAAAAAGTACTGGCAATGAGTTCTGCTGTTTAGTCCCAGTGAATACCGAACAGCTCTCTTCTGGACCACTCTTCTGGACCCAAATTGAGTCGCACAACACGTACCCCAGAATGGAAGGGCATACCTGAGGTGCAACTCAAAAAGTGCATAATAAACAGTTCTAGCCACTGACAAGTTAAGCTCCTTAGAAACAGATCTTAACGCAAAACAGGCAGAGCTCTGTGGACTTGTTGCTTAGAAATCCAAACTGATGTTCAGTAAGTATTTTGTACTTAAACAGAAAAGATACAAGCCTTCTTTTAACCAACCTTTCTATGATCTTAGATAGCGTTGGAACGAGTGCAATTGGGCGATAGTTAAAAGCTTCATCTTTGTCTCCTCCTTTATGCAGAGGAATGATTATTGCCGTCTTAAGACATTTTGGAAAAATACCATTTTGGAATGACAGGTTTATTAAAGTTGTTAGGTGATTCAGAGTGTTTTCTGGCAGATTCGCAAACATTTTTAAAGTTAGCCCGTCGGTCCCAGAAGAGGATTTATTTTTGATGGTATTAATTGTACTGCGAAGCTCTTCGAAAACTACGGGCGAAAAAAAGAAACTGTGTAAGTTTACATTATCATTAGAGAGATATGAAAGTGGATCGTGAGAAGGACATACGGTATTAGTTAAGTTTTTCGCTACATTTACAAAGTAATCGTTAAGGTTCTCAGGTGAGGTAGAGATATTGCTAGATGAAGAAGCTTTGTTTCTCAATTCATTCACAATAGACCATGTTTCTTTAGCAACATTACCAGAATTGAGTATTCTCCTATTATAATAAAGGTCCTTAGCGGCTCTTATAGTCTTATGATAAATTTTTCTGTATAGTTCTGTATAGAAGAAGACACTGTCTGAGAATTTTTTTAAGTGAGATAATGAACGCATGTTTTTAGAAGATATGCGTAGATCTTTAGTGGTCCAAGGCTTATTATGCTTATTTTTGATAGGCCTAAGAGGAAAAGATTTGAACGCTAGACTGGTTAGTGTTTTTACAAAAATAGAAAATTCGGTGTCGACATCATAAGAGCGAGTATCCCAGTTGGTTGTTTTACATAAGTGGCTGAACTTTTGAGCATTCTTTTCTGAAAAAATACGGCATAATTTACGAGGGGCATTTTTAACTTTGGACGAAAATTCAGTTAAAACTGCTTCATGATCAGAGAGACCCGAGCTAAAGACGTTGCAAGCGATGGAGTTAGGATCAAAAGATGACACAACATAGTCTATGGTAATAGAACTGGTATTGGATATTCTTGTAGATGGGCCTACATGCATGGCTATTCCAAAAGAATCAAAAATGGACTGAAGAAAGTCCTGAGCAGCACATACACTAAGAAAGTCAATATTAAGATCACCACACAAAGTTAATTTGCTTGTTAAGGGCAGGGACTCAAGCAAGCTTAGTAGATTATGACAGAATAATTGCACGTTAGAGTCAGGTGTTCTATAAATACAAATAATGTAAAGGTCATTATGGTGGACAATGGAAAATTCGAATATTTTTTCAGATAGCAAATCATTGTACCTAGTTACCTCAGAAAAGTCGTTGTTTAAAGATATTATCATAGTACCTCCATGAGAAAAATTTGTTCTATTAAATCTGGCCACTGTGGTATAATTTGTGACAAACACAGGCTCATCAAAATTTAACCAGTGCTCAATTATGGCAATGATATCTGGAAATTCAAGTTCTTCTAGTAAAAGATATAATTCATCTGTTTTATGTCTTAAGGACTGAATATTAATAAGGAATAGACCAAGCTTGCTATCGCTTAATTTTTCAGAAGGTGCTTGATCCTCTGTTCGCGTCACTTCAACTAAAAAGTTTTACTCTTATTTGGGGAGCCACTGGAATAATATTTGCCATGACTTTCCCTAATCTTTTGAAGTCGTAGAAGGCTCTCCGCAGAAAAGAATGACCTGAAAGCTGAAAGATCTGCATCAACTTCAGTTGAACCAATACCATAGGCGTTGTGGAAGCGGTAGTACAACTTACGTAAGGAGTCCAGGTCACTAGGTAGCCCTTCTGATGCAAGCATCAATTTGATGCTGGTACTAGTGTGTCCTTCAAAACACACACTGGAAGGTTGGTCGTGAAGATAGGTAAGGAATAGCCTAAGAGGTTTCAAAATGGAGGGGTCCCTCAACCTGGCCAACACGTAACGTCCATTTACCGCATCTGAATCCTGAGACAGCCGTACTATAGGTGGAGTCATCATGTATGGTTTATATTATATATGAGTACATGCATAAAATCAATATAGATGTCTTATTAATTCAATTATGACCATTAATGAGGCCAAAATATGTTTGATTTTATTTGATTCATTAGCATTTTTTTTGATTTTACAACGTTTTTTCTCTCAGTGCGGAGAATTCAGCAAGCCTATAAAAGCAATACTCTGGTCTGGTGCTTATCGCCAAAATTTATTAAAATATTTGATCGACGGGTATTAAAGCTCGGACTTGTATCTACCTGGCCGCTTTTATTAAATATCTCGAACCACGTGGCCTTAAATGCCCAACACGCCACCCCACTCTTTCCACGTGGATTATCCCCGACAAGTGCGGACTGCCTCTTGACATCTCTCTTATGAGTACTTACCCTACCGGTATTACTTTCCATTGATGTCTGTTTGTATCAAAGTCCATGTTTTATTAGGTTTTAATATGGAAGAGCTGCTCTCAATTCATTTGACAAATTTTTTCGTTTAGATAATATATAGAATGTTCAACGATAGTTCATCGTCACGTCATATATTGTCGAGCTTTCCCATTGACTATTGCCTACCAGATGAAAGAGATTGGTGACGTCTTTTTAGTAATTGTCATTGTCATTTCATTTGGGGTTATAATTTTAATGACGGACATAGAACAATGTCAAAATTAAAATTTGATTGTTACTGTAAAACAAAATTCATTTTTTTTTGTTACAAAAATGCCTCAAAGATTTACTGGATACCTACTGGTCGCAGCTGCGTTTCCTTCCAACATTGAATCAAATGCTGGTCGCTGCGACCTGGCAGTGCCGGTTTTACAAGGGTGCTATTTGGTGCTATAGCACCGGGCGGAAAATGTTAGGAGGGCAGTGTTACGTTGAGAGAACTGTGGTAATGTGAATTATGTTAGTATGTATTTACTTAATTTTCTTCGAAATAAGAAAATATATTTAAAATATGGCGCCAAATTATTAACCAATGAAATTTGCCTTAATCCTAAATCCTTTAGCACCTGCCATGACTGTTATGTCTTCTTTTAAAAACTTCTGGCTTCTGGCTAAGTCGTAAACGTATAATATAAAAATTTAGACTTTAGACACACCCTTCCCAAGTAGCATCTATCTGACTTCGAACTAAATCTGACCTGAAGCGACGTCCTCGAATGCGGGGACACCGAATCTGACCGAAAGCGACTTTGTGCAAATTTATGTCGGGTGCTGGTGATACGACCTGTGACGTCGCTTTCCTATTAACAGCGACGTCGTTGGATTAGGAGTCGGTAAATCCAACGATCTGTCGACGTACAAAATAACAACGTACCGTTTTTATTATAATTTCCCAACGTGGTTCCCACGTTGGCTTGCACGACGTACATATACTTGAACTAGCCCGACGTCTACCCGTTGTCCGAATAGGATACGTCTCACTGATAATCCCTAAAGTAACGTCCAATTATATTTTATTGTATTTTATGTTCATATTTATAACCTAATATACGCATCTCTATTTACGTCCGTAAATACAACCCATTAAGTAGCATTTGCGACCTAATGAACATCATGAACATAACCTAATAAAAAGTTTTTGTAAACGAACTTAATTTTTTATTATGCCTAAAAAAACACTAAAAAGGCATTTAGACATTCATCTACATTTTACAGAAAGAGGTCGAGGCTTTTGCAAAATAATAATAGTAGTAGTGATGTCTTGCCTCCACCCGTAAATGCTTTTTATCCGGAAGAGATGCAGCTGCATCTCTCCGACATGTGAGGCTAGGCTTAAAAAAGTGGCTGCCCACTTTTTTAAGGAGAAAACAAAAACTAAAATATAGTTGCACAAATCCACAAATCACTGATACGCAAAGTGAGGTTACGTGGCGTACGTTGGAATTATATACGTCATAATACGAATGCCGGTCGTCCGGTTTGATGACTTCGGTCGTGTGAGATGACTAATGTTGGAGACCCGGTTAGAATTGGTATATTGGTAGTTCATATTAAGTCGGACACAGAAATCCGCCATTCTTAACAAGTATCCGATTGTCAGCCATTTTAAAATCGTTTTTTGTTTTTAAAATTTATATTAACATTTCGATTTCTAGTAGAATAATATTGATAAGGTTGAGTTTGGGGGGAACCACAGTACAGTTTTATGATTAAACTAGCTAGAAAATAAAAAAAAATATTTTGCGAGTTACTTTTTTATAGATATTTTTATTTCATAAATCTACCTAATTTTGAAGGCGCTCGTTGTTTTCCGGAGTATTTTAATCAGATATATCAAGAAAGTGACTTCCGTTGACAAAACTGATGTCTGGATTAATAATTCAGAATTATTATAATATGAAATTAGATAGGCACTTACAGTTATATTCGAGGAGTGATTATGAATCCATTTGTAATTAGGTAATTTGGTTAGGTTTTTATGTATTCTTGGTAGCGAATATGAAACCAAACGTAACGTAAGTGCTTAGCGACGAATTTTAAGTGACTAAAATCCAACGTAATATGACGTTGGTAATTGGTAGAATTACATTCCCTATTAGATCAGATACCGACGTCGAGGCGACCCGAATCTGTATTCCTCATTTAGGTGCAAATAAGGGCCGTCTGACGGTCGAACCGACGTTGGTACCCGACGTCGGGTTTATTGAATGCGACGTATACCCGACGTTAGATAACGTCCAAATGCTACTTGGGTTGTTGTATTAAAAAAAATTAAGGTTATGTGTACAGTTTTCCCAGCGAGTAATTTTGAATTTGCTTGTTTTCGCAAGCTTTTCTGGGGAATTTTTTTATCAGCCTTTAGCTTTTGACGGATTTTAAAGACAGGTATGTATTTCAACTAAATTGAAAATGCTGAAAGAACTTATGAACTTACGCGGTAACTTACAAATTTTTGAAAAATCAGATAAGTAACTCGCTAGATATGTACAGGGTGTTCGAACGATAGAGTAAAGTAAGTTTTCTCCGAGGGTATTTTTTTTTATCAAGCAAACTTATACCTACAGAGATGGGCTAAACATATTCATTTAAAAATCAAGTACTAGTTTTAAAAAAAAAATGCCCAAACACGTAACACGTCCATTATAATTGTTTCTGGCGCATTTTTTGCACTAAAAAGAAAATATACGGGGGGCTACAAAAAGTAGATTTGACAAGAAATTTATATATATATTTTAATGGGTCACCTTAGTGTATATTGTAATCTAAAATGAAATATCTTTCTTTTCTGATTTCAAGAATACCATACAAGTTGATATTTGGTTCAGCCATTTTAGCGCAATTTTAAGTTGAATGATAAGATACCCTAAAATACGAAATATTAATGAGATAGTCAACATTGCAACTTAACTTAAAAACGGGAATAAGGTTATTGACTTAATATTGCTTAATTATTACATTATTAGCACCTGATTTTTTAAATAAATATGTTCCATATTTTAACCCCATCTCTGTATACCTCAAAGTGTAGAGGTAGTAAAGCTCCATATTCTTAAAATATTTACCAATATACAGGGTGCGTCAGAGAAGTGGTAGCACAGAAAAAGAACTTTTTTTTAAATGAAACACATATATTTATAAATTTTTTGATTCTTTGAAAAATTCAACCTTTTTCAAGCTACAGGTATTAAAAAATCGGAATTTCAAACCTTATTAAATTCTGTAGGCAAAACGGTTAAAGATAGAGCAAAATAAACGTCACTTTCCTATCTTAATACTTCAAAAGCTATCTGATGACGTTAACTAAAAACTATACAGGGTTATATTTTTTTTGCAAAACACTTTATCAGAAAAGAAATTTTATTTTTATAGGTTAATAGGGGATGGGGCGCTTGTTACATTTAGCACCGGGCGGAAAACTTGCTTAAACCGGCACTGCAACCTGGTCGTCAGTGTCTGTCTCTCTAACGTCTTCTAGGGTTGTCTTCTCCATAAACGTACCAATTCCTCACTGCCAACATCTTCTCTGTCTACCCGGATTTCTTCTTTGCTGTGGGATTCATATTTCTGTTATCTATTGGACCTATCCTTACCATATGAATAATTGTTTCTTCTTTATCTCGTCCTCTATTGTATGTTTCATAACATCATCTTCCATAATCTCTTACCCAAGTAGCATTTTTAGACAACAAAATCTCTGCTAAGAAACATTTCGAAACAGTTTCGTCACATTTTTGATACATATGTTACTTTATGTTCTGCAGTTTCTGCATTTAAGTATTCTTCAAGTATTTATACAGTACTATAATTAAAAAAGCAGAAAGAAGGACATATGGTGATTACAAAGACAGATATTTTTCTTATGCGATTTTATAATTATTTGTTATACGTATTACAGAGATGTTTGTTTTAGGAATAGATGTAATAACAGCCACTACCCATACCCAACAGGAGACCTAAGAAAAATGTTACCAGCAAACGTTTTTTTCTCTTTTTTTCAGAATGGAATACATGTTATTATATTTTAATTGTGTTATAATAAGTAAATAAAAATATTTTAATTATTTTGACCAGAAGTTTTGATTGGCATTGTTGACAGTTGACTAGTTCGAACTTTCGACATAGATAACACTAAATCGAAACATTTTGGAAACGAGGTTTCCATTTATTGTCGATTAATTTTTGAAACACTAGTTTCTCTTTTTAGACAAAAATATAATATAATTTAGATGATTTGTGCCCGACTCCATATCATATTTATGAAGTAATGAATAAATATATGTTTTTATTGTATATTAAACTCATAAGATCGCGTCCTACTTACATTGATTTATATATTTTTATTTTCAGAACCATAATATAGAAATAAAAATAAAAATCTATAGTTCAGATAAAAATATTTTGTAGCAACAAATAATGATATATACAGGGTTGTTCACCACATACGACACGGAGTATTGTAGCTAAACGATTAGATTTTCCCAAATTGTAAGTTTTGGGTTCGTTGAAGGACTATTAGAGCTACAATTTAAAAATATTTTTACAAGATACAGAGTGTCCCAAATAAATAAAAAATATCAAAGTTGTATTTTTTTAAATGGAACACCCTGTATATTATTACATTTTTAGTTTCTACGATTAAAATAAAGGTAAATTTGATTAAGGTTTATTACACTTAAACCTTAACGTTTTTAAAATATTTTCAATTTTGTAAAATTGCAGTAAAAATTTTAAGGCTTCATTTCTCCGAGGGTATCGAAGTTTTTAATGCTAAATATTTACTGAAGTTTATTTATTGATCAGTTATTGTGTTGCAATAATGAAAATTATACTAGCTTATACAGAGTGTCTAAAAATTTATTTTATATAATTACTAGCTTTAAACGGCAATGACTTGTTTAATTTAAATGGAAACACCCTGTATATTTTATGATAATCAGATGCACAATTTAATTGTCTATCAAATTGTATTATACCATTTTTACCTATCTCTTCAAATTTCTGTAGAAAATGCATTTTCTTGTAATTTAGAACTCATTTATCAATATACCCATGGAATACATTTTAGATTATTTTTAAAGATATACCAAATTTTTAAAGAGTACAGACACTAATATTGTCGATATAGTTCGATTATTTCATTAAAAAAATTAAAAAAACTGTTTAAATATTTGTTAAAGAGGACCAATTAATATGATTCCAGTATTCAAACTGCATTAATTGACTGTTTGATTAATAATAATTGCTCCAAACACCTAAAAAATTAATTTTGTATGTGTATTAGACAGTGTGGTAAAAAGAAACTCCTTAAAAATGATATTTTATTTTTTGACAAATGTTTATTTATAACAACAGAGACGTTCATTTTCATAACTTATTATTATATTGATTTCTGATTCAAATCCACATTTATTAAAAATAATTTATTAACTGACACAATTAAGTGTGTAATTAATTAGTATTTGGCCGGAAATAATGGTGGTATGTTTAATTAAAGGTATACTCTTTTATAAAGATATAAATAGTTTTCTTTTTGTATACAAATGAGCTAGTAATATTATCGTTTTGCTAAAAACGAGAATATTACTAGCCTGTACATTTTGTACATTTGTTGCTTTAAAAATAATCTAAAATGTCAATATTCCATGGGTATATTGATAAATGAGGTCTAAATTATAAGAAAATGCATTTTCTACGAAAACTTGAAGGGATAGGTAAAAAGTGGTATAATACAATTCGATAGACAATTAAATTGTGCATCTTATTCTCCTAAAATATACAGGGCATTCCATTTAAATTTTTAAAAAAGTTGCCGTTTAAAGCGAGAAACTATTTAAAATAAATTTGTAGACACTCTGTATGAAGTAGTATTATTTTTATTATTGCAACACAGTAATTGATCAATAAATAAAATTCAGTAAATATTTAGCATTAAAAACTTTGATATCCTCGGAGAAATGAAACCTTAAAATTTTTACTGCAATTTTACAAAATTGAAAATATTTCAAAAACGGTAAGGTTTAAGTGTAATAAACCTTAATCAAATTTACCTTTATTTTAATCGTAGAAACTAGAAATGTAATAATATACAGGGTGTTCCATTTAAAAAAATACAACTTTGATATTTTTTATTTATTTGGGACACTCTGTATCTTGTAAAAATATTTTTAAATTGTAGCTCTAATATTCCTTCAACAAACCCAAAACTTACAATTTGTAAAAATCTAATCGTTTAGCTACAATACTCCGTGTCGTCTGTGGTGAACAACACTGTATAGAACGGGCATTAAAAAATATGAAAGTACAGTATAAAATTCAACGACGAATTTGCTTTTGCAAGACATTTTTTGTGCGAGAAAACCTAAAAACGAAGATCTTAGGATAAAAAAATTATGGCAGAGGTCGACATTGTCCATGGTTGTTCTCATTTTGAAATCCACACATAGACATAGACTATTTTAGTTTGCATGGTATTTTGTTTGGTTTGGTTTGGTTCACATTTAGAAATAGTAGCTGTTAAAAACGGGAACATCTCGGACACAAATTGCAGAAAATGTTTCGAAACATTTCCTCTAAAAGGTTTGATTCCGCATCGAAACATTTCAGGAAACGGCTTGTGCCACCACATTGGAAGCACATGTAATAAAGTCATATAAAATATATTAAATATGTTTCCTATTTGGCATACCGTTTCCATTTTGTGTCAAGAAACAGAGACACAATTATTAGAAATCTTACCTAAAATTTGTCCAAAAATGCTACTTGGGTAATGATTTTCTACATGTTCGGGTTGACGGTGCAACAGACTTTACATAGAAAATTGTAAATAAAACACACCTTAACCTATTAACATGTTCCTGTCAATACCCCTCCTCACAAACAACATTATCCTCTCTAACACTACCGAGCATAAATAATAAAATTCAACCTCTATTCCCCGTCTTTATGCAATCCCGCCATACACCGCCCTACGAGAAAGTGAATCACGCGATTTAATAAAAGCGCCAGGTATATAATTTGTCCAACACCCCCTATCGGATATTTTAATAAATTTATTCCGAAGCCTCGGTCCGTTGTCGGGTCACGTGCCGACGCGTGCCGAAGATCCACTTTGCCCCCTGCCACCCACCCTCATTTCACCTTTATTCCTTTGTTGTTTGGCCCGTAAACTATGCCTGCTTTGTCAGCGCAATATAAGAAGCAGGAAGAAGAGATAAATGAAACGATTAATTCTCTGAAATAAAATATAGTCTTGGATTGACGTTCTTTTTAATTTTGAAAATTTATGCAAAACATTTCGCAAAAGTGTATCATATTTGAAACTAGTGATGTGTGAGACTGACAAGACCAGCATTAGAGCTGCAAGACCAAGACCGACAGTGCAAAATTTACGCAAGACTCAGACCAGGCATCTCTTGCAGTCTTGCTTTTTTCTATGCATTTTTTATTTATTCGCATATTAACCAGCACTCAAAAAAATGCATTGTAAAATGCATAATAAATCACAAAATAATTAACTCGTTCTATGGAATTCGATTTACCTAATTATTTGTTTCATAAACGATTGCTGATAATATAATATTGCTTTATATATGTTACTGTAAATGTCCGAAATGCGGTAAAACCTAGAATAAGCGCTCTAAACTTAGGATTTACCAAAGGCATGTGGTAAAAGCCCGAAAACTATTTATTTTGCTTCCATTTCGGACTTTTACCGGACCCAAACAGTAAATCTTAGGATTTACCACACCGCATTGGTAAAAGTTCGAATAAGCAAGTGGTAGTAATAACCATGCTAACCAATGCATTAACCAAGAACTGTAAACTAATAGGATTGCTCATCCTCATAAGACTTACGTTCGCCTCTTCCCGCGCTTCAGCTGACAGTTATGACGTCATTGTAGTCCTTGTCATGATAATGTGTATTATTAGTAGTTGCCTATGGTAAATATGGTATAAAAGCCTATGGTATAAAAATAACAGCTGAGAAATTTTGAGTTAATTATTTTGTCAAATTTAAATGTGAAAAAGGTGTCTTTAAAGTTTTTAGAGCTATAGAGTGTATAAATACGTTCATTTTGTGTTATGGATTGTGACAAAGTGCTTACTAAGTGCCTACGATATTGTTTATCAATTATTTTTAAGCAAAATATGGAAGTACTCTAAAAAGAATGCTTGCAGAAGGTGATGCTGGGAACTGCTGTTCTTAAAAATGCATTATCCGAGTATTTAATACGATTTATACAGTTAATTTTCTATACTGCATACATTGTAACAGTCAAATTTCCTCGCAACGACCTCTATGTGCTAGCTCATAAAATATCGCAAATAGCTATTATTTTTGCATCATATTTACTATAATTTTATTGTTAAATATTATTTTATTTAAATTTTACAATTATGCAACCCGATATACACCGCGCTATAAAGCCACAGAATATTATCACTGGATGCCGCCCAGCATTAGAATTTTTGTCCATTTCTTTAAATCTTTGGTCATCACTTGTCCCTTGTCACTGTCAGATCAAATCAGATGTTTTTGGATTTATTTATCCTTTGTTTTGGTTATTGAAATTTTATAATTATCAGATAAAATTTCGTAGTTAAATTGGTTATTTTTGATGTGGATCGCAGTGTGCAATTCGTTCATTTAATGGTGGGAATTTGTGAATAAGTTCGTTCATTGACCGGATATGAAATATGACAATAAAAAATATTCTAGAACGTCGTTTTTTATTTATGCCTTTTTGTGAGTTGGACTAGTCGAGATATATAGTTCTCTATCTATATCCTGGAGGGAGATTTCCGGTTGAAATCTGATTTTGTGAAGGAAATCGAATCCTTGCATTACTTCTTGTGTATCCACCGACTGAAGAGAGTCGTCGTGAAGAACTGGCTGCCGTTTCGTGAAGCATTTCCTGTTGGTAGTTAACAGGTCTTCCTAGAGAAGAATTAAGGCTTCCGAAACACATTTGGTTAGAGACGTGGTTGGATTTTGTTGATTTGTATGGACCACCGACCAATTACCGTAAGGGATTAAATAGCCAAATTTTCCGACCGATATTTCGATTCCACGTGCCCAAGAAGTCCCCGATAGTTCCAAGAGCAAGAAGACCGATCCAGACCGTAGCACAGAACAGTCCAGAATTCCATCCGTTCCTGTTGCCCGTGTGTAGAGTTACCCGTTGGACATCATAAACCCTCGTTGAGGGTTTTTATGTTCACCTTTTGAAGTCCTACACCTGGCCGGCATCCGTACGTCTGCTGAAATCCGTGGGCTCCAGTGACAGTACACCGAGCTGCTGTGCACCGCCGTAGCCACCCTGTAGCTATACACCGTAGCTCAGCCGGAGGAACTTCCGAGTTGTTTCAAGATTATACATCGATTAGAGTAAGACTGTTTAGATTTAGATTTGCTTATTGTAAACCACCCTGTTTGTATCTAGTATTAAGTTAGATAAGGGGGTTTGACGGCATAGGTTTAGTACTTATTGCTTTAAATTTCATTTAACTTTACATTTCATTTAACTTCAATTTCATTTCTTTAAATATAAACTTTTTGACATTTTAATAAATTGCTTAAATATTTTTAGTAGTATTATTTACAGTCTGGTCTCATAGTTAAGTTAGAGTCACTTAAGTTTAACGAATTATAGTAATATTTGAAGTTCATGGTAGTTGCATCAACAGTTCGAGGTTAGTGTTGAAGTCTACTTAATAGTAACATCTTTTATGCCGAGTTCATAGAGTATAATCTCGTGGGGCCCTTTTATTAATATCTTTGAACCCCGACCACCCGGCTGTTAAAATTAAAAAGCTAGTGGCCTCTATGTAACTCATTCAGATTAAGTAAACTTTGTGTTTTAATGAACTTCGAATAAGAAAGGGAGTGGCAACATATAAAATGTTTAAATAAATAAACTAAATAATGAACGTCTTGCATCCGGCAACCAATAATGCACATGTATGTATTATTGGTTGCCGAATAAGGACTAATAACCACGATAATAACCATGACAAGGACTACAATGACATCACAAAGCGAGTAGTTTTCGCATGCAACTGGCGGACACTTTTGGCTGAATGAGCAGTCCTATTAGGTTAACTGTTCTTGTGCATTAACACCCTCCAAATAACCAGGCTAACCTAATTAGTTAATGTTTTTGGTAAATCCTAGGTTTAGCGCGCTTATCCTAGGTTTTACCGCATTTCGGACATTTACAGTGACATATAAGTACAGGGTGGGTCAAATTCGACGCTTTTAAATTGAAACACCCTTTTCTATAGGAGATAGACAAAAACTAATATCTGTGTCTGGAGCTCCATTTTTGTCAAAAACATGATGGTGAAAACTGCATATCGATATCTATTACCGTTTCGGAGTTACGGGGTGTTTTTCAAAAATATGCATCTTTAACAAATCGCTGAAACTTTTTTACTATGAAAAATTTTGTATTTTTATGAAAACATTTCCAAAGCACCTTTTTACCTAGAATTTAATGGTTTAAGTATAATTTTTTTTAAATTAATAATTTAAAAATTATCAACAGAAAATTTGATTTTTTATATGGGACGCCCTGTATATTTTTAATTTACTGAAAAGAATTTAAAATTACCTTTCCAAAAATATAACACACTTGATATTTTGCTCGATTCCTCTTCGAGATATAGAGTATATAAAAATTCGCCGCTTTAAATAAGTAGGCTATGAACGGCACCGGCTGTAATGCAAAAAAATTCTAGCTGTGAGCATCAATTAAAACTAAAATAATATTTGCTATGAGAGATGCAGAATTTTATAACAATTTAAAATATATTTAACCAACATCAACACATTTAAACTATATCTAATAACAATAAAAATAAATAGCAAACCAAGACATGAGATTTTGCTACAGGTGTTCCACATATCGACCGTCTTCTGCTATGGACAAACGGAGCAGTTTTTGAACATTTCTCGTGGAATTCAATAACTCAGTAGGGGTGAAAGATACCCTCTCATAACTGCTGAAGTATTTCTAATTCTTGTCTAGATTATACGGAAGAATAAGGAACCTCTATTCTTCCACAGATATATCCATAAGATTAGATCCATGGGCACTAAGTCAGGCGGCCTCGACGGCCAACGGCTGGTATCTTGGTTAGCTATTCATTTATTCTTGAAATTGGCTGCAAAAATTTGCTGATAACTTCAGCGCTGGAAAAAATATGTTTTCGAGTTCCATTAAGGGCATATCATCAATAAGGGGTCCAAAGCCTACTAGTTAAAAGTGGCGAACTTTTAAAAATTCTGTATTTCGAAGGGGATTATAACAAAATATCAAGTGTGCTATATTTTTGGAAAGGTAATTTTAAATTCTTTTCAGTTAATTAAAAATATAGAGTGTGGTGTTCCAAATAAAAAATCAATTTTTCTGTTGATAACTCTTAAATTATTAAATTTAAAATAATTATACTTAAACCATTAAATTCTACGTAAAAAGGTGCTTTGGAAATGTTTTCATAAAAATACAAAATTTTCCATAGCAAAAAAGTTACAGCTATTTGTTAAAAATGCACATTTTTGAAAAACACCCCGTAACTCCGAAACGGTAACAGATATTGATGTGCGGTTTTCACTATCATGTTTTTGATGAAAATTGAGCTCCAGACACCGATATTAGTTTTCGTCTATCTCCTATAGAAAAGGGTGTTTCCATTTAAAAGCGTCGAATTTGGCCCACCCTGTTTAGTCCTTTTAAAGTAATTATTACCCCATATGTTTTAAAAGAACCACGTTCAAAATAAACTGGCATTGCTTTATTATTTTTGAAAAGTATTGCTTATCTATTTATTCCAATAAGACGTCCTTATAATAAATTTATTTGAAGCACGAAAGTATTTTATTTCTAGAAGAATTGCTAACAGTTTAAATACATTTCTGGTAGGCTTTTGCCAGGTGATTAATACTTTCCAATAGAAAGTTATTCGAGGTGGACATGGAAAGATGGTGTTTGGCGGGATTGACCGGAGAAGCCCGATCAGCCACACATTTTTATATGATTTTTGTTGCGTTGCATTATTTTGAATAGTACAATGGTATTTATTGTGTATGACAGTTGTTAGTGACAAAAAGGAGAATTGTATCGTTTACAGGTAATGTGTTGTTTTAGTTAGTTGTTTAGAATAATCAAACGTTAATATTAATTTAGTAGAAATATTACAGAACAAAAGTTTTTCTTTAAAAGTGATGGAAATGATGCCGAGCCGAAGAACACCACTTTTTTAAATTCAATCTAACGCGGTTTTTTCATCAATAGTGGAATTAGGAACCTAAAAAAATACTGCTTTTTGTATAAGTCTTGTATACTCTCTATAGAAAAAATGTCTGTTTCAGCTTAACTCCAGGTTTAAGATGGATCGAAGATTATGACCTTTGAAGGAATCTAATAAAGGCAGATCAATTCCAGAACATTACAAAAAACACTCATCACTAGACAAAATTCACCGGGATACCCTTGTATCTATTATTTTTTATTTTGGAAGACTTTCAACACAATTGTATTTACCTAGTTATCACCGAAAGATTAATTCCGAAATAAAGATATTCTACTAATAAATTTGATATTTATTTCATTTAAATTGTTAGTACTGATCCTATTCGATTAAAATCAACTTAAGCTTTAAACAAAGTGACATATCATTAAGCATTATGCATTACACAAATATAAAGAGAAAGGCTTGAAATAAAAGGAATGTATTTGATAAACAAAAGGAAAACACTAATATACAAATATATATTTCTTTAAATCAAATAGACATCAGCATTTTTATTTGAAAGCTGATATACCACTAACAATGACGATTATGTATGGTATGTTTTATATGTACGAGTAAATGCATAAAATCAATAGATGTCTTATTAATTCAATTATAACCATTAATAAGGTCAAAATATATGTTTGATTTTATTTGATTCATTAGCATTTTTTTTATTTTACAACGTTTTTTCTCTCAGTGTGGAATACTGGCTATTGTTTCTACTAAACAAGTAGTTATAATTCGAAACCAAATGGTAAAGCACACTTTCTGAATCTTTTTCAGTATTATTTCTTTCTCAGCAATATTCTATTGTCCCCCCATAACACAATAATCTGAATTACCAAAAACTATCCAATGAAACTAACTGAATTTAAAGGAGAGAAGATTTAGTTAACTGAATTTAACCAAAGGATGAAACAATAGATAGGGGATTAAGGACATCTGTATACCGCCCATCAAACGAATATGTTTTGGCCGACTGGTCCCCACTAAATTAATGGTGAATGACAGGTATGCGATTATTATTCGGTACAATGAAAGGCTTTTAGGGGTGGGGCAGCAGAGCAAGGGGAAAGATATTGAGGGGCGCGAGAGATGGACCGGATGACTGATAGACTGTCTTCCGGATGAAGTGAAAGCAGCAAGGCTTACATGTCAAAAAGATATACAGTTTTGTCATATAGAGGTAGTGGCAATAAATGGAAGTTTGTAGTGTAACAACCCAAGTTCGTCAACAAAGTTGAAGAGGTAATATTTTGGCCAACTGTATAACAAACAATTTAAATGAAAGAAAGGAACCTACGTTGTGTTAAATATTTTTTTATTGTGATTACCTCGGATGCGCCTCGACACAAGAAATATTTGGGAAATTTGAGGAGAATAAGTTATGTAAATAAAACGCTAAATTTGTAAATAGCCCTACTTATTTTATTAAATGAAATGAATGGAGAGGCGTAGTCTGCCTGGAATTCACTTGAACACTGGAACTTCACAAGAAGTCACGTCAAGTAGCGCTATTTTTTACTAAATATATTATGGTAAATTCACACACAAGTTTTGTGAATACGTCTAGAGACATGCAATTTTACTCCAAGATTGTATTTCTGATTTAAATTTGATTTTTAAACTCACAAAACTCATTGTAAAAATAATATCGTTTGGTAATAATAATTTAATATTAATAAACTGGCTTTGCAAATTTTTTTTTGTGAAATTATACAAAAATATCTCATTTTTACAAGTATCTTATTAAAAATACTCTATATCAATATTTTTTTTGTTAAATTACTTATATTTTTTTTAGTCCATACCATAATTGACTATATTGCCAATATGTAATTATTATTGTCGCAACTATATAAATCACTAAGCCCACGGCCACACAGAAAGCGTTTTTAGCGTTTTGCGTTTTTTGCGTCTCAAGTGCTTTTTGCTATTTTACCGTTTTAAGCGCTTTTTTCGATTTGTGTCCATTAAAAACACGCAAAAGACGCGGCAGGTCTGCAGTTTCTATCAATAATGTCAATTAGTAACGTCGCAAGCTCGTGGATTCCCGGCCCGTCCAACAATCAATCCTGTGAGAAAGAGATAGGCGAGATCGGCGCCGTTAGCGTTGAAGAGACGACGATAAAAGATGCTGGGATTGAATTGTGGACGGGCCGGCGCCAGGGCCATGTAAGTGAAATATTCAAAATGGTTCCAGCAAAAGTTTCCCAATTATGACGGGTGATGGCGCTGATCGTCAAGATTTTTGGACAGGGATTTTGCTTACCGACAATACGACGTGAGCTACGACCGGACCAGGACCAATCAGAATGATCAGTCTTTCTTGGACATTTGCCGCGGAAGTGTGTGTTAATTTCTGTTGTGATAAGTGTGGTTGTGTTTGCAGTTTGATTTTTCGGTTTTGATATTATGTTAAAATTAATTTTGAAGTATTGTATCACCTGTTTTTATGTAATAGTACTTTTTTAGTTCTATGATCTGATATGTTATGATTTGTTAATGTTTGTTTAACAATGTTATACCAAAGAGGTTATACTTAATATATCAATTTGCATAGCCTAACTTTTTTATCAATAAACTTTGTAGATTTTCAGATTATTTAATTCATTTTGTTTCCGTTTGTAATTTTATTTTTAAGACATATTATGTGATTGTTTCAGATAATATGTTTTAAAAATAAAATTACAAATAGCCAATAAAAATAATTAAAATAAAAAAGTGTATTTTACAATTCCCCCCGGCCCCGCACCCCTTTGGCTAACCAGTAAATGTCAGCTTTGTCGAGAGATGGCGTTACGAAAATGGAACCGATTTATTACAAGGAACTTGGGCTTCTTTTTCGTTAGTATAGTCTGTGGCCGGCGCTTATATTCGGAGACAAACACAATCTACTGCTAGTGCCAGTGGTGTGTGTAAAAATAATAATTATTATTTGCCATTTATTTTAGGAATTTTAGTTTATATGTGTATAGTTTTTTTTATGTTGTAGTGTTCTGGTTAGTACTTGTTATAATTATAATTATAATTATATAATAGAATAGTAAATATCTCTAGTTGCTAATGCAATTTTATGACATGATTTATGAAATATTTTGGAGCGAAACTTCTTTACGCGCGCTGTGAGTAAAAAATTCAAGGCCGTGACATACGAGCTAGTGAGACGGCCCTGACACACGAGCTCGTTGTAACGAAACGTGTTAACGGCTTAGAAATACGTAGTGACGCGACGTGTATTTGTGAGCAGTCCACGTGTTCATCAAAAATATTGATATTTTAATACAAATTTTGTAAAAGTGAATCAAATTATTACGCGCAAAAAAAACATTTGTTACACGTAAAAAACTATTTTTTACGCGTATAAAACTATTTGTTACTGATAGAAAACTATTTTTTACGCGTATAAGACTCTTTGTTACGTGTAAAAATCTATTTGTTACACATAAAAAACACTTTTTTTACTCGTCAGAAACTTATTGTTTCTGGTAGAAAACCTTTCTTACGCAAAAAAAAATATTTTTTACGTGTAAAAAACTATTTGTTACACGTAAAAAACTAAGTTTTACGCGTCAAAAACTTATTGTTTCTGGTAAAAAAACTTTTTTACCAAAAAAAATATTTTTTACGTGTAAAAAACCATTTGTGACAAGTAAAAAGCTAATTTTTACGCGTCAAAAACTTATTGTTTTTGGTAAAAAAATATTTTTTACGTGTAAAAACTATTGTTACACGTAAAAAATATTTTTTTTACGCGTCAAAAACTTATTGTTTCTGGTAAAAAACCTTTTGTTACACAAAAAAAAATATTTTTTGCGTGTAAAAAACTATTTGTTACACGTAAAAAACTATTTTTTACGCGTAAGAAAATATTCCTTTAATTTATTACTTTTTCAACATTTCAAACTACACTTTTTCAAACATTTCCTTCAAATTTTTGAATTTAATAGAATCTTCCTAAACAGTAGATGTTCTTTATAAAAATATTTTTAGATAATAATAATTTATTTTTATTTTATTATTAAATATAACATCCGCCTATGACGGGGTCTCATCTTAGAAAACGCTAAAGACGCTAAAGAAAACAAACTGATTGTTTTTTCATTTGCGTTTTTTGCGAGACACGCCGAACGCTACACGCTTTTGGTGTGGCCACTCCTACATAATCCTGTTATTTTGTTTTAGTCGCTAAAGACGCTTCACGCTAAAAACGCATAAAACGCTTTCTGTGTGGCTGTGGGCTTAGATGGCTATATTTTGTTTCTGAGAGTTCCTGGCTGAGATACGAAAAGTTGTACGCATATTTGATCATACTGTCCTCTTGCACACATCCATAATCCATAATGATTATTTATTTTCATAACCTTGGTGTATATGATAAGCAGGACATTTATATTTTCGGATGTCCCTTAGGTCGTTATTATGAGATGCACTACACCATAGATTTACTAGTGCCACACACAGATTCACTAGTTCCATACATTTCCAGTTGTCATAGGCAATTCTTGGAAGCTTCAAGTTTGTATATCGATATTCGTTTAGGGCGATGCAAAGATCGATAACCAGAATGCATGCCACGTTTTTTGAGAAAATCTGAATCTTCTACCTCTATTTGTTCAAATTTAACTGTGTATCTTCGAAGTCAAGATTCATTTAAATATTAAAAACTAACTAAAATAAAGTAATAACCTAATACCGTCGTCATTATGATCTAGAAGATTTTGAGTACTTTTCAAATCTTGCTTCACTAAAGAGCACACGATTAGGAAGCTTTATATAATTAGCAACTTAAAAAAAACATCGAAAAAAATGATTTCCGACACATAACCGCTAGCATAAGGTCTACCCAAGTAGCATCTATCTGACTTCGAATTAAATCTGACCTGAAGCGACGTCAGACTTTGTGCAAATTTAGGTCGGGTGCTGGTGATACGACCGGTGACGTCGCTTTCCTATTAAAAGCGACGTCGTTGGATCCGAGTCGATAAATCCAACGATCTGTCGACGTACAAAATAACAACGTACCATTTTTATTAATTTCCCAACGTCGTTACCACGTTGGCTTGCACGACGTACATATACTTGAACTAGCCTGACGTCTACCCGTTGTCCGAATAGGATACGTCTCACTGATAATCTCTAAAGTAACGTCCAATTATATTTTGTTGTATTTTATGTTCATATTTATAACCTAATTTACGTATCTCTATTTACGTCCGTAAATACAACCCATTAAGTAGCATTTGCGGTTTAATGAACATCATGAACATAACCAAACCAAACCAAACCAAACCAAACAAACTTAATTTTTTTATATGCCTAAAAAAACACTAAAAAGGCATTTAGACATTCATCTACATTTTACAGAAAGAGGTCGAGGCTTTTGCAAAATAATAATAGTAGTAGTGATGTCTTTTGCCTCCACCTCCGAATGCTTTTTATCCGGAAGAGATGCTGCATTACACTGGTGCATCTTAATTTCTTTTTTTACCAACAGACCCCATCCTCCTCCCACATGTGAGGTACTGGTTCCAATTCTTTTAAATTTTGTATTTATGCTATGTAGATGAGATGTTTTTGTGTGCTTCATAGATTATCAGAAGGCTTTCGACAATGTTAAACACGATATTCTCCTAAATAGACTGCTCGAGATAGGAATAGACGCCAAAGACATTAGAATCATACAGGAACTATATTGGAACCAAACCGCGGAGATAAGAATTAACAAAAATTTATCCACAGACACCTTCAAGGAGTCCGCCAGGGCTGTATACTGTCACCAATACTTTTTAATATATACGTCGAAAAGATATTTCAAATGGCCCTGGAAGGAGAAAGTGGAGGAATTAAGATTAACGGAGATCCAATTAACAATATCAGATATGCAGATGATACGGCAATACTAGCACCAACTTTAGAGGATCTCCAGCAAATAATAAATAAGATAGGGGACATGGGAAATCGTTTCGGTCTTAAAATCAACGCTGCCAAGACCAAACTTATGGTAATAGGACGCCAGCCTACAATCAACACCGCATTGACCGTGGATGGAAATATTATAGAGCGAGTTCCACGATTTAAATATCTGGGTGCCATGATCAATGAACGATGGGACTGCGATGAGGAAGTTAAACTTAGAACGAATTATGCAAAGTCAACATTTTTTAAACTTAAAAACTTCCTATTAGCACGCAGTCTCCCGCTAACACTTAGACTACGGGTAGTAAAATGCTACATATGGCTTATCTTACTGTACGGCGCAGAAACCTGGTCTCTCAAGGCTAGAACCCAGAACCGCATCGAGATTTTCGAAATGTGGACTCTCCGGAGACTCTTACGTGTGCCATGGACCGCACACGCCAACAACGAAGAAGTTTTAAGAACTGCAGGCTATGAACGAGAAATGCTTAACATAGTTAAAGAAAGGAAAGTCTCATACCTCGGACATATCCTTAGAGGAGACAAATATTACATTCCTAAGCTGATTCTACAAGGAAAAATAGAGGGACGGCGAGGCCCAGGAAGAAAACAACATTCCTGGCTAAGAAACATACGGGATTGGTGTAACATCAGCGACGCAGCCACCATATTTCGAAGAGCCGAAAACGGCAGTCTACACATTGTATGAAGAGTACAGACAATCGCCAACGTGCGGCTAAGCACAAGGCACAGGGAGAAGAAGAAGAAGATATATGCTATCTTAAAAAAGTGACTGCCCATTTTTTTAAGGAGAAAACAAAAACTAAAATATAATTGCACAAATCCACAAATCACTGATACGCAAAGTGAGGTTACGCCTACAAAACCGTTGAACCGTCAACCGTCAAACATTTTTTGACAACAAACAATTGACCTATCATAGACCAATAACAGACAACGTCGGGAATCGTTTACCAGGAATACGAAAAATTATATGCTCTGTGGCCGACGACGGCTGCTCCTACGTATGCCGGCCGCTCGCAAATTTTACGTGGCGTATGTTGGAATTATATACGTCATAATACAATTGCCGGTCGTCCGGTTTGATGACTTCGGTCGTGTGAGACAACTAATGTTGGAGACCCGGTCGGAATTGGTATATTGGTAGTTCATATTAAGTCGGACACAGAAATCCGCCATTCTTAATAAGTATAGGAGTGCTCTAAGATACAGTTTTGCTATACTACAACATTGCATTTTACAAAATGCTGTTGGCACGAAATACCAGAAGACAAAAAATAAAAAAATATATATTTTTTATTCGAAAAATTATCTTGTCCGTCATCCATCAGCTGCCACGACTACTTTGGTCTCCTCAAACCCTATTTAAGGAAATAGAATAACAAAACAGCTCATGACAGCGCAGCGAAACACATTAAACGGGCCATTCCCCAAAGATACGTATTTAAAAAAATCGCACCCCCACAATGCAGACGTGTATATCCCTCAATCCCTCTCGCCGAGGGCGTTAGTATACTTTTATTGTGCCTGAATAATAAATCTGAGCGTTGAAACAAAGTCAATGTTGCATTAATGGAAAGCGTGAAAAAATAGAGTTCGTAGGGACAGGCGGTGGCGTTGGTGTGACAAGGCGCTTTCTTGATCACTCCCTAGGGGCCATTATTTTATGAAACAGGCTTACGTACCCTATTCTCCAATAATACTTGATCATATTATGGAATAAATAGGTATATACGTATTATAATAATGCAAATTCAGTTCCTTGAAAAAATGCCTGGGGTTTCAGGTACAACTGATATGAATCCAGTGAATACAGAACAACAAACAAAAAATGTAATATACCAAATACCGTATGAATGCGATAAATTTTACATTGGTGAAACATCTAGATCCTTAAATGTTAGAATTAAAGAACATAAAGATTATTTAAGAAAGGGAGATTTTCACAAATCTAAGATTTGTCAGCATTCATGGAACACATGACACAGAATAAATTTTAATAACGCCAAAAGTATAATGAAGCGATAGCCTCTAAAAGAAAAATAAAAGAGGCTTTTTTAATTCAATCTAATAAAAATAAATGTATTGCTCATTAGGGTGGAGCGAAAAAATGAATTTTATATATGCAGTACGCCTGACTCTGTAAAGTACGGAGAACTTTAAAATAATCATTTAAAAATTAAAACGGAAATTTTTCGACACCCCCTTCCACCGCCCCAACCCCTTCACTTTTATTTTTCACATTTTCGCGCTGTGGTGGTGAAAAATAAACATTAACGAAGAAAAATCATTTACAAAAAATGTTTGTTTTAGTAAGACAAGTATTTTGCAAGCTCAGGTAGTGTAAAAATAAATAAATAAACAATACGTTTTTCATTCACTTTAAAACTTATTGCGTTTTTGCCCGTAAAATAGTATACTTTTTATTTCAAAATAGTTTGTGCCATTACCTATAAAATATAATGACCTTTAGGACCGACTTTTATGGGCGAAAAGACAAGAAGCCCACTTTTACAGATAACAGAAAAAGGGCAATAGTAGAAGAACATGTTGTGTTGGTAGAAAAACCCAGATCAAAATATATTGGTCACATATACTTGTGGATTAGAACACCGAAGTTAAGCGACGTAAGGCGATGCTAGTGGATGGACGGGTGACCGGTTCGAAACTTTGCATCGTGCTGTTGTCCAAAAAGGGAAAAGTGTAAAATCTATTGATACACACTGCTCATTCACGCCGGTTCAAGGCCGGATGAGATCGGATATCTCGTGAGTAAGAGTTAATTTAGACACTTCCTAAGTCGGTAGGCCATTGACCATGATATGGCCGAGGACCGCGGTTCGGATTCCGCGTAAACAAGTAGGTCCCGTCCAGTTTAGCCATTGCAGCAGAAAGGAGACGTTAACTTGAACCTCACTATACTTGTGGATCTTCTTCAAGTATATTAGCATATAATAACCAGATTAGAAAGAAAACTTGATCGTCCTCTTCAATGGTTTGTTTGCATGTTGCATGCTAACGAGCTTCCGTTGCGACATCTTTTATTACATCTTGACGGTCAAACATCTGGTCCCAGGGCATTTAGAGGTCCTACTTTTAAGTAGCTGTAAAAAACCGCCCATTGTAAAATTTTCCAAAATAGACTTTGAGTTACCGAATTTGGAATTAAGCACAGAACAAAGATATTTATATGACATGTGCGCTTCAATAAGAAGTGGAAATTGCTCTGAAGGGCTGTCAAAACGTGATTCTGGAAAATTAGTGCACTCTCGCTGGTTGACTACAGTAAACAGAATTTTGCACCTATACGTAGCTACGTCAAATCCTGATCAGAATTTGGTACCATTCTGAGAAGAATTCTCAGAAGATTCTGAGAAGAATTCTCAGAAGATTCTGAGAAGAATTCTCGATTTTTTAATAATCCGGTTTAAAATTTGACGCTGACGACTACTATGATTTAATTGAATGACAAAGTTTGCGTTATAATGAACCCTCTGTAACCAGAAAGCTGACCGTAGAACTAATAAAAGAAGTGATAGAAAACCCAGAAGATTCATCTTTAGCACATCAGAAATTACTCTTGTCATACCCAAGCAGTAGAACGGGCAGTAAAGATGGTAACTGAAGCATCCATTACGGTTTGCGGCTATGAAAGGAGGGATGGAGTCATAAGAAGCAAACTATAAATTCAAGGACATTGATGCCTAAATTTGAATCAAAAGAATTTTAAAACCAAATAATTGTTCTTTAAGCTTATGTTATTATTTTATTTTGTTTTGTCTTATTTTTCAATTAGTTTTTTCTTTAATACAAATATTTTCTTAAAAATTCGTCTTTTATTACTTTGCCTCGTGGAGATAATCACAAAAAAATAGTGCATTCAAAATACATACCTTTTTGAGTAGAAAGCTATTGGGCACTCAAGCATTATCATTTTAAAACAATCCGATTTTTTTAAAATTGGCTGTGGCGGTAGAGGGGGGAGTCGTAGAAAAAAAGTTTATATACAAAAAATACTACTATTTCCATAATAAAGCTTTCTCATACTCAGGCGAGATCATTTTCAACAAGAAAAAATCTGAAATTTTTAAGTTGACTGTGGCGGTGGAGCGGGAAATTAAAAAAACAAAACAAAAATACGTGACGCCTTATTTTTTCATATCACAGCTATTGTCCGGTCAGGAAACTTAATTTTCGAAAACAAAAAAATTCTCACCTATATGGTCGCTCCACCCTATTGCTCATGCATCTGTAGATGTTAGTAATGTATGGCAATCGCTTCTTTGATTTTAAAGAACATAACATAAATAAACATATCATACGTAAAATTAAAAAATAATCATACAGAAAGTTTGGGGACTTTTCGTTTTACCTTATTAAGTAATTGTTATCAGGTAGTAATTGTTAATTTTGAAGTTTAACTTGATATAATGTCATTTTAACAGAACGTCAACGGTTTCTTGTAGACGTATCTGTTTTAAAAAAGTAAAGTGTTCTCGAATAGTTGAATTTAAATAGTTTTTTTCTTTATTCTTTGCATTTTTTTTTGCTTCCGACGACGGAAAGAGATAAACTTTCCGAAACGTTAAGCATTCTTTTTCTTTGTTACGCAAATTTCGTATCAAGGAAACGTATCAAAGAAAACCCTGTGCATAGACGAAAAAATAATACTACTTAAACTGAATTTATCCAGTTTTTGAACAGAACTGTAGTTCATCAACGCGAGCTTATAGAATTTAAAGCTGACAGAGTAGAACTTTATTTTCTTTGCCTAATTTGTTCAGCTTCTCTGGACATTCTCTGTCCAACTTCGGACTTGTCAAATTCGTTTTTAACAGGACACAATAAACACTTCTACAGATTGCAGCTAAGAAACAACGGAGAATGCAGATTCTGTGGGGAAAATGGGGAAACACCAGAACCATTTCAACTTCAACTTTGGTATGACTGATGTCGGAGATGGAAAACTAAGTCAAAATCCTGCAGTGGGACTCCGTGTTATATAGAAATCTATAATAGTATTCTATTATCCCTTTCTATCGGAGGAAGGCGATAGTAGACTTTATTGGCACTCTGTGCCGATATCGTTTTCGTCCGGCTGTTTTCGCGTATTTTTCGCTAGCGATACTATTAATCCTACAAACATTAGCAAATGAAGCGCCTGATACAAATTTTGGTGTTATTTTCGTCTTTGTTTATCGCACATTTAGATAATGGGGAAACATACTCCGGCGTGTTAACAGAGAACGCATAGAAGGTTTGTTTACATGATAAATAACCTAACCAAAAATTAGTTTAAATATTAAAACATCTTCAGTAAAAAAATTAAGGATCTTTATTATATCATTTTGATTAGCAAAATGAGGGTAAGGGCCGAACATTGGAACTTACTATTAAACGTTTGCGAGAACAATCCGGAATTAATAACAAATAAATTTAATGGTACTGAAGGAATGCAATGCCTTATGGCAAAGTGTTTCGGTACAATTGAATAGTTTAGAATATGGTGAAAAAACCGTGGATGGTTGGCGAAAAGTAAGTAAGTATTTTATTATCCTGTCACAGACCTTTATTAATCTGGAAATAAGTTATAAATTAAGTGGTAAGAGTAATATCACAAACTTATATTTATTTTCAGACGCTTACTGATTGGAAATGCAAAACAAAATCAAAAGCTTCTGCCATAAAAATGGAGCAGCAATGAACTGGTGGTGGCCCCCCTCAGGTTCCTCCATTAACAACATTAGAGAAAAGACTTTTAAAAATTATGGGGAATAAGGCAATTTATGGTGACGAGATAGTGCCCGAGTTAGGATTTGGAAAAGTAAGTGCTACTTTATGTTAGTTGAAAAAAGTCACAAAGGCATTTACATTATCATGTTCTTTAATTGGTTTGTTAATTAAAAAATTAATATAATTTTTTTAATAGGTTGAAATTCTCAAAAATATGGAGACTGATGCACCATCCACCAGTGCCACACGAACTCCCAGTACTCCATTATATGTTGAGATTAATGCAGCATCCACCAGTGCCTCACTAACACCCAGTGTAAAAAGAAAGAGTACAAAAGCACTCATTCAAAAAGGTGCTATTCAGGCGAGCTCAATCGGCGACAGTTGAAATATTTGAAGGCCGTTCATGTTTATTGTGTGTTTATTTCATAATTATTACCATATTATATATATTTTTTAAACAAAATATTGTTTATTTGGTACAGAAACAAATTATAATCTTCTAGCCTTTCCTCTTCTCCTGCTGCCATGATATTTATTATGTTAATTGGCAACATATTTAAATAACTGTCACACAAAATAGAGTTCGTAGTCAACAATTAAAAAACATAAACAACAACAAACAAAATCTTAGATTAGCAAATTCCTCTGAGACAAAATAGATAACTTAATCTAATAACCTTGAAAATGTCAAATATATTCTCAATACGCGTGCGCTACGTAGAATTCGATACCAATTGAAATGTAGAAATCAAGCAACAAAAATAATCGCATCTTATCGATATCGTTGCTGCACGGAGTGCCGATCCTATAGAATTGTGACGATATGTAGAATTCTACATGACACAGAGTCCCACTGCTGAGACTATATGATAAATTATCAAAAAAGAGATACACAATCGATCTACAGGGTGTTTCAAAAAACATGTGCCTTCTCTCGTGGGGACATTCTTCACGTAAAAATAAGATTCATTTTTTATACCAACATATTCTGCCTTGTTTCGTAGCTACAGGGTGTTAAAGTCTTAATATTTTTTCTTTATTATAATTTCCTTCCAAGTACTTTTAACGTTTCGGATGAAATTTTGGGGATAAAATTTACAATAAATGCCACATATTTTAATGCTAATAAAATGTCGACATATTCACCAGGGACGTGCATATGGGTTATCAGTGGAATATTTTTCTAAAAAAGCATGTCAATGGAGAGATTCCTTCTCTACGAGAGATGGCACATGTTTTTCGAAACACCCTGTATAAAGTTGCGGTGATTAACTTATTCCCTTCCATGCAATCTACAATACCCAGGATTATTTCAACAAATGAACACGCCACGAAGATATAGACATTATTTACTAATAAAATTGTATCTTATCTCGCCAAATATATCTACTTCCATATTAGCCTTGTTTATATATTCTTAAAATTGTTCAACCGACTAGACAAAATGTGCTGCCAGCTGGAGGACAAATCGTGAACCTTTCGGGGCGGAGTGAAAAATATCGATTATTTTCGTTATTTTCCTCAGAGTAATGTAATAATATAGCCCGGGTCTCTGCATCTTTATTAGCGATCAGCTGATTAAGAAATTTAAACGAAACTTTTATTTTATTGTAGATTGTGGATTATTTTTGCCTGTTATTTTAAAAATTCTAAACCGTATTAAGAAAGAAATTATTATTTCGATATGTTGGTACATTTTTTATAATTTATGATAATGCTAATTACTGTTAATTAATATTTAGAAAAAGTTACATACCTACTTTAATTTGATTTAATGCAGGTTTATAAAAGAATCATTTCATTCTTACATTATTTTATTCTAAACTGAGTGTTTTACGAATTTTACGAAAAATATGAATTTTTTAATGAAGAAAAGCGTGTAGGATTATTGGTTCAACTTTTCTTGGCCATACATTTTCCAGGATACGTTGACCGGTGAACGTTATTTACGTTTTTTAGAGAACGGTTTTCAAGACATGTTAGAAAAGTTAAATTTAGATAGTCGGGCATGCATCAATAGGGTGGTTCCAACATGACTTTCATTATGACACCTCCCCCCCCGTATTCCCCCCATAATCCCCCCCATAACATCCCCTCCCCGAAGAGGCGGTACGGAAGAACATTTTCTAAAATAACTTAAGGGTATGGGGTAGTGATATTATGAAATTATAGTTAGCGTAATGCAAATTTAATGTAAGAACCGTTTAATAATATATTCTATGTTTTTACGTTATAAATCATAACAGAGTAAGAATACCATGTTAACTAAGTGAAACTAGCCAAGAAAGAAAAAAATTGGCTATAACTATAACTCTGTATCTAACTGTAATTTTTTGAAAAAAACATATACCTATATCGCCGAAAAGCTTAAAAATGGCCATTTTTATGAAGTCATGGCCAGCTATGGTCAAAAATTACAGGCTTTAGAAAAAATCAGAAAACACAAACTCATTAGGTATGTGATTATCTACAACTTTTTGTCTAAAATAGATTATAATGGAATTAGGGACAAGTTTTAAAATAGCCAAAATTTAATATTAAAGCGATAAACTTCTTCAAAAATCCGAAAAACGCATATTTATGACCCCACAAAACTGCAATTCTTTCCCCATTAACTGACTCTCTCTCTCCAGCAATTTCCAAGTTACCCATAGAGAACATCGTAGGAATCTCACCCTGTATAGTATTTTGAAACTAACTATTATTATTATTTGACTAGATAAATTTACTTTCAAATAAATTTGATCAGATTTTTTTTCGTATATTCTGCTACCAGAAAACCAAGATTACGCACTTTTCAACGAAGTTGAAGGAAGATATCGTTCCATTGCTGCCAAAAGTCACTAACTTACTTTTTATTACTTCCGAGAAAAATGCGTCTAAAGATGAATTGCATTGCATAAAGATGTTATAGTTAGTAACTATTCGGTATTAAAATAAAACATAAATAGCCAGAAATCGTAGTTAATGACTTTTGCAATCGATTCTCCGCTTCAAAACATAGTGATTGAATTTGGTTGTTCGGAAA
Source organism: Sitophilus oryzae (assembly GCF_002938485.1). NCBI lineage: Eukaryota > Metazoa > Arthropoda > Insecta > Coleoptera > Curculionidae > Sitophilus > Sitophilus oryzae. The sequence goes on from NW_022147536.1 coordinate 417,389, forward strand.
AATGTTAGTTAGTGACTTTTGGCAGCAATAGGACGATATAGTGTATCTATCGCAATACTTTAGAACTACTACAATTATTACAAGAAAAACAAAAAGAAGAAATACCCAAATATCCCTTCACCTACTACTCAACTACAAAATAAACGAATATAATCTCTTAAAAACACTACACAACTACTTATTCTTGTATTCTACACTGAACAAATTCTCAAACTTACTAATTTATCAAACAAAAAGAAAAAACAACAAAATTATCCCTTCGCCTACTACTTAACTACAAAATAAACTATAAAAACACTACTAAACTATTTTTGGTAGGCTACACTAACATGCTACACTAAACACTATACTATAATTAAACTTAATAAATTAATCTAATTTTACACTACAACTACAAAGAAAAAAGAAATAAGAACGTTTTCTAAAACTAGAAGAAACAGAACTTCCATACGTGCAACCAAGATAATAGGTAAAGGGGACAAAGAATATAAAATACTTTAAAATGTGCATTCAGAAAGAAAAAATACCTCGAAAATTATCTAAACAAACATTTTTATTTCCTATCAGTGAGAAGCATCGGCCTTGTCGGCCTTAAAGAATTTGTCGGGTATTTACAATGGTCGAATTGTATAATTGCCAGCTTTTATAGCATATCTAATAGACAAAAAGTATCTGGTCGATTAGTAACCAATTGGCACAGTCCGAAAATTATCGATTTTTATTTTCTCTGTTTTTATTGGTAGCTTCAAAATTCAGAGTAACAAAAAATATTTTTCTGTAGGGAAACCGGTCCTGCCATCTAGTAGTCTTAGTCCATAAACGTCTTAGCTTGATCTACTTTAAAAATATATATACAAGGATATTAGACAGTCCTGAACAAAAAAATTACTTTCAAACTCTACCTATTTTTAAAAATAGTTCCAGCTATTGATTTGATTTCCATTCCCCCCTGTTATTTTACTAAAGTCATTCAAGAACGGCAAACAATCAAAGTCGACTTTTCTTTCGACGCAACGGAATCTAGATGGCCGATTACGAAACAAACGCTAGTAAATGGCTCGCTGTGCCTTTTATTACGCCAGGGGATGGAGCTCTATTACACTCGTTTGTTTTCACGGCCGCCGTTTCAATTCTGTCTTTTGTTTTTATGGAACTTTCGCAAACGTAGGAGACGTAGATTTCATTTGTTTCGACGACGAATCGATGTATGAATAGATAAGTGTTTCAGAGAATGAAAAATATAAAATTTATTAATATTTTTTTGGGTTGGCAATAATTAAAGATTTTTTCGTGGGATTCAGCATTTACTGTTGCACAAATTTTTCAATAAATCTACATAAAAATGAAAATAAAGTGTCATTATGCTGAATATGCTAAATGCAATGTGGTCAATCTGTATCAAGGAAACCTGTATCAAAGAAATCGGTATCAAGGAAACCTGTATCAAGGAAACATGTATCAAGGAAACCTGTATCAAGGAAACATGTATCAAGGAAACATGTATCAAGGAAACCTGTATCAAGAAAACCTGTATCAAGGAAACCTGTATCAAGGAAACATGTATTAAGGAAACATGTATCAAGGAAACCTGTATCAATGAAACCTGTATCAGAGGAAACCTGTATCCTGTATCAAAAAAAGCTTTGTTGCAATATATTATAAATATTTGTATACAGGGTGAGTTTCCTACGATGTTCTCTATGGGTATCTCGGAAACTACTGGAGATAGAGTGACGGTTAAATGGGGAAAGAATTGCAGTTTTGTGGGGTCATAAATATGCGCCTTCCAGATTTTTGAAAAAGTTCATGGCTTACTAGATATTTCGAAAAAAAAACAAATTTCTGTTTTAAAAATTGTCCCTAATTCCATTATAAGCTATTTTAGACAAAAAGTTTTCAAATAAAAGTTGTAGATAATCATATCCTTAATGAGACTGTGTCCTCCGTTTTTTTCTAAAGCCTGTCATTTTTGACATATGACACAAACATGTTTTTTTTTAAATGGAAACCATAGTAGGCAATGACTTCATAAAAAGCGCCATTTTTTAAGCTTTTTAGTGATGTAAACTATAATATCTTTTCTTCGAAAAATTACTGAGTTATAGCCAATTCTTATCATTTTAAACAATTTCACTTAGGTAACCATGGAAACAAGCTCAATCGCCATTGCTCTCAGAAATGTGAAGCTGTCACATCCAAACTTTGTAAATTAAAATAAACAAAAATTGTAAATATGAATTTTTAAAATGAAGAAAAGCGTGTAGATACTCGCGCATCAATAGAGTGGTTCCAACATGACTTTTATGATGACACACCACCCCCCACCACCCATAATGAAATAAATGTTAAAAATTATTTATATCATAATTATACAAACGCAGGGATAGAGAGAGGTGGACTAATTACATGGGCCTTCTCGATCACCTGACCTATCCATTTTAGAATTTTTTATGCGGTATAGTTAATAATAAGGTTTACAAAAGAACTTATGAATTAAGAGAGGCACTCGAAGTGGCGGTACGAGAAAAGTTTAATTAAGTCGATCGGTCCTTCTGTGAGAATAGGTAGTAATTCAGTAAAAACATGCAACTCAAAACAATGGTGGATTTTTTTTTCTTTTACCGACTCTTCCTTCTTTATTCATTTTTGAATCCGTTTGCTTAATCCGCAACTACATATCTGCTATTCCCGAAAGGCCCTCTCATAACTATCCACTTAGGAATGCGGAGCACAACCTTTATCTGCCAACCCCGAGCTCAGAACTAGTTAAAGGTTCAATACTGTACAATGCCAAAAAAATGTACAATCATCTGCCTTTGAATATCAAGTCGCTTTCATTCTTTCCCGCATTTCGCAAAGCTCTGAAATGATACTTACTGGAGATAGCCCTATATGCGGTAAACGACTTTTTTGTTGATGTTTAATCATGAACTATTTTGAATTTTAAAATTTTGATCATCTCACACACTGGTCAAAGGTCAAGTATTTAATATTTTATAACTCATAATCATTAACTATTTACTGCTTACAGTTCTGCAATTGTCCATGTTTGTTCTATTTGTAATTTTAATGATATTTGTGATTCAATGATTTTTTTTGAATTGTGTATTCTTTGTTGTTTCTATATTTTTTGTGCTTTTGTTTGTTTTGTGAGTGCTTTGTCGATGAGGCTGTTTAGGCTTTTTGCACAATAAAGCGTTGTTTGTTTGTTGTTGTATCACTGTCAAGAATTTTGTTGTTGACCCACCCTGTATAACAAAGTAATTTAAAGTAAAGTAGCAAAATGCAGTTAAACTTAGAGCCGTTATTATATAATAAAACATATTTTATAAATTAACATATTCAAACACCATTTTTCTTGACAATTTGGTGAAGGATTTTTAATAAATAATTTGTATCATTCGACATACATACATTCGTTACGCAAATAAGCCAACGATAAATCGGAACACTCATAAATCGTTGTGCAACATAATTAACTAATTATCTCTAATTAATAATTTTTGTTCGTTATCTAACGAAAAAATATCGCTTTATGACATTTTTGATTTCTAAATCCGTATTTTTTTCGCTGAGCAATAACAATAACTAGTTTCTTATCGGAGTACCAAAGGGCAAACGGTTATAAATAAGACCAGAGTTTACATTATTTCATTCTGCATGGATAACATTAACAAAACAACTTTGAGATGTAAAAAATGTCTTCTCACAACCTCAATACATGCCTATATGATATGTAATCTCATCAGCGTTTTTGAAGAATTTAGAAGAAGTTTATGTGTCTTCCTAGTCTAGTTTTAAGGTTTGTTCCAGTGGCGGCTCGTGACCCTTGTGACTGGGTAGGCGACAAAATTTTAGTTGCGTCTATTTGTCCCCCCCCCCCTAATTTACATAATACCCTAACCCAGTTTGTAAATATATGTTATCTCTGGGATAAAAACATAACTCAAGAATATTTAGGACAAAACTAAAGCAAAAATAACAGCATTCAACGTAATGACATAATGTATAAGTATATGTTTTTTTATTTATTACTATGGAGTTACATCATAGAATTTTATTTTATTTTTATTTATTTATGCAAACTTAAAAATTGGTAGTATTGAGAGAAAGAATAATTATGTTTTATATATTAAATTGATGAGTTGGATTAGTTACAAAAAATAGTTAGCTCCGTACCTTGGGTATTAAAATAAATGTAAACGTTGTTGTAACGTTGTGCCGACGTTGAACTAGTACTACAACAAAGTAAAAGCTTCTGCGACGTCGAATAAACGTTGTCTTGTAACCTTTTTTGCTTAAGTGATCTTTAGGTGATTCGGACAACGTAGTTATAATGTTGGGCAACAAAGAGTTTTCCAAAGTCACTTTCAGGACCTATTCCAACGTTATACAAACGTCGTCTGTTTTACTAATTCCAACGTTGTTTAGATTTCCTTATTCTTACGTTGGTAGGACGTCGAGCGACTACCTTTTTGCAACTGTGTTGAACCATAACCTTAAATCTTAAATTTTCACTTCATTGTTCTGTTCAGTCAGACAGTTCAGTGTTGTTTTGTTTTTATAAAAAAAAACTTAATTAAAATGGGACGTAAGGAAGGCACATATAAAACTAAATTTAAATATACATCGGCATATTACCGATATTTTATCCACTCCCTCGTTTATTTAGAATATAGAGGGCGGCACAAGCTAGACTCTAGGATGATTAAATTAGGCAATCTTGCGACTAGTATACCTACTACCTGTTAAGGCTGAACTGCGACTTTATTAGTCCAGGGTATGCGACTACTCGAACTACTCCATCTTAATCTCCAAAACAACAAACTGAAAGCCGCCATGTTATTGAATAAGAAAATGTTTCGTTCCTAAAATAGCAATTCCTGCTTTTTGAATACATTAACTTGAAATATTTGACCCTAAACAACACGCGGAAACATTTTTTTTTGATTGCGAATAAATTATTTTCATTTTACTAAAAAAAAATGTCAAGAAATGTTTTAAAACTTCTTTAATTTTAAGGCCCATTAGTATTTTTCAAAGTAGAAACAATACATTTATCAATAATGTTGTTTGCGTTTAACTTTTTTGCCTTGGGTAACGAGTTACAGAGTTGGTTAAAGTGTTTCAATAATTATAATCTTCAAACATCATCCACACTTAAATACTTTTGTTTTGTTTTCCTTTACTGCCATCTGGCCTATGTCTTACTAAATCATAAAAATAATATTTTTACTGTAATTATCCCAATTTAGGATATGCGACTTAGACGCCATATTATTATAGTTTTGTATTTCTGTGAATTAGGATTTTAAACAACGTTGCAGCTTGTACTGAATTAGGCTACTAGCCAACGTAGGTATCCAACGTCGTTTCGACCCAAAAATTATTCTCCAAACTAGTGCAGACTAGGGTCGGCACGAGGTTGTGCCGACGTTGCGCCCCGACGTTTGGTCGCGTGACACAACGTTGTCCCGACGTCCAAATGCTGCTTGGGCATTGAAAAGATAATTTTTTTAAACGACATCGTCATGATAACTAATTTTTTTAAATGGGACTATAATAGAATTCTTAATTTTTAAATTTTTAAAGAGCTCTACTTAAGAAACCGAAAGGTATATGAACATTATACAGGGTGTTTCAAAACAAATGCGAAAAACTTCAGGGAGTGATTCCTTGTTAAAAATAAAGGGTAGTTTGCTTTATAAACGTTTGGTAAAAAGTCAACCATTAGGGAGATATCGCGGTACAAAGATGGCGGAAAAATAATGTTTTTATTTTTTATCTTGAACACGAAAAGAGATAGACTAATGAAATTTTATGGAAGCATTACTGTTATGAAAACACACTTTCTGGTAATTTTATCACTTTTTTAAAATGAGTGTAAGGGGTTGAAATAAACAACCCTTATCATTCTTGTTAATGAAATTTAAAGAAAAATCTTATCAAGCACATGCAAAAAAAATAATTTGTATAGTTTAGTTTGTTTAGAAACTTTTTTATCTCTTGTGTTTTTTTTGATAAAACTCACCGATTTGAAATTAAAAAATAAAATGTAAAGCATTACCCCCATGTCAGGACAAAAAACATTTTTAAGAAAAAAGGCTTAGGAATAATTAATTGATCGTAAGATAATAACGTATTGCAGTAGAGTAATATCAAATAAAATAATATTAGTAACATCCTAAAAAGTGACAGCGGTCGAATAGATTTTTTCCTAAAAAAATTACAGTAGCCCACTTTTGTCCTCACATGTAATGCTTTACATTTTATTTTTTAATTTCAAATCGGTGAGTTTTATCAAAAAAACACAAGAGATAAAAAAGTTTCTAAACAAACTAAACTATCCAAATTAATTTTTTTGCATGTGTTTGATAAGATTTTTCTTTAAATTTCATTAACAAGAATGATAAGGGTAGTTTATTTCAACCCCTTACACTCATTTTATAAAAGTGAAAAAATTACCAGAAAGTGTGTTTTCATAACAGTAATGCTTCCATAAAATTGTCTTGAAACGACTTCTAAAAAGTCTTGAAACGACTTTCGATCGGTAGGCAACTCTCAATTTACCCATTGGGGGTCAGTGGCGTTGTTATAGAAAGGCGCTTATTTAGATAATATTTAAGTAAAATGTCAAATCTGAATTTTTTGTCTTACATAATCATTTATATAAATGTTTTTGTAACAAAATCATAATTATTATAACCCTGTTAATAATTAATAATGTTTTTATTAAAAATATATTCCGGTTTATTCTAAAATTATCTAAAGAATCTAAAATAACATACAAGAATTTTAAAATGATATTACATTATGAAACAATATTTTTTAATATACCGGGTGTGTCTCAAAAGTGGTTCACCCCTATAACTTTTTTATTTTCTCAGATAGAAAAACAGATTTGTATGGCAGTAGGTATATGACATAAATTAGGATTGATTGACGTATTCAGATGTTTTAGGTTTCTTCGTGTTTCATCGGTAATTATTACATCTTTTGATTTTTTAAGGCACCCTCGGTATATTGCTACTTTATTCGATAAAAATGACACTCTGAATAGAATGACATATCATATGTCAACTTTTGACATTGTCGCTTAAAAACAAATCGTATTTTAAATTTCAATCCAGGGTGCCATGGTGTTGTTAAAATCACTAAGTTTTAATCAAGGAGCCTTGGAAAAATAGTTTTGATCGACTAATGGGTTTCATGTCTTGTCTAGGCCGGTTAAAAGATGTACAAATCGTATTTTTAATCATATGTCAATTTATTCAAATGGAACAAGAATGACTCATTAGCATATATGGAAAAAGCATTTTTTTATAAATATATTGATACCACACACTTGGTATTTCGAGTCAAATTATCGTTATGAACCGCGTGTTACAATTACAATTAAACCATATGCGAAAATGTCAAAAGTTGACATATGATATGTCATTCTATTCAGAGTGTCATTTTCTATCGAATAAAGCAGAAATATACCAAGGGTGCCATTTAAAAATTAAAAGTTATATTTATTTCCGTTGAAACAGGAAGTGACCAAAAACAATTGAATACGTCAATCAATCCTAATTTATGTCATATATTACATACTAAATATTATTTTTTTATTTGAAAAAAAATTATGGGGATGAGCCACTTTTGGGACGCACCCGGTATAATAAAGACTGTACCGAGTTAAATAAATGTAGTTTTCATTTTTTGGACTCTAAATCGTTTTTTCTAAACTTTTATTGCAAAAAACCTCTCCTAAATCTTAATAAAATATAAAAAAGTTTAAATACGATATATTTTTAATTTAATTATAGCTTTATTAAAATAAAAAAAATTACCCGGCTATGATACGGAGAGTTCAGGTGTACTTGAGAAACGAAAGACAGTGTTGCGTTTCTCGTCAGAGTCGTCAGGGAATGACCGTTACGACAGAGACAACCTATCTATCGCTCTTGTCGCACTCGTTATAACCTTAAACAATAACACAACAATAACAAGACATTGTCTGACCGCATGTTCCAGCTATTTATGAATGAGATGCTCAGTCTATATTTTATTTTAAGTCTATGATCCAGTCATACTTATAATAGCATAGATTTTAGATATTTTTTTTATATCTTTATCTAAACTAGGGATGAAGTGGTAGATTGGATATATTCACTATCTAGTTCCTTTCCCAATTCATATGTTGTTCTGAGACATAGTTGACTATTCTATAGTTATTTACTTTGAAAGTGATTAATGGAAAACAAATAATACCATATAATATTTCTAAACTTCTCTTTATTTCTCCAAAAATGATTCTAACTCATGATGTATATTTACAAAGAATATTATTTTAAATTATTACAAACTAGCGAGTGCAAAATGCTCCTTCTTCATTTCAACTCGTGTTATTCTAATCTCTCCTCCTCAATCTCTTGTGCAATACTTCTTGCACTTTGTACCTCTTCAAATTTATTAGAACTTATAATTAACAAAAAAAGAAAAAATATGTTTTAAACCCCATATCTAAATGATGGTGGATAAAAGTACTCCATAGATTTATCCTTCCCTTGTTTGGCTTGTTACTAAACCGGATAAGCTAAGAGTACCGGTGGTATATACATGAATATGTACAGCGTTTAAGACACCTGTTTGTCGATTATTCCAGTGTACTATCTAAGTATATTATTCTCTAACCCATCCAACTTCCTTCGCAACAACAAGTGCTCTTCCTTGATTAATTCCCCCAACAGCTTCATAGCCTTGTCAATCTGCTTCAGGGGAGTCTTGCTGAAGGAAGCTCTGATATAGTTGCAAGCTTTGGTAGGGTCAGCCATGAAAGCGTGTCCAGGTACGAAGGTGATGTTCTTCTTCAAACCACGAGACAGTAACATGTCGTAAACGTCAGCTACACCATGTACCTTGATCCAAACGAACATTCCTCCAGTTGGAATGGACCATTCGCAGAGATTCTTCAAGTGACGTTCCATGGAAGCTACAGTGAAATCACGACGAGCTTGGTAGTACCTTCTGACGTAATCAAAGTGTGAAATGAGCCCGTTGAAGCCCCATGCAGTGATAAGGTTGTCCAGAATTACCTGTAATTAAAAAAATAACAGTTTTAAATACGTCTAAAAATAGACACAGAATAAACAAAACTTAATGATGATTAGTTTGATGTAGGTTATGAATTTATTGATCGATTCTTGTATAATTAAGATGCCGTTTAAATTACATTAAGAATATATGGCGATATAAACAAGTTGTAGTGTTATTGTAAGGCGAGATGCCTGAAATAGCTCTGATAAGTAAGTTATTAGCTTAGCCTTAGATAAGTAATTAGTACAGTATGGTGGATATCAAGAAATATAGTATATTTGAGCTTTGTAGTATGTAATTACTACTAAAATGATACAGATTAAATTGAAACTTTGAATAATTAAATAAATGCTAGGGTACAGATTATTTGTTTTTTTTTAATTTTCTTTGATATTAGGAAATATTTGAATTAGCAATATATATTTTGGGAAAAATAATAATCAGGCTACATTTCTACGTCAGCTTTCGTCTTGTCAGCATAACAATTGAGAAACGTGTTGCAAAAGTCAGCTTAAAACAAGATAGACAGTACAGCACACATAACGCCACTTTCTGTCACTATCAGTGACTGGAGCAAGCAAAGGTCACAAATGCTAATTGATTCCGATCATTCTTATCATTCAACTTTATTTTCTCTAATATAGCGGAAACGATAATAAGTCTTTGAACCGGTTCGAACCGGTTCCAGAAGTGGTTTCGACGAGAAAACATATTTATTGATTATTTTTATATGTTATAGGTCAACGGACAAGAACGCCTGTTGACCATTTGGCGAGATATTGGCAAAACATATTTGCTAATATGTTTTGTGTTTCAATTTCGTTGGGTCACCGCATAGGTCAATGATTTTATTTTTATTTTTCACTGCTAGATAGATGTAAAAAGATTTTCGAGAAATATACGTTGGTGATACGGGGTTAGGATAAGAGATGACGAAATGGATGATGAAATAAGAGGTTTATTAAAGAAATTTTGGAGAAAAAATCAATAAATTAACTTTTTTTGAATACGGGAGTGGTCTTTTGGTAAGAAAAAAAACAGTAGAAAAATTTTTAACACTACTGTTTTTCGAAGTATTCACCCCTTTACAAAGAGAATTCTTGTACGTAGGTATGAAGTGATAGATGTAATATAAATGATGATTCTAATAACAGATTTTTCTGGAATGTAAAAAATTATAATTTTTTTTTGTAATGTGTAGGCTATCACTTAAATTTGTATGTTTTACCATTCGGTGTGAAATTAAGAACATTTTTATAGAAACTAGAAAAGGTTTTCAAACTATTTAATTTTGGACTTTTATATCATTGGATTAAGCTTCAGAAACCTCGCAATTAGTTGAATAAATTAGTGGTTTCAGTTAGCGTAGCAGTTTGTTCCTTTAATTTCAATGTAAGCATTCAGAACGTTAAAATTAGTGGTAGACGATTTAAATTAGTAGAAAAAGTTATCAAACTTTTAACTTTTCCACTAATTATACTTCAAAATTTGCGAGAAATGTCATTGTGGCTTTTGATTATCTTCCATCTAGAGAAATTATGGTTAGAAACCAAAAGTTGGTTGTTTTATAAGCTAAATATTAGACTTTTTCTATGGATACGACTGACTAACGCTAGCTTAACGTTATAAAAAATATAACGTTAATTAATATTCAATCAATAAAAATCTATCAAAGAATGACAACAAAATTATATTACCATAGACACACCTTTTGATTTTTACAACTTAGAAAAATTCAACAATATTTTCATGTTTTTTTTTTTAATTTTCTCTAAAATGGTATGGAAATTTGGAAAAGTATAAACTGGATTGACCATTTTAGAACAAGCATCATTTTTTATGAAGAATGCATTTTTCTCAAAATACAGCTTTTCCTCTTGTAAAGACAATCCGGGGACATACTGTATGTTTATCACTATTCCATAAAAGTTAGCAATCAAACCTTAAGTGAAGAATTTAAAAAAGTACCTTCAAAATTTTCCGTTTTTTTTCCAGAAAAATCCTTTAATATATTAAACCGTTATTTAAACCTTACCTGAGACAAAGTGCTTGGATGCAGTATGGAGCTCTGGATATGCAGTTCAATATTCTGCACCAACTGTCTCGGAGCAGTCAACCAAGCCAACCTTAATCCAGACGACAGCACCTTTGACATAGAATCGAATCTTATCACTCTTCCTTCGGTATCCAAAGACAGGAAAGACACCGGATGCTCATCGAGGAAATGGAGGAAATAGTAAGCATCGTCTTCGAGGATGAGGAGGTCGTACTTGCAACATATATCGTAGACCTCCTTGCGTCTTTCCAGCGGCATTGTAACCCCGGTTGGATTGGAGCCCGTCGGGTTTAGGTAGATGACTTTCGGCATTCTCCCTCCGCCCTCCTCTGTGTACGCTTTACAGCACTCCAGGGCTTCTATGAGTTTGCTGGGTATTATGCCATGCTCGTCTTGTTCTATACCGATTAGGGACGGTTTGAACGGTTTCAGCTGAAAAAAATAATTGTTGCTGTTAGTGCTTTGTGTTATTTTGTGATGGGCCACGTAAGAATTAGAACAACAACAAAATTATAGGCATAATTGGTTCTTGTTACCTCTTTAGAAAGATTAAGAGTCCTTATTCTACTTAGGAAAAGCCCATGATACAAAGAATACAGGTATGATATTGCGCAGGTTGGTCACTACGTCACAGGTGATAAACGGCACCATTGGTCGGCAACATGGTACAAAGAATACAAGGTATGATCGCGCATACCACCTGTGACGTCACTAGGAAAATAATGAATAAATAAAAAATAAAGAAAGGTCACAGGAGATCTGCATTTTTTGGGGTTATGGTTAAGAATTGTTTATTTTTAAGACTTTTTAACGTTCGTTTAATTTAATAATTACTAAAAACAGCAGTTCCAAAAATATATTTAAAAATAATTATCTATTAACATGGATTTGGACGATAATAATAGGTAAGAATAGTAAATTTATTTCTATATTCCGTATAAAATTGTTTATTAGGTTTTTAGTTGGCGATGTTTATAGTAAATAATTTTGATGTTCATTGCCTCTGAATTCACATGAGGACAGAGATGAGGATATCTATGGAAAAGTAACCACAAGAGGAATTGTTACATCATTTAAAAAATGTTGGGAAGTTGAAGTTTCCCATCGAAAAGTAGAAAATGCCAATGCAGATGAATGTATTGTAATTGTGATAGAAGTAATTCCAAGGGTGAAGTCTATTATAATTAGTGACCTGTGCTTTCTTTTATATGTAGATGTTTCAGGTTTTGAGAATAAATCGGTTGAACGAAACCCAAAATTTAGAGGAAGTATTTGCATACCCAGAATATGCCCATCAAGGATTATATAGCTCAAATTTCCTTTAATGGTAGGCAATTATTCAATGCAAATTAACTTTTTAAGTGACTGAAATATTAAATAATTTACAATATGGTATATCACTAAAAATATATTACTTTTAGGTTCAATTAGGGCCCGATACATTTCAAAAAGTAGAATATTATTTTATATTAAATGAGGTATTGTACTAACAATCAATTTATATTAATAACGGAATAAATAGTTCTTTTTTTTTATACTACAAAAATAAACTATAGAATACAACAGTATTTAAAAAAATAAATAAAAAGTTATGTCCCGGCCGAGATTCGAACTCGGGTCTCTCGCTTCCTAGCCCGACTCCTTACGCACTGCTCCACAGTAACTTGCTTAGCGATAATTCAATGACGGTATATAAACAAAAAAACAGGTTTATAACAATATCTTGACGATTTGAACTGGCGCGCGGAGCGTGCTGACCAATAGCGCCTGTTATCACCTGTGACGTAGCGACCAACCTGCGCAATATCATACCTTGTATTCTTTGTACCATGGTTACATCTATCTATATACAAGGTCTCCCAGAAATAAGTGCAAGTATTTTAAAGGGTGGTAGATCTCGATAAAAGAAATATATATTTTCTCTTTATCGTTTTTCAAATTTTTACTTTGAAAATTTCCAAAAAAATGATTTTTTGCTAAAATTTTGAGAACCACTGTATCTTTTTTGGGTTTTCTTTCTTATAGTCTGTATTTAATCTAATATCTATGTTACCATATTATAAAGAAATTATGATTTTTAACTAAAACCTAAAAAAAAATCCAAAAATTTTTTCAAATAATTTTGAATTTTCAATTTTTTTTATTTGCGAAAAAAACTCATAGGCGTGTTTCTGGGGTTGAACTATACTACCAGATAAAATACTTGCAATTATTTCTGGGACACCCTGTATAAACGATACCAATTAAACTTTTAGTCATCGAGGACGCAATTTTTAAATTCATGTTGCAAACCATGGACATATTCGGCGTCCGACTGACTAACTGCAATTTAAATTTCCCGCTGGGAATTCAGGTGGTAGCCCTGCTGTAAAAAAAGTTAATTTGCCAGATTTATTAATTTATTTTACGCTTTGACACATTAATTTTCTATTACGAGTTTCTGGTTTAAATGAATTATTGTGTTCTAATATTTTAAGCTTAAAAATTCTTACTAGCAGACCTTGCAGGCGAACATTGTTCTTTTTAGAACCTCTTTTAGTGCGAAGTATACCAGTTAGCTTAATAGCCGTAAAAAACTCGTCGCAGAACTTTATTAGAATATTTTGAACGGGAAAGCGGTAGTAATGGCACTTTATGTCCCTTAAGTGCTGTTAAAGTGAGTTTGGTTGATGTAAATAATAACTGTTTATAAATTTATAATTAAATTATTTTTGTTTCCTAAAATATTTTGATTAAAAGAAAATATGTAAAAGTGGGCAACGCTGTGCCGATCAAGCTTAATCACGTGACTAAGAGTTTATTTGATATTAACTGTATTTTTTTATTTAAAAAAAATAAAAAAAAACTTACAATAATTTCAGTGCCTGCGTAGAGTGGATCTTGGGTCAATACTGTGTCTCCATCTTCAACTAACATTTCCAGAGTCTTGCTGATACCTTCTTGTGATCCGTTGGTCATAATGATATCCCTGCCCTCCCAGCATGGAGGATTATGGATTTCCATCATAAAATCTCTCAATTTCTTCAGTAGAGCTGGGTAACCTTGAGAGGGAATGTATTGTAGAGCTGTATGGAGTTGTTGGCCTTGAATGCTGATGGTAGTGCCGTCTTTCAGCACCAAATTCATCGCTTGGAAGGGAAAAGTAACCTCGTTGGGCATACCTTCGGCCAGTGAGATGGATTCCTTTGGTGCTCCATATTGTCTCTTGGCTGTAACAGAGTAAAAAAAATAACATTTTTTGTATTTTTGGATTACTGGAGTAGGTAATTTTATTAATTTTTAAATTATATTGATGTCACATTAAGCTTTTGAAAAAAAAACTCTTGCATATTGTAACAATAAATAGAGAACATTAGAACAGTAATCCAAACATTGATAGTATCAAATAGGTACTACAAATTAAGGCAATAGAAGTCCTTAGTGAATATTTTATTAGCAAGTTATTATACTGTACCTAACTAGTTTATCAGAAAAAAACAATTTAGCAATATTTTGAATATGTTAATAATAATATCTGTCTTTTCTTAGAAATCTGTATTTTTTTTAATACAATTATTTAAATAAAAAAAATATATAATTGAACGAATAAAACGATAAAAAGTTAATTATTGCGAAATATCGGGTCAAATTGATATTTTTTGTTTAAATAATAAAATTATAGTAATACCCCAGATTATAGTAAACTTTAATCTAGGCTAATACTAGATGTTTTGAACTTTTGACATTTTTTATTTTGCGATCCTTATATTATAATGATTTAGCAAAATTTCATCAGCTTATGGAAATTAGGAAATTATTTATTAAATGTGTGCTAAATTTAGTAACATACAATACGTTTTATTTAAATAATTTTTTGATAATATCCATAAAAAAACACATGTTTCAGTTTTCTAGTCTGTTTTTTAGTAATTTGCTTATTTTTTATGTTAATATTGTAATTATTAACTATAGCTATATTTTGAATTAACATATATTAATAATTTGTTTGTTATTTGAATAGCAAAATACTCTTTAAAAACTCCGTCATGAATTCTAATTTGTTTTACAAAAATATCATAAGTTTACAAAAATATATAGGGTGAGTCTTAAATAAGTGCACATATTTTTAGTGGTGGTATACTTCGATCTCAGAAACACACTATCAGTTTTTTTTTCTCACGAAATAAAAGATTTAGGAAATAAGGTTATTTTCGGAAAAATAATAATATCATGATAATATGGAAAAACAAATAGATTAAATTTAGAGAAAGGAAACACACAGAAAAAAATCCAGTGGTTTTCAAACTTTAAGCAAAAAATATTTGTTTTTTCAAACGTCACAAAAGTAATAATTTTTGCGACGCGATTGGCAATATAAAAACGTCATTTTAACGCCTTGGCACAAAAGTAAAGCACTTTTACATCTAAGCACAAAAGTACGAGAATTTGTTATTAAACTGACATAAAGTGTCAAATTCAACGAGCCTCCGTAACCATAGTTTTACGATATACAGGGTGGTCCGAACTGTATTCCGGAAACTTCGGCAGCATATTCTGCAGATAAAAATAAGTAAAAAAATTCCTATAAATGTATGTCCGAAAATGCTTGGTTTGGGAGATACGGGGTGTAGAAGTTTCATTTTTATTTAGATTTTTCCAAATAATTTCTGAAGTAACGTCAATATTTGGATGAAAATTGGTGTCTGAGAGTTCTTTGACATGAGAAATTTGATTTTAATGTCAATATGACTCCTGCTTCTAGAGGGCGCCACCCACATATCTTTAACTGGTTTGAAGTATAATAACTTTTCGTCCGTACCTGTATAAAACTACTAAGTACAGAAATATATATTTGCGAAGTTTTTTATGTAAAAAATGTCTTTTGGTAAAAATCGCTACGAGTAATGGTTCTCGAGATATTTGAAATCAAAATTATCAATAGCTATCATCATTGACATAAATTAAACATGGTTGACTAAATAGTTATTAGACTGAAATCATAAATTTGAAATGTTTTTGTGACAAAAGTTTAACAAAAACTGTTTTATCATCATTTTTTCGTAAAAAGTTTATGATTAATTTAAAAAAATTAATGTTTTCCAAATTTATTATTTCAGTCAAGAAACTATCTACTCAACGTGTTTATTTTTTGTCAATAATGACATGTATTGACTGTTTTTATTCTAAATATCTTGAGAACGGTTGCTCGTAGCGATTTTTACCAAGAGACATTTTTTACATAAAAAGTCATGGAAATGTATATTTTATCACTCCATAATTTTATACAGGTACGGACGAAAAGTTATTACTCTTCAAAACAGTTAAAACACATGTAGGTGGCGCCCTCTACAAGTAAGAGTCATTTTGACATTAAAATCAAATTTCCCATGTCAAATAACTCCCAGACACCAATTTTCATCCAAATATTGACGTTTCTTCCGAAATTATTTGGAAAAAATTGAAATAAAAATGAAACTTCTACACCCTGTATCTCCGAAACTAAGCATTTTAGGACATACGTTTATACAAACTTTTTTACATATTTTTATCTGCAGAATGTACTGCCGAAGTTTCCGGAATACAGTTCGGACCACCCTGTATAATTATTACATACAAGGTGTTACTTCTAAATATTTTTATATTATTTTGTATACGAAATTGTTTTGAATTTTTGATATAAGTTTTATTTTGAAACATCTAAAAACAAATTGTAAAAGATTTTTTTTAAATTCACCCCCGAGAAGGGGTGAAATAAATAATTAAAATGATTTTTCCAAATTTCGGAAGAACAGTAAGGAGTAGGAAAAAAAGTCTAAATAAGAGTTGTAGAAGCGTTAAATTCTACATAAAAAATATCTCTATAATTTTTTTTACCAAATCAATATTAACCGAGATAAAGTGGCTAGAAGCTATTTTTTTAAAAGTTTTCACCGTTTCTCCGAAATTTCGAAAAAACTACTTAATTTATATTTTTCACCCCTTCTCGGGAGTGAGATTTTAAGAATGTGAATTAAAATTTATAATTTTTAGAGCAAATTGAAAAAAAATGTCAAATACATGGATTTTTCAGCAACTTATGATCTACCATCATCCCCTAGCTTCTAGTCACCCTATTTCGGCTAATTTTGATTTGAGCAAACAAAGTATAGAAATCATTTTTATGTAAAATTTAACGCTCTACAATTCTTATGTCAACTTTTTTTTTGTAATCCTTACCGTTGCTCCGAAATTTCGAAAAAATCATTTTATTTATTTATTTCACCCCTTCTGAAGCAAAAATTTCGTGTTTGAAGACCTATTTTCTTGGATTGTTAAAATAAAACTATTAATGCCTTTAAAAATTATTCTTTAAAAATACAAGAATGTATTTAAAACAAACAAAAAATAAATAAAACCAAAACAAATAGTAATATAAAACTTACTCAGCTCTCTAGTTAGGGCAGGTCTTCTTCTCGACGCTCTCAGGTTAATAAATTTCGAATAGTCAACGTTAAAACTGGCTTTCTCCATTTTAATCCAAATAAACCACGATTTAAACAGAAAAAAACACGAAAATCTTTTCGAAAAACGAAAAAAGAAGAGAAATAATTCGGGGAATTAGCGAGGAAATCTCGGTAGACTCGGCAACGGTGCTCGGTAAGCTGCTTCGAACTGTATCGAGAGTTGAATGAATGAAAAGCAGTGGCTTGCCGGTATTTTATAGCAAGCCCAGGCGTTGCCCGCCGCATGATGTAACAATACGCGGCGGTTTGCCGATAAGATGATGAAATGTGCCGGGCTAGGAAATAATGTCCATTGATGTTTCGCAAAATTTTCGGCAGAAGAGTCGGGGAAAACAGCAAAACATGACGGGGGGGCTAGATAGTTTATTCGGTTTATTCAAAATATTGATATTTTGGTGATTTTCATTCAAGAGAATGAAATATTCCGAGATTATTGCCTTAGAAACAGACATTGCAAATTTATTATTGTTTTTTTCTTAATTTAAAGTAGTAAATTGGTAATTATTCTAAGTTGATTTTATTTTATTATATAGGGGTTTACCAAAAACATTTTTGTAATATTAAAAACAATTTAAAAATTGGCTATTTTTTTTTATTTTTGCGTGTGCAGCACCAACGCAACTTTTTTAAAATCAAATATTAATTTGTTCTAATTTTTGTTATATTTTATATATCGAAAAATTTGAGATATTTAATTAACAATCTGTTAATCAAAATATGAAATATTTTGAGATTTTTAGAAACCGATGTTACAAATTTTTCCCAATTTTTTTTAGTTCTATTTAGAGAAATATAATATATTTCATATTATTTTATTTACTTTTATTATTATTTCTTTTTACTTTATTTTTTATCAAATTAAATATTATTTAATTTGATAGCTTCATTTTCTGTACTTTTTTTCTTATTAATGGTTTCTGTGTTATTAATTAAAAAGTATTTCTAAACATTTTTTGTTCTTTAATACAATAATTGAGTTTATATTTTGGTTTAATTTAAAAGCGATAAAAACGCGTGCCTTTTAAACATTTTTATTTTTAATCCTACATAACAAAGGAATAGTCGATTAAAGTCAAATATTTACGCATTTACAATTTTTTATAAGAAAAATTTAAAATTTTCATTGTCGCAACAAAAATATATATTTATTTTTTAGTAGATTTTAAAATTCAATAATTAGTTTTTTTCTCATTTTGGATATTTCTTAAACCGTTTTCTTTAGAAAAGAAATTCTGTTTTTTGTTGTTATTTTATCTAAAATGCCAATCAATGAATCCTTAAGCCTAACAAAGTAAAATAATAATTAATTTAGTTTTAGAATTTTAGACTTTTATTTAAATTTTTACACTATGAATTTAAGTTTCATATATTTTTTTAATTAAACAATTTTTCAAAAAGCACAAAAGATATTCATAATAGGTATCTGTTTTATGTAAAAAAAAACTATTTAAATTAAAAACTACATTTAGGGGCCAATCTGTAACAATAGTTTTTCATGGAATAAAAATTTGAAATTCAATTTATTTTAATTTAAATAGTCATTTTTGGGTTATACATATTTCAGTAACTAAAATTAGGTATTTAGAAAAATTGTATTTAAAAAATTATTTTACCGCCACTTATCTCACAAAAGCCCCACTCAATTCATTGCCAAACTAAACGAAACTGTAACATTACCTACTTTCTTTCCGTGATATAAAAATGGTTGTTTTTTCAAGCGGTATTTTTTGAAGACAATTTTACCTAACTAAAGAATCTTTGAATAAGAAGACTAAGGAAGGAGCATATCAAGAACCTTAGGTCCACCGCGATGGGCCTCAAATATGGCCGACTTAAATTCCGGTTTATCAGTGCCGTTCTAATTTTATTTAAAAAATGTAAAACTATCGTGTAGGATAGACGTGGGGTAGACTCAATAATTTTTTTTTTATTTTACATTGTGAATAAATGTTTTGTAGTTATTAAAATTGTTATAAAAATATCAAATTCTAATAAAAATAGATAAGTTATAATAATTATTTATAACCATAAACATCCGATACGCTACTGAAGCAGGTAAGTCAAATTGACGTATCTAAATTCTTTGACATCTAATCTTTGACAAGTAGTAAATAAAAGCAAAAATGCAAGAAAAAATATATAATTAGTTAATTTAAGTGAATTTCATAAATGATCGGTTTACACGTATGTATATTAGCGAAAAGTTGTTCCATTATTTCACTCGATTTTTGCCGAGATCTACCGCACGCTACACAATCAACTATTTTAGAGTCTTTTTCGATAAATCGCGATAGTGTCACTGTTAATTTAAGTTCTGCCACAATTTCCATCTAGATTTACTACCTTTATACAACTATCAGTAGTAGAATAAATAATAAATAACATAAAATAAGCTCCGTAAATACTGACAAATCCACAAAATTTCAAATCAAATTCAGATGTGTCAAATGAGTCGTCAAACAGAACTGTCAAGGATCCCCACCCTAGAGTCCTTTTTCCGCCCACCATGCATGAATACATGGATAGCATTATGCTCTTTCATTAGTCTTCTTATTCAAAGTAAAGAATAAACATGTTATTTTTTGAAATGACAAGCTCTTCTCATTTGGCTAGGTTATGTCTAGAAAAAAATAGAGATTTTTTTTACCGGGTGCGTCTCAAAAGTGGCTCACCCCTATAACTTTAGAAAGAAACGAGATTTGGTATATTTATTATTAATTAGTATATGACATAAATTAGGATTGACTCACGTATTCAATTGTTTATGATCACTTCCTGTTTCACTGGAAATGACTACAACTTTTGATTTTTAAATGGCACCCCCGGTATATTTTTACTTTATTCGATAGAAAATTTTGGCTTAAAAAATTATTATATTTTAAATTTTAATCTAGGGTACCATGGTTATGTTAAAAACAATAATTTTTAATCAAAGCGGGGATTGGAAAAATAGATTTTATCGTCTAATATTTTTCGTGTCTTGTCTTGACCGATTAAAAAATGCCCCACTCGTATTTTTAATCATATCTTCAGTTTTTCAAATGGAACGAGGGACTCATTAACATATTTGGAAAAAGCATTTTTTATGAATAATTTGTACAACACTCTCGGTATTTCGAGTCAAATTGTCGTTATAAACACATGAACAGCATGTTACAATTTCAAATAAACCATATGAGAAAATGTCAAAAGTTGACATTTGATATGTCATTTTATTGAGTGTGATGTTCTATCGAATAAAGTTAAAATATACCGGCGGGAGTGCCATATATAAAATTCAAAAATTGTAGTCATTTCCGGTGAAACAGGAAGTGAACAAAAACAATTGAATACGTCAATCAATTATAATAATTTATGTTATAATACTAACATACCAAAAGTTGTAGAGGAGAGACACTTTTGTGACGCACCCGGTATATCTAGAATGCAAAAATATAAAAAATAGAGAATAAAGCCGAGTGATGAATACAGTTGATGTGTAATGTGTTAATATTGCAGTGATATTACAATTTAAACTAAAAAATAAATATTCTTCATCGCAAATTTTGATGTAGATTGATTTTTTTTTCATTATTTCATTAGTTATTTTGGTGTTACTTACTATACCTACTTTCTTACACCTTCGGGTAGAAAGGTTTTGATTTTTATCGGAAGAGAGTATACTTTAATACTATACAGATATTTAAATTTTAAACCAACATGGTTCCTATGGGTGTCATTGAAATGGTGTAAAAAAATCAGGGAGTGATAGTACTCCTAAAAATAGTACAAAAAGTTCCTATAAGTATAGGGCGAAAAATGCATATTAAGTGCGTTAGGGGCACTGAAAGGGTGAATTTAAGAAACGGTTGGTTTGAAATTGCAGGCTTAAAAAACGAGATAAAATTTCGAAAAAAATGCTCTGCCATAAGTTTTGACCCTAAATTAAATTGTGATACTCAAAAATTATTTGGAAACGCGGAAAGGGTAGTTTTTGCAAGGGCAGGGGGTTGTTTCGTAATTAACTTTTTTGAGGTTATTTTTTTTGCAACGTGGGTTCATTTTTTGAAAACTACGTACTTTTTCCTATAAAAAAGGCTCTCTTGTTGCACATCGCCCAGAGCGATGGTTTTCGAGAAAATTGAAGGCAAAGAGTTTGCTCTGATGGGTTTTGCTAACTGGTTAATCAACATAAACTTATGAAAGTTATGGCGGTTCAAAAGTAACCAAGCAGTTATCAAATAATTAATTGAAAAATCAAAATTTCATGATTTTTAAAACATCTTATTGCTTTAAAAAACGAAATAATCCACTTGATTTCTACGTCTGGGGCCACTTGAAAGTTTTGGTTTACTCAGTGCCGATTAATACTGAAGGGCAACTACGGCAACGCATTATTGACTGTTCCAATCAAATTTGGACAACACCAAGGATATTCCACAAGGTACACAGATCTTGGAGCAGATGTCTGCATTGAAATGAATGGTGGTCACTTTAAACATTTACTATGAATGAAGGAATGCATTATTTTAATAAGGAATTTTGGTAATTGGTTTATTTCGTTTTTAATGAACCCACGTTGCAAAAAAATATCCTCAAAAAAGTTATTCACGAAATAACCCCCTACCCTTGCAAAAACTACCCTTTTCGCTTTTCCAAATAATTTTTTAGTATCACCATTTGATTTAGGGTCAAAATTTATGGCAGAGAATTTTTTTTCGAAATTTTATGTCGTTTTTTAAGCCTGCCATTTCAAAACAACCGTTTTTTAAATTCGCCCTTTCAGTGCCCCTAACTCCCTTAATATGCATTTTCCCCCCTATACTTATAGAAACTTTTTTTACTATTTTTAGGAGTACTATCACCCCCTGATTTTTTACACCATTTCAATGACACCCTGTATAATCTAACTTTAACCACTGGGATCTAACTAGCTAGAATTGTTTCAAATGAATTCAGATAGCGTATATGTATATTGTTCCTACATTACTTGCAGGTGATATTTGTATTTTAATATCAAAAGGTGAGTCAACTCTTATGGAAAGTAGATTTACGTATATTCTTATGCCTGTAATTTGCAAATAAACTGTTCAAAGGTAGGTATTTACATATACGAAGGTGTTAGAAAGATATAATTTTAAATTGCTATTACACAGGGTTTAATTCTTCAAATTAAAAAAAGTATTTTTTTCTAAACACCAGCAGATAGGAACGTATGTTATAATGGGTCTATTGTTGAATAGTTGTATTTAGATTTTAGATATTTTAAAAATCTGATCTATTAAAATTTATCGTGTTTTTCTAACATATGGTGACTCTCTTTCCTCGTTCATCTTTTCAGCAATGCTCTCAAAACATCTGTCAATTTGCCTCCTATATCCTACAGCTCGCGTCAACTTACAATGTTGGAAAAAATGTTACATCACCCAAGAAGAGCTCTGGGTCATGGCAGACTATAGTACAACTAATTTTGTTTCCTACTTTTTCAAAAAGCAGAAGAATCTATTAAATTAATTATTTTAGTTGTTTATTTATATTGGCCATGGGTAATAATTTCATGATTTATTTCGTTTTTCGTTATACTTTTAATTTTTAATTTTTTATTTTAATTAATACTTTCTTAATTTGAAATTATGAATATTGTAGTATTTATATTTGTATTCATTTTAATGTCAAAATCGTTAATTATGTTAATAATTATAATATAGTATGATTGTTATTACAAACAGTATAACAGTTATACTGTTAATAGATAATCTGGGAAAATAATCGAAATCATATAAATTTATAATAATAAATTATGAAAGAAGGAATACGAGTTTTAGACCATAGAGTTTTAGACAATCCAATTCCTATAATTATATATTTTCCGAATTAAAATGTAATTAAATGTGGTATTTGAAACAGTCTTTTTGTTATAATTGTTATTATATTTCTCAAAAAAGCCTGGCCACTGAAGAACAAATACTGTCATTTATAGTGAACTCTCAACTTCTTGTTCTCTCAACTCTTCTTAAGATGTTAAATTGTATAATCCGTATTCTCTTCTGGTAATTTAAAATAAATAAATTACAGTTTAGAATCAATGTAGCATTTTATTAAAATAATTTATATTAATATTTTTTACAATTTTCTGGTTCTAATTAAGGTCTTTCTTAGATTTGAAGATATTTGGGATGGCTATTGAGATTTTACACTTACAATTTTATAAGGGACGTTACATCATCCAATAAGCTAAGAAATTTAACAATTCCGGTCTGGGTCAATGCAGGTATAAGGTACTAAAGATTGTGTAGGGTATACCTGTACCCTTGTATTTTGTTGGTTTATGAAAAGAGGAGAAAGGTATATGGTCAAAATTCATTATAATTTTTAATTTTTATTTGCCATTAATTATTAATATATCTAAATAAAAAAAAACAATAATCTGGCGGTAGATAGTAAAATGCTCGGTCATGTCTTCGGATTGTCCTCACAGGAGGAAAAATTTTTTCTATTATTGACATTTTGAGAAAAATGCATTCTTCATAAAAATTTTTGCTTATTTTAAAATGGTTAATCACATTTATACTTTTCCAAATTTTGATAGGTTTTAGAGAAAAGACCTTCCTGGGATACACTGTAGACATTATTAGCCTTTGTAATATTTTAATTTAATGAGAAACGCTTGTTTTTGCGTTTTTTAACTTAAAAATTGTATTAATCACTCTTTTATCGACCGCTTTTATACAGCCAAGGATACAAGTGTGTTCAGTGAGAAGTTAATTTTAAGTTTGTGCAATTATATTGCTATTTTTTTTGTTTCGTTGGACTTTAGAATTTTTTTTAGAATTTTTAGAATGAGTGGGAGGGGGGTTAATCACTTCGACCTTACAGATCCATTGTGTCCCCCTTTCTTGAATCATAACTCATCATACAGTCCCAGGGCTTTGACAAAAGCCAGTATCTGGGACGGTTTTATAGAGGGTAGTTCTCCATCTCCAATATCAGTCGTACCAAAGTTCATGGCACGAATGGTTGTCGTCTCGGCGCACTCAGTGATGAGGTGTACTGGTGTTTCACCATCTTCCCCACAGAATCTGCATTCGCCGTTTCTTCTTAGTTTCAATCTACTGAGGTGTTCATTGAGGAGACAGTGTCCTGTTAAAAACTCCGTGACAATCCGAAGATTGTTCTTACTCAGACCCAGGAAGATCTGTGATTTTTCTTGATCATAAGCCCTCAGAAACTTCTTCGAGTGTCTTAGACCATTGCAAGATTTCCGTTCCAGGTTGCGGATGGAATCTTCCAAGTTCTTGAGTTCCGCCTTGAGTTGGTTACCACTTGGATTCGTTGGACTTTCTAAATACTCGTAAAAATGACTAGAAAGTGTTTAGTGTATGAAAGTCTTAATATAAAGGTCTCCGAATTATCTTTTCATAGGCAAGTAAAGTATTCAGTTGTCCTTTAATTTATATTAAACCACATGCATACTTTCTGGTTAGATTTCCTAAGAATATTGATATTCGTATGGAGTGGCTAAATGTATCTTTTTATATAATTTAATTTTTGTGACAGTAAACATTTAATTTATTGTTCAAATATCAGCATTTTACAAATTAAATTTTTAGGATTAATGTCCAAATTTGGCGCGCGGACGACAGGTCCTCGACAAGCATAGATAGAGTAGAAGAACCGCGTGTGCAACAAAAAAAAGAAGATAAATGGAAGTTTTTGATATGTTTACGACAGTTTCCATAGTAAAATAAAAATAAAGATTTCAGTTAACGTCTCCTTTTTGCTGCCAAACCGCATCTTTGTACATTTTGTCTGGACGGATAAAACAATGTAAAACGAAATGGAACACTCTGTTCATCAAACGTAATACAACGCAAACCCTCATTAATCTATCGGTGATCTCAAAACATAAGTTTGTTTTTTTCATAACTTAGTAAGGCATCATTACCATTTCATTAAATAATTTCTTTTGTCACCAGTACTCCAAACCAAAATAAAAACAAAACCTCTCACGACGACTCATAACAGACCTTCACCAAATACTCGTGTCACAGACTGGTCATCTTCTTGCCCGTTTTACTAGCGTGAATCTTCCAATTTGAAAGAAAAAGTAAAGATTTCAGTTAACGTCTCCTTTTTGCTGCCAGGGCTAATCTGGACGGGGCCTACTTTGTTTACGCGGAATCCGAACCGCGGTCCTCGGCCATATCATGGTCAATGGCCTACCGACTTGGCAAGTGTCTAAATCGACTCTTACTCACGAGATATCCGATCTCATCCGGCCTCGAACTGGCGTGAATGAGCAGTGTGTGTCAATAGATTTTACACTTTTGCCTTTTTTTTCGACAACAGCATGATACAGAGTTTCGAATCAGTCACCCGTCCACTAGTATCGCCTTACGTCGCTTAACTTAGGTGTTCTAATAGGAACCGGTGTTTCGACGTAGCTGGGCCGTTGCCAGTTTGCATGAGCCGTTGCACAAATCTTAGGACTGTGGTTATACATATTTATAAATTACCTCTTTCTATTTTTTCTTATTTCTCGTATCGCTTATATTTGAAGATAATATGTGCCCCCTATAGACACTACTAATGATAATGTTTCATCACCCAATATACTGGCAATTTAAACAGTTAAGGTCTGGGTCATGCCATAAGGCAGCTCCTTTAACATTTTGATATATTGTGTTTTTTTAAAGAAAATTCGATATAAAATTAATATTTAATTATATACTTTATTTACTAAATTACACAATGCTACTATGTTAAATTAACACACATATTGAGCTTTTTAATACTTCATTTTGATAACCTGATTTATAAAAAAATATGATATTATCGTAATTCATAATTATTAAACATAGTTACATAATTGTAATACAGCTTGAAAATACATACACCTTGCGTACACCCCTGTGAAACATGTTTTCTTTTATTATCTGGGTACATCCTTTCTCAATAGTTTGTTTTCTGGTTCATCTCAATAGCGTTATTTCTTTTGGCGAGATATTCGCTTTCGAAGAAGACACTAACGTTTTATAGTAATTTTTACATTCTTGCTTTCGGTCCCAGCACAGAATATCTAGCTACGCAACAGAAAAATACTCGTAATGAAAGAGCTAAAATTGCACAAATAAAATACAAGATGGCGCGACAATATCATAATCAGAATATAATTGGAAATTTTGAACTTTTGGTTTTAGATCGACGGCACGTCGACGGCCTTCAAGCTCGCCTAAATATGCACAGTTGCCAGATTCCAAAAGACCTTTAATTGGCATCCCATTCTTTTTCTGGTGTATAACAGTTCTTTCTATTCTTCTTTTCTTGTCAGACACACTTATGTTAATTGTTCGTTTGGCTTTTGAAATAGTTTTAAGTATATTATTACAAAACATATACTCAAAAAATACATTTTTAATATACACTACCTTATATTATTGTTAACTAAGAAAATACCTTTAATTACCTTTAAAAATATACAGGGCGATCGATAGTGATATTTATTAATGCTGGAAAGTTAGTAATGAAATATAAGTTTAATAATAATGGAAATAATTTATTATAATGCAGTAACACACAACAAATCTTTATAAATAAACGCAAGTATACCAAATTTGGGCCCAATCAAAATCCAGCAAATGATATCATAATATTGTACTCCACTCGATATGCTTCAAGGTACCATAATATTACAATGTCACCGAAGATCCGTAGTATACCAAGTTTAAGCCCAATCGATCGCCAGGAAATGGTATCGTAATATGTTACTACATTATGGTACCTCTTGATATGCTTCATGGTACCATAATATTGCAATGTTATCAAACATACGGAAGTATATATCAAATACGAGCCCAATCGAACGTCAGTAAGTGGTATCATAATATGGTACGATAGAAGGTACCACTTTATATGCTTTACAGTTCTATCATATTACAATGTCACCGAAGATACGTAGTATACCAAGTTTAAGCCCAATCGAACGCCATGTACGTAATATGGTACTATATTATGCTACCACATGATATGGTTCATGGTATCGTAATATTGCAATATGTCATCAATAATACGAAATTATATATCAAATATGAGCTCAATCGAACGTCAAGAAGTGGTATCATAATATGGTACTATATAGAAGGTACCACTTTACATGAATTATAGTACCATCATATTACAATTACAATGTTACCGAATATACGTAGTATACCAAGTTTAAGCCCAATCGAACGCCATGTATGTAGTATGGCACTATATTATGGTACCACTTGATATGCTTCATGGTACCATAATATTGCAATATTATGAAAAATACGCAAGTATATATCAAATATGGGCCCAATCGAACATCAAGGAGTGGTAACATAATATGGTACTATAGAAGGTACTACTTTATATGCTCCATGGTACCACAAAATTACAATGTCATCGAAGATACATAGTATACCAAGTTTAAGCCCTATATCGACCGCCATGTATCTAATATGGTACTATATTATGGTATGGTACCACTTGATATGCTTCATGGCTTCATGGTACCATATTATTGCAATGTCATCAAAAATAAGCAAGTATATATCAAATACGAGCCCAATCGAACGTCAGGAAGTGGTATCATAATGTAGTACTATAGAAGGTACCACTTTATATGCTCCATGGTACCATAATATTACAATGTTACTAAAGATAAGTAGAATACCAAGTTTAAGCTCAATCGAACGCCATGTATCGTAATATGGTACTATATTATGGTATACTATTTCCCATATAAAATGACAGCGATCTTCATTTCATAGCTATCGCTAACGCCGGTTTTCTCCGATCATACACTATAAAGTATGAACACAATTGAACGTCAGGAAGTGGTATCATAATAGTAGAACTTACTTATAGAACAATACTTATTATATTGTCGCCGAATTACAATCAAAATTCAGGATTCAATTACAATCAAACGTCAGGAACTGATTGTAATTCAGCTCGTAAGATTTAACCCCAACTATTATAACATGGCAAGTTAAATACTTAAACCTGACTTAAACGTTTGAAAAAAGAGCACTGATCTATTTTAATATGTTTAAATGATGTAGCAAATTTGAAGGTAGGATTTATCAGGAAGTATTACAATATGAATTACACAATGGCAACGCTGCACAAAATTCTTTTAAATTTCGTTTGTAGAAAACTATTTTCTTTTAAATTTATTGCCCTCTATTATGTAGTAGCAAAACTACCGCATCAAAATATCTGATTTGGAGACAGGCTTTAAAAGCCTGTCTCCTTTTGATACCTACAATTTTATACATGTAACGAGGCTTCTGTTGCGTAGCTAGATATTCTGTGGTCCCAGTCACATCTTGTGCTGGTGCTGTAACACCTTGGCAGATACCAATGAGGTTATATACAGGGAGACGCTATGAGCATTTAAAGTGCTTGCGAAAAATGGTAACACTAGGCGTGGCTTAAGCCAGCACCAATATGGCGGCATTAGCAGGGCCGGATTACAGAAACTTCTTTGAAAAATGTTATTTTACACTCATCGTTATATTTAAGGTCGTTATATTTAACGACCTCAACATTTTTAAATAAAAAATTAATTAATCAAAATAACTACAAAACCTACAATTTTTTCAAAAATATAAATTACAAGATTTTAATGACTATATACTATGTATATTTAAGGAGGAAAAACAAAAAAATAATACACATTAAATAAATTAAATTTTATTGCTCACTAAATAACACTGTTTTGTTGCTAGTATGTCTTAAACTAATTGCCTTGTTTTTATTGATGTATCTAACAATAATAACCTTAACATTTTAAAAAAAAAATAGAAAAAAAGCGGAAAATAATTAAACATAATTACTGATTTACCATAATTAAGATTTTGATAATCATTAAAATTTAGAAATCTTAGGAAATGATTATTAATTTGAGATATTTTATTGAGATGTTCTGTCAAAACAGCTATCAGAAAAATGTTTCGAGCATTAGAACACTACCTGATGTAGCTTGCCAGTTTCTCCTGTTCACAAACTTCACCCAAGCTTCTCGACGGACGAGATTTTTGAAACCTAAAAATCAGATTTAATATAATATTTATTTGATAAAAATTTTCTAAAGGGAGCAAAATTTATATACCTACTACGTCCTAAATTTAAAATGTTCTGATATAAAATTTTATTAAAATAATAAATGTTTATCAATAAATATAAGTCGTTAAGACTTTATCTGCAAAAAATAAATTTACTTTGTTGATTTTATAATATTTATCTAAAAATTAAAGCTATACTATATGAAGTTTGTACATAGTATATGCTAGCAGATGCTAAAAAGGAATGTAAATAAATGTTTAAGTACAAAATCTTAGTGTAAAAATAGAAAAATAAACCGTAGTTAAAACAAAACTTTTAAATTTGGCCTAGCAAAATACTCTTTCCTGTCAAAAAAAGTATATGTAGTAAAAATAACAGATATTGTTAAGAATTTTTTTTACAAGAATAGAAGTCGAGGCATGTTTTAATTACTTAATTGCCTCTAACAACGTATTAATTAACTAAACACTTTGTCAATATAGAAACGCTTAATATTTAATTAATAAACGCATAACTAGTTAAATGGAAAATACGAAAATAATTTAATCAGGTCCTGTATTATGTTTACACTTACCTATGAAATGCAATTTCAGTGGATTTCTTCCCCTCTACACGTTGTCGACTTCAACATCTACTTACAGCACACGAAGACATGTTCGGAAAGTCCAAATATTCAAATAAAAACACAAAAATAGTCTTGGAAAATTAAAAAAACACTCGCAGCAACGCACTTAACCTCAAAAACTGAACTGTAAGAATTGCCACTACCAATATGGCGTAACTGGGTACATTTCTCGATAGCTTATGTCGCCTCCCCCCCTTATAACCTCATTGGCAGATACCAGGTGAGAAAGGTAACTAAAAAAAATTGGCGCCGCACAGTGCTTCGTCCCATGGACAAAAATCGAAAAAAAAGTTAAAATTTACTAATATCTGAATATGTAATTTTATACTTATAGCAATGTTCAACCATCCTGTATATTATTTTTCATAAACAGCGTTTTTTGTTAGCAAATATTTTCAATAAAAATAAATTTTGCGATCATTATCTTATATTAGCAAAAGAATAACATTCATAGTAGTTCTGTATATGGAGTTAAACGGTATGTACTTAATTGAAAGCCACTATGGATATTGTTAAACAAGGTATGTACTTTAAATTTATTTCTAAAGAAGTTCGTTATTGTTTAGTTTTTATTTATTTTTTAAGATGATTCTTAAATGGGTATAAAAATTTTACGTTTTCAAACTTCAAACAGTCATTAAAAAAAAACATATCAAAACATATCGTATTTATTGAATATTTTTGTTGTCATATTCATACACTTTTAATTTTTGTATAGTTCACCTGCGTCCGCTTGCGACGAACTTTATTTTTTAATACTTTTCAGAAGGAGTAAAATTGATAAGCAATGCCGATCTGGTTAATACTTGGCTTAATCATAAGGACAAGAACTCAAAATTATTTATATTTCAAAAAATGTGTTCTTTATTAGATATTGATGAACCTTCCAGTCCAATTTAATAACCACTTGTGCCTGAGCCCACTATGTTGGAGCGAAATGTGGCATAAAAAATGTTTCCATCTTTCAATTTATTATAAAACCTCATACCCAAGAAAACGAAAAAATAATATATGGATATGGTCTATTAAAGTAAAACTATTAACATCCGAACCCCTCATACCAACAAAAAGAACAGTAACAACGCGAAAAAGTAACATATTAGAAAATTATGTACAGAAATATCTTATATGTGAGGATATTTCATCTACCTGTGATTTGGATACTATAAATTTGGAAGGTTCTGTCAGCAATAATTCTTCTGAATCAGAGTAGTTACGATCTATGCATTTTGTTGTCCTAAAGTAAATTTATAGTATCTTAAGTTTTTTTTAATTAAATATATCATTAATGTTTCTTTTTCATTAAAGAAAAACATTTTTATCTTATATTAGGTTTATATTGTAGGAATCATGTTCTAATGTTATGCGAATTTTTTTTTATCACAGGGATTTATTTAATACTTACACCGTTTTCATACTATAAATTATTATTTCCTTAGATGGAACACAGCTCCAACATTTTTATTATTTATAAGATTTTTTTTCATAAACGTGGGACTAAGAACATCATCATTTAGTACAATGAGAGTACTCATCATTTGTGTCAAATAAACCTAGTTTGAATAAATTGCCTACAATAAAAGAGAAGTTTTGCATTTTTGTCCTCTAGAGCCATATGTTCGAAGCACTGTGCGCCGGGAGGCACGTATAGCCGCCCATACTAAAACATATTAATAAAAAGTTGGTAGGCAGTTTTTTCTTTTAGTTTCAAAGTAAAGGAACTTTTCCAAATTTGTTTTATCTCAAAATCTGCGAATTTGACTGATTGTTGCAAAAATTATTCCTAATCCTAAATTGAAAACCGCGTTTCGCTAGTTATTGTAATTTTGGAGTTACGAGTTTTTAAAATGTTTATCCCCCTCCCATACCCCCTTACCCCAACCCCCCACCTCCACCAAAAACTAATGGCCAGATTTTTGGGTACCACAGTATTTTTGTACCAAATTTGATTAAAATCGGTTTAGCGGTTTTTGAGTTATCGTGTTACACACAGACGGACACCATGCAAATATTTTGTATTTAGGTGATTTATGACCCAAATACAACAAAAATATTTCACTCAAAATAACTCATTTTGAGTGAAATTAAAAAAAAACGACCATACCTGTTGGTATGGTCGGCTAATAAATAAACTTTACTTATTTTTACATGTCCGATTTTTACATACAGGGTGGCGCACAGTGGAACGAGCTTATGGGAGCGGTTGGACATGAGGTTTTCTTCTCAACAGTTTTAATCCAAAGGACGAAAAAATGATTTTTATATACCGTAATAATGTATAAACAGAACAATTTTAAATTTTAATGAAAGAAAGTTGACTCATTACAAACCATCTACAGGGTGACCTAAAAATATAGTATGTTTTGGAAAAATCTTAGAATTTTTAAATGCTAATAAACTTTGCCAAACTGTCGTGAAATGTTTTAGTTTTGATTCTTTTAAAAAGAAATATCTTTAGATTTTACCACTGAAATCTAGGACTACTGATACCGTATTATAAAAATATGATCAAACCTAATATCTTCGGTTTGAAAGAAGATATCAAGATGCGGTTTTCACTGATTTTTTAAGCTTTCGTTACTCTTTACTGTCAGCTAAAATTACATATACCATCGCATTTAATTTTTTTGAAAAAACGCGCAATGTTTGTTAAATTGTAAGACAGCGCCCCCTAGCGTCTACGTTCAAAAGCTTACTATTATTGTTTATATGGTATAATATAGAGTAAGAAACGCTCTTTTAAACGAGCCCCCGTTAGTTGGATTCTGTCCATTCAGTCCGGAGTTATTAATATTTAAATAAAAACAGATCTAACCTTCCCCCACCACTTTATTTTGGTAGGTAGGGGAAAATGGTTCTAACAAATAATATTCAGAATTTACTGAAGATTATGAAGCTATTATTTATAGTACCACTTATCTAGGCAAAATTGTGTAAAAACTCCATTTTCTTATTTTTCTATAGCAGTTGCACCCTCTAGCGGCCATTCTACAAACTTGAAAATAATTTCCAGCAATTTCTCATAGCCTCTTTAGTTATGAATATTTTTTTCCGCAGGCCTCACGGCTAATACTTTCCGAGATATAGCCGAGAGCTATTCTTAGTGGGACACCCTGTACACTAACTTTATTATAAGCAAAGAATATAACAGTAAATCTACGCACTAGAATATTTTTAACACAAACAAAAAAGCTCAACGCTGCACTTTAACCCTTTTCTTTTTCCAATAGTTTATAAGTTTTCCATATATTTGTAGCACCCTGTATCTGTTTTTGATTTTAGCGTCATTTTGTATTTATCCAATTAATAATTAAATATTAATAAATTTATAAAAAAATAAAGATAATTTGACTCTAAAAATTTTAAATTAATTTATTGGAATTGAAAAGGTTTTTGATTTTAGTATAGCATGTATTAGTAATATATTAAATGGAAATTTTTAGAGGGGGGCAAGCTGGGGCAAGATGTTAAATTAGTTTCGTTATTAGAAAGGCTTAATCTACCTTGTGATATATATAAAGTCTTGGCCAACTTTGGCCATTTTTTTATTTTTCTACATACACATTTTTTTGCTACTAAATATAGTATTTAGCAGCAAAAAAATGTTTATGTGTCTCTTATATACAATTGTTCTCCCAAACTTTTGTGACTATATATATCTTTTATTTTAAAGTGAAAACAATCGTTTGCACTAATATGTATAGTTAAAAAAAATTATTAATGTCTTTGCCAGTTTTTATAAAACTAGGTTGTTTCACAAGAAATGAATACCATAATTAAGTCAGTGTAATATCTTCATTTGAAACTTTTCAAACAGACATATAATTAAAAATATTTTTTTGAGTTGGATAAAATATAACGGTCTGGACTTTAAGTAATTAAAATCTTCTACCAAAATTATTTAATTTAAAATTTTATTTTTAAGTCAATGTCCAACATTTTATATTGTGTCTTTCCACCGTGTGGCGCACCTTATTCGCCTCGCTTGATAATACGAAAACGGAAAGATGTAGAAACAAAATATTTTATGAGTATATGTGGGAAGACAATGTGCACAATTTAAAATTATTTTAAAATATACAGGGTGTTTCATAACTAAGATCCATACCAAAGTTATATTTTTTCTTATGGAACACCCGGTATTTTATTTAATTTTTGGATTCTTGGGCCCAAAAAAAGGCATTTATTATAAGGGTTAAATATGCTTGAAATCTTTAGTTTTTGAGATATTTAACCCATAACTGGTCCGGTAATAAATATGTATCATAAACGGTCCGGCGTAGTCTGTGGGAATACGCCTTCTAAAAGGTGAAAAAAACACACAAAAACTAAAAAATAACAAATTTTTATTTTATTGTATATTATATTATGTATTATTGAACTAATATAGACAAAAATTGGTTCAATTAATATAAAATTTAAGAAAATATAGTACAAAATAAAATAACATACATATAAATTTGAAAAAAAAAACAATTAGATTTTTACTAAGCTCTAAAAAATAAAACCAAATTACTAACAGTCATTACAATACAGAATTATGTTTTTAGTACTATATATAAAAAAATTAAGCTATAAAACTGAAGTTAAAGAAAATGTTTTTACTTACAGCATGAGGCAAAGTTCATTATTTTCCTGAACATGTTTTACAAAATGGATTCGTACATTCTAGGCATTAAAAATAATTAAACTAGGACATAACATTGTCTTTAACTAGGATAAGAATTCTGGGATAAGAATATCTCCGCAGGCGTGTACTGGTTGTACAGGAATTGCAAGTATTCTACCAATTGTAAAGTATATTTCTCTTGGAATATTGGACATTGTCAAACGTATTTGTCTGGCAGATTGTCATATTGTCACTGTCACAGTCCTCATCATATCATTTTAATAGAGTTTCTTCATAACTAGAGTCTCCTAAACGCACTCTGTTCGAAGGCCCGGCCATATTTTACAAAAGTTTGTCAAACACAAAATCTTACGCAAACGGTCCGGCGTCGTCTGAGAGACTACGGCTTAAGTAACTTCTGCCATAACTTCTAAAAAATTAATCCAGTTTGGGCATAAATATGGCTATCAGTAGTTGACCGAGAGGGGGAGGATTAGCTGGAACGCCAATTGTGTGGGCGGTCCCAGTAACTAATGAGAATGAGTTAATTATTTGGTTTGGCGTAGTCTGTCAGACGACGCCGGACCAGTTAAGGGTTAAAGATATTTAAATTTGGATGCTACAATAGAATCGACTATTCACACCCTATACATTACTTTTCAGAATTAATTCTTATACTGAGTTTAAAGGTAGAGAAATAAACTTTACTGAAAAATGGTATTGGTTCCTTAAATTTATTATACAGGGCTATCAAAAGTTGCTGGTCTATTTTAGGGACATATTTTATATTAAAACTTCGTTATTTCAAATGCAACACCCTGTATTTTTTTAAATAAATCGAAGCAGATTCAAATGCACTTTCAAAGTATATTAGGGTTCCCTATATACCTATCTAGCTCAGATTTTGAATAAAAAGCGATTTTTAAATAAAATTGCAATCAAGATGGCTGGTGTCGCCATGGCAATTTTCTGGTGACAGTAACTATTTTCAAAGTCGATATTAGTTTATGGACATTATTATTTATAATTTATAACAGTTTACTTAAATTTACCTACAATAGTTTAATAAGTAAGAGTATTCATTATTTTATCATGAAAAATAAAGCAGTATCTGCTGGCGGAACGAATAGATATGTTACTAGTGATATTATTTTGTGAGGAAAATTGCTTCTTGGCCTCAAGGGTTAATGCTCAAAGATATCCAAATAGGAATCTTCCTGATAAGCGTTTCTTTGAAAAACTTCTTGTCCTATTTCGCAGAGCTGGTAGTGTGGTTTATAAAAACCCTATTAAGCAGAAACCTGTCGTTGGAAGTGAATAAAATGAATTTGCCGTAATTGGCTATTTTATAGAAAATTCATATATCTACAAGTCATCGTAAAATAATTCAAAGAACTACTTCTTCGTTTTTTTGATAGAATAATATGCACATATTTAATAAATATTATTTATTAAACTATTGAAGGTAAATTAAATAAAAGTCAACTGGTATAAATTTAAATAAGTCCATAAACTAATTTCGATTTTGAAAATAGCTACTAACTGTCACTAGAAACTTGCCATGACAACACTAGCCATCTTGATTACAATTTTATTGAAAAATCGCTTTTTATTCAAAATCTGAGCCAGATAGGTATAGGAAACTCTAATATAGTTTAAAAGAGCATTTAAATCTGCTTCGACTTGTTTACAAAAATACATAGTGGTGCATTTGAAATAACGAAGTTTTTATGTAAAATAAATATTTAAAATAGACCAGGAATTTTTGATTCCCCTGTATACATTTAAGGAAGGAATATCAATTTTCTGTTTTTTTTTCTCTACCTTTAAACTCAGCACCAGAACTAATTCTGAAAAGAAATGTACAGGGTGTTAATAATCTATTCTATTGTAGCATGCAAAAACCAAAGATTTTAAACATATTTAACCCTTATAATAAATACCTTTTTTTGGGCCGAAGAATCCAAAAATGAAATAAAATACCGGGTGTTCCATAAGAAAAAATGTAACTTTGAAATGGATCTTAGTTCTGAAACACCCTGTACATTTCAAAATAATTTTAAATTGTGCACATTACCTCCCCACATAAACACATAAAATATTTTGTTTCTACATTTTTCCGTTTTCGTATAATCAACCGAGGCGAATGAGGTGCGCCACCCTGTATATATGTTACATTAAGATAGCTGTTATAAAGTTATATTTAATCAGTCAGACAGATTGTAATGACCAAACATCCTCTAAACACAAAAATTATTTAGCCGGTGACTATGAGCGCGGGAGAATTATGCCCTTCTCAGTAAAGTATTTAAATATAAAAATACTTAGTGCCTTTTGATTTAATACTTTTGCATCTCTATTTAAATAAAATGTGCTTTTTTTATTAAAGCAATAATTAATAATTATTAAAGTAAATTAATTTATTGCATAATACTCAAAACAATTACGGCATATTTTCTAAAAAAAAATATTAATTTGAAAAACAAGACACCTTGAATTCTCTGACTTACGTTTTTAAATAGTTTGGATACTGTAAGAGGAAATACCTATTAGAAAATAAGCCAGGAGGTGACATGCAACATGTAATTCTTAGTCGGCCAACTATTTAGGTAGTTGCAGATTTGTAACCAATATAATTCTTAAAATGTATACAGGGTTGTTCACCACATACGACACGGAGTATTGTAGCTAAACGATGAGATTTTTACAAATTGTAAGTTTGGGGTTCGTTGAAGGACTATTAGAGCTACAATTTAAAAATATTTTTACAAGATACAGAGTGTCCCAAATAAATAAAAAATATCAAAGTTGTATTTTTTTAAATGGAACACCCTGTATATTATTACATTTTTAGTTTCTACGATTAAAATAAAGGTAAATTTGATTAAGGTTTATTATACTTAAACATTACGTTTTTGAAATATTTTCAATTTTGTGAAATTGCAGTAAAAATTTTAAAGCTTTATTTCTCCAAGGGTATCAATGTTTTTAATACTAAATATTTAATGAAGTTTATTTATTGATCAGTTATTGTGTTGCAATAATAAAAATAATACTACTTTATAGAGAGTGTCTAAAAATTTACTTTAAATAATTATTAACTTCAAACGGCAACAACTTCTTTAATTTAAATAGAATAACCTGTATATTTTAGGAGAATCAGATGCACAATTAAATTGTCTATCAAATTGTATTATACCATTTTTTACCTATCCCTTCAAGTTTTCGTAGAAAATGCATTTTCTTATAATTTAGACCTCATTTATCAATATATCCGTGGAATATTGACATTTTAGATTGTTTTTAAAGCAACAAATGTACAAAATGTATAGACTAGTAATATTATCGTTTTTAGCAAAACGATAATATTACTAGCCCATTTGTATGCAAAAAGAAAACTATTTAAATCTTTATAAAAGACTGTACCATTAATTAAATATAACACCATTATTTCCGCCCATATACTAATTAATGACATACTTAATTGTGTTCGTTAATAAATTATTATAAATAAATGTGGATTTTTGAGTCAGAAATCAATATAATAATAAGTTATCAAATTAAAGTCTTTGTTGTTATAAATAAGCATTTATTAAAAAATGAAATATCATTTTTAAGGTGTTACTTTTATCACACTGTCTAATGCCCATACAAAATTCAGTTTTTTAGTATTTGGAGCAATTATTATTAATCAACGCAAACAGTCAGTTAATGTAGTTTGAATACTGGAATCATATTAATTGGTCCTCTTTAACAAATATTTAAACAGTTTTTTTTATTTTTTAATGAAATAAACGAATTATATCGACAATATTAGTATCTGTTATGTATCTGTACTCTTTAAAAATTTGGTACATCTTTAAAAATAATCTAAAATGTCAACAGTCCATGGGTATATTGATAAATAAGTTCTAAATTACAAGAAAATGCATTTTCTACGGAAACTTAAAGAGATAGGTAAAAAATGGTATAATATAATTTGATAGACAATTAAATTGTGCATCTGATTCTCGTAAAATATACAGGGTGTTCCATTTAAATTAAACAAGTTATTGCCGTTTGAAGTTAATAATTATTTAAAATAAATTTTTAGACACTCTGTATAAGGTAGTATTATTTTTATTATTGCAACAGAATAACTGATCAGTAAATAAACTTCAGTAAATATTTAGTATTAAAAACTTTGATACCCTTGGAGAAATGAAGCCTTAAAATTTTTACTGCAATTTCACAAAATTGAAAATATTTCAAAAACGGTAAGGTTTAAGTATAATAAATCTTAATCAAATTTACCTTTATTTTAATAGTAGAAACTAAAAATGTAGTAATATTCAGGGTGTTCCATTTAAAAAAATACAACTTTAATATTTTTTACTTATTTGGGACACTCTGTATCTTGCAAAATTATTTTTAAATTGTACCTCTAATAGTCCTTCATCGAACCCAAAACTTGTAAAAATCTCATCGTTTAGCTACAATACTCCATGTAGTATGTGGTGAACAACCCTGTATACTTTATTTTTGCAACAGTAAATCCAAAATTCGATGTTTCAAATTCGATGAATAATGAAAACTATCTTTTTACGATTTAATCGTTACTACAACTTATTTACAAGACATTTACAAAAATATGTATATTGTTGTTATCGTCTGAAACAACAATACGTACTTACACAATTCATTATTAATGAACCGTGTTGGTAATAATCGCATTTTAAATCAGGTTGCTATGGTAACGAAAATTGTAAACAGCAGTTACAACTAGAATAAGTAGACCTATTGACTGAATTAATAGGAACTGGTGATAAATGATGAGTGATAGTTATGTATGTACCAATTTTATTTTACCAGTTAGTTCAAGAATGGTCATTTTATGTGACAAAATATATGGTGAATTTTTTACTACATTAAATTTTTAAAAAATGAATATGTATAACCTTTGAAAGAGTGTTGATCATATACTTTCTAGAGCCAGTGGACAATTTTAGATTAAGATGATCTTTCAAAAGTTATCCTAACGTTACATCATTAACTAATGCCCAATGTTAAACCTTCCAGTAAATCTAAAATTAAATTACAAACTAAATTAGCTTTAGGTTAGTCTGTGATTAAATCATTTCTTTAAATTGGATATTTCAGTTTCTATACTTTTTTTATAGATTTTATAAAACGGTATTATAATTTTTTCTTTTCCAGATTTTGTACCCTTTCAGGGCCCGAATTCTGGAACTTCGACTTAAAAATTACGCTTTCAAAGTGGCAAGCGAATTTTTGGTATTCTCCTTGCCGTGCGTATCGTTTTCTGAATACGCGTTAAGCACATAGTCGTATTAGCAGCGTCGCAATTTCTCAGGTATCTAATAGTCAAATGTGGATAAAATGATGAGAGATGTCAATGTTATGTGAATTTCATAACCTATTGTTGAGATATGTCAACCTAGGCAGAATTTCAAAACCTATTGTCAACCTACTTCCCCTAAGAGATGCAACTGATGCAACTGATGCAAGGTCTTGGCCGGAACTGGTTCCAGTGAAGGGAAAAACATCTCTAAAGGGGCGGCCATAATGGTCTTTCTGTCGAGGAGCAAGGAAAAAGACACCACCTACCTGCTGAGCCTTATCAGAGGCCAAGGTCAGAACTTCAATGTAAGCACATCGAGTTGGCGAGTCATCAACTCGAGGGAGGAGGGTCATGGTCAGGTCCTCACAATAGGAATTGACCTCAAATCCAAGGAGGCAATAGAGAAAGAGGGACATATCCTAGATACGCGACAACACCGGTATCAAGTTAAAGAGGTGGAGAAAATTGAAACAGATCCTCCAGCCTCCACCTCACGGGTTCCTCAGCCGGAGGCAAGCTCCTCGACTGTGAAGAGCGGCACGGAGGGCCAAACTCCAACCGTGGAAGAGTGTGTACCCTCGGAGGAGGAACTGTTGTCAGAGGAGGATGGGAATACCCTGTCCCCTCTACAACAGAGGTATGATGGGTTATAGATTGTGTGATCACTCAAGGAAGGAGGGCACAATAGATCTTTAAGGTCGCAGTGATTAACCCCCCCCCCCTCTTTCTCATTCTACATTCTACATTCTATGTCAACCTATTTTCTATGGATATGTCATTATTCTTACTATACGAGGGAAAAGTTGAAGACACTTCTCAGCATTTCGATGTTTTGAACAATATTATTTATAGCTGCCAATTCGAAAAAGAAGAAGTAGTTTTCACTAAAAAGCAAGAGAACGCACATCACACAAATCACAATTTTTTCAATTTTTACTGATAGTTCGACAAGCAAAACGATCCTTTAAGGTAGCCGTTTTCGAATCGCTTAGCGTAATCGGTAAAGACGCTAAGCGTATCAGACGAGAATACCGTCGAGAATACCCAAATCGGTAGTCAAGTGCGAGCTAAGCCAAAATCAACGTGATATACGTTGAGCGTGTAGAAGTACTTAGCAAGATGATACACCGCAAGGGTTGGTCGGTCCACTTCTACAGACCCCTGCCTGCATGTAAAAATACATACATACATACATACTGCCATTACTCGCTGACGAGTATTTGACACGCATCAGAAGATGGTCACGCAAGGCGTTTTCTTTCATGAGCTTTTCTGTGACTGAAAAGCCCGATACGTGATATTATTTGCCTACCGCACTCAGGACATTCAAAAATCTCATTGCTTTGTTGCCTTTTTACTTTTTGGTTGTCGCTGTTAACTGAGTTTACAATTCTTTTTCATTGAGTTCTATTGTGAGCTGTTTCTTCCCACTCGTTCTGCTCATTCTGCTAAGGGTAAAAATAAGGGAGACGAAAATGCAATGGGTTCCCCCTGATGCCTCAAGGTTGAGACCAGTAGAGCCCATATAACACACAATATCCGCAGGATATTCATAGAATGTCGGAATGTCCCATTATAAGATCATCTTATAAAGACATCTATAGGATATCCTCCAGACACCTTGAAATCCTGTAGATGTCTCAGAATAGAATATGCTATGGATATCTCTGTCGTATATCTAATGTACATCCAGCTGAGATATCCAAACATGCTCAGGATAATAAAATATCCTAACAATATCGTCTAGATATTTAGGAAAAACAAATAATGTACTACTTTTTATATTACATAAAATGCAATAAACCATACAGATAGATATATATTACGTCAAGGCAACAAAATATTCTGTTGGTATCTTCTGGATAATCTGGATATTTATGAGCTTGGCCACTCCCAGTAATACAGAGAATTTAAAACGCCCGCGCAAAAAATTTCCCACAATCCATCTCGACAGTTGTTTACTTTTGCATCGTGTATTATTCAGTTCTATGATTTAGTGAAATTCGAGGTGAATTCGGTCGTTTGTCGATATTGGATGGGCTTAAAAATGACTGAAACTAACAAAACTGGTTGAGTTTGACTTAGTTTTTTTTATACTCATAGTTCTAGCAGAAATTCTATCCTAACCTCAACTAATGTCGAAAAACGACGAACGACTCAGGGTTTCACAATGAAAAATTTGTGACAAAATTATAGGTGAAAATTTGTTGAAAAGCGCTTGTTCTTTATCCCTAAACCCATTTTCCTGTTTGATCTATTCAAACAGAAATCCTATTTTTGTTTTTAAATTTTGAGTTTCTGGAATGTGTGGTGTTAGAAATTATACCTGTATCCTGTGTGCTAACTTTGATGTAAACTGTTGCTGCTAGACATAAACTGCTAGACTAAGTAAACCTAAACCTGACTACCTAAAGGGTAGTATAATCTGGTATAATACCATACGATCGAAAAAAACGGCGTCATAGGTGGCTTGGAAATTAAGATTGCTGTTATTTTGTATGTAACATTATATGGGGATGTCATCGATCGTAATTTTCAAGCCAATTGAACGCCATTTTTCTTCGATGGTACAGTATAAATTGAAAGCTCTTAACTCATACAAATAAACTTCTAAATTTTGACGCAAAATTCATAGACATAATAGCTTTGTTCGGGTTCTTGTTATTACCGATTTTGAACCGTCCTAGAACTCTGCAGCGCATGCGCAAATGAAATAATGTCTTCATATTTCCTTCTGCGCATACGCATCACAGTTCTAGGACGGTTCAGAACCGATAA
Source organism: Sitophilus oryzae (assembly GCF_002938485.1). NCBI lineage: Eukaryota > Metazoa > Arthropoda > Insecta > Coleoptera > Curculionidae > Sitophilus > Sitophilus oryzae. The sequence goes on from NW_022147536.1 coordinate 460,436, forward strand.
TAAGAGAAACCCTAAGTACGCTAATATGTAGGTATATTTTAGATCTGTTAATAAAAATATCCAATGAATAACGTCAAAATGTGGCTAAATAAAACTAAATCGAGAACGTTTTTACTATAAACTAAGGATGAAATAAGTATTGTCAAATAACAGTCCTCATATTATAATGTCCTAAAAATATTCTATAATGCTCCCAACATCATCCTGGTATTATCCTAGAAATATCCGAAATAATCGTAAAAGGCTTGCCTAGGGATGTCTTGAAGATGACTTTTTTTGTCCCATCTGGATATCCCATAAATATCCTCCTCTAGTTTTTGGATATACCTAAGATATTTACTATATCCTTGGTGGATATCCTCAAGATATCTATAGGATTGTGTTGTGTTATATGAGAGGCTAGTCTTTATCTAGCCAAGCATCCCTTTGACCTGCGATCGTAGGATTTAGGTTTTTCATGAGGTTATCTCCTCTTGGTCTGGGCTAAGTTAAGCCAAGACCACCCCCCACACTCGATACATAACCACAGACAGTAGAGACCAAGATACTCCTTACAAGATACTCCTCAATTCACCTCGGAGGAAGAACATCGGTTATCAGAGAAGGATGGGAAATACCCTGTCTCCCCTATAATAGAAAAATCTTTATGTATGATGAGTTATAGACTGTCTGATGATGAGTTATAACTCAAGAAAGGGGAAGACAATGGATCTCTTTAAAGTCGCAGTGATTACCCCTCACGCTCCCTCTACATTCCACAATTCAAAAATAATCAAGCTACGTGATTCATTAAAGCTTTTTTGCAAGTAAACATCTAAAAGATGTCTCAAATAAAATAAAATCCATATCAGTTCATTACTGGGAATTCTAAGTTTGGTCGTATCTTCTGGTCGTCTAATAAATTTTGTACCAATGAGTAACGTTGTTTATCTCTTTTTGACATTTTTGGAATTCGACATTTTTTATTCGCCACACTAAGATAAAAAAAATTACACAATGATCTCAAACCCAAAACGTGATAAGATGTTTTTAACTTTTAAACTTAAGAACGCTTATTTGGAAACTTACCTAATCATTAACATTGATTGAAAATCGAGATTTGCATGTTTCAAAATGGCTTGTTGTTTTCTTGTTTTTACAAATAAAATTTCGCAAGACATTCCAGCAGAAACGTGATGCGATAAACGTGATATTAGATGCCTAATGACCACTAATTAATTGTCATATTTCTAGAAAATACTAATTATTTGTTAATAACGAAATATATTAAATTTGATTAATGTATTGTAATTTTGTATCTAACTACAGGGTGTCTAAAATATTGGATGCGAATGGAAAGAAATACTTAAGATTTCCCAAATTAGAAGTATCTGTATGTGTGTGTAACCTATCAAACTCCAAATGAGCTAGTAGGAAAAGTAGCCTAAACCGTCATTGCTTTGCATTGAAGTTAAAAAAATTACCAAATTTTTCGGACTGGGTATAATTACGAAATATTTAGATTGATTTCTTGTACACCTAATTTTTTTCTGATTTTTATTAGCATTATTTCAACAGCAATATCAAACTTTCAAAAGATTTGCAAAAATAATAACAACAGAATACAAAGCACGCTAGACGCTGTACAACCACGAGAAGAAAAATACTTTAGAAGCGGCTTCAGCACGATTGATCACATATACTAAGAGAAACTATCAGCCGAACAAAAGAATACGAACTTTCACTAGCCATAGAATTTGAGAAGGCTCCGACTCGATATATTCTAAGGCAATAATAGAAACCCTAACGAAACAAGGTATTGACAGGCCCTATATATATAGAAACTCTCGCTAATATATACAAAGAACTAACCTAACCCAAAGTTCCCAATTGGCAAAGGAGTACCTACCACAGTTCCATATCCACAAAGCTTCAAAGTACACAGTTCAGGATCTCTACTACCAGAAGCTAACATAAGAATTAAGTTAGCATATTCAAAACTAGAATGCCACTTTATCTAAAGAAGAAAACATTCGACCAATGTGAATGGTGCAGTGGTCTTCTTCCAGAGAAATAGAAGGGATAGAGAATGAGCGTCAACATGCGCAGAAGGTCTAATCAAGTTGGGCGCCATATTCCAGGTCTTCGTGTCATTTTGTATATAGGTGGTAATCTATAAGTAATCAAATATCAATTTGCTATTTTCAACCATACGGGGAGCAATTTAAGTTTAGTGAAATTCTATCATTTATTATGGTTAGTTAACATTAATATGATTTATTTAATTATCAGTTTCAAAACTGCGTACAATATTGGTATACAATACATTAAATATACGAATATTCTGACAAAAGACGGAGTACGGACAGATGACCTTTTCGTCGTTAAACACTCGAAATAATATTAAATAAGTATTTACAATATTTCATGTTTACTTGTACTGAATTACGCGTTTCAATTTAAAATTTTTGCAAATTTGGTAAAAATTGTTCTGAACAACTTTTTGTTCAAGTTGTATATTCATAAAAAACATTTGGTTCATAATTATTTTTGATGATTACCTACCTTGTATTTTTAATATAAACCTAGAAAAATATGTTTTTGTTTTATTTTTTTTTTATTCGTCCCTTCAAATTGTGTTACAAAAACTGTTACATAACATGTCCTCTAACAAATATTTTCATAATACATAAACATCATTGATTTTATTAAGGGTATTATTATTAGTATTTATCCTGGTTTTTGTCGACAATAAAAACTCAATCTTGTAATAGAACATCAATTTTATATTTCGTAAAATTATTTTGATACAAATTCAATTTGTCAAAATTCAAGTCATTAATATATTGATAAACAACCCAAATTATTCCTAAATATTTTATTATAAAAAAAACTGTTACCGGTAAGTTTGTAAAACACATTATGGTTTGTCGTAATACTAGAAAAAATCATTTATTTTTTGCACAAAAGAAGCTTGTCGATCCTTATTTGTCCATAACAAAATTCTGTATGTACAACATACATATACCTAATTTATTATTAAGAAAATTAGATTATATGATCTCAGAATTTTAAGAAATTTTTTTTAAGATAAAATAGTTTCTTCTCAACTGTAATATTGTCAACTTTGGCCTGTATTTTATCTATTTAAAAACATGGGATTGACAATCCCCTTACTAAAATACATACTGGAAGGTACCGATTAAGTTTTATTGCATCAAATACCTTTGCTATAAATCCTGGCTCACAATTTAAGGCCATTGCAAAATGCTTTTGAACTTCATCATAGATTTTACAAGAATAAAAGTGTAATATTGAAACAAAGTAACATTGTAAGCTTCATGACTAATAGTCTCATTTTTAACACTCTTTTAAATATCATCTCGTTAACAATTATGAATATTATATGATTTTTCTCAGTGATTTGTGGTACAGATACAAATTAATATATGCCCCATAACAGTTTTTAAATAAGAAACTTCTGCCTACAGATTTAATTTTCCTATTGGCATAATACTATTTCTTCCTATATAAATCTTGCCATTTTTTCAGTCCAATGTGCCTTGTTTTTACAGTAGTAGGAATACTAAAAATGTTGACTATAGAACTTGATACTATGTTTGAAAAAGCATTCATACCTGTAACTGTGCATAAATCTAATTAACTGAATTCTCCTCCTCTTGACACTCTGAACACTGCTGCTGCTAATGTTAGAAATATTTAGCACAAAACTACAACTACCTACAACAAACTTTACAATAAATATGTTATATTTTCGCTGTTCGATTAAAATACCCTATCTTATGTTTTCTTTTCCTCCAAATAATCTTCTTGTCAAGTAAGGACCAATCTTATTTGACATATTTCTGGTACACTTGAACTTGTGCTTTCATGGACACTATAAGAGTGCACTGTTTTACAGAAGCACGAACATTGATTCCAAGTATCTTCTTCCTCCACACGTAATAAAAAACATCCTCTTTAAATGGCCACATCATACACTTATTTTTGACCATTCCCAATTACAATCACGATTTTTACAAATCGCCTTTAGGAAAACTAAAAATAAACAGTTTTGGATCATCTGTAAACACGATTATGTTGTATAAACTTACACATGAAAACTAATCATTTTTCCCGGCGTATTAGCTTTCTTAGAAGGACTATGACAATATACAACAAGCCTTTTTGAATTAGTGTTTAGAATAATTGAGATAATAATAAATTTTAACTAGATAACAACACAAACGAAAAAAAAAAAAACAAACAGATGTCAATTAAAGAGGGGAAGTGACAGCGAGACCTGGAAGATGTCTGCCATCTTGCCGTCGACAAAAATTTGGATGCGCACTCTTCGAAGCTCATTCTCCCACTTCCATATCTCTGTCTTCTTCCCAGTGCAGTGGTCTTCTTCATGCTGACGAATCGTGACATTATGGCTACGTGCAGCTGGTGATTTTGATCTTCCATCGTTGGCGATCTTCCGCCTCTCGGAGATTTGATTGAAATGGATGACCTGTAATATTTGCTATTTGGTCAAGCCATCTTGATGGTGATCGTCCTCTGGATCTTCGGCTCTGTATCTTCTACTTTGCCTTGTTCTTCAAGGTTGTCTTTACCTCTGCGAGTGATATGACCGAAGTTTTGCAGGATGCGTCTACGGCAGATGGTGGATAATCCAATAATGTGATGCCGGTTCATTGAGAATTGACTGGTTCGTTCTTCGAGCTGTCCATGGGATACGGAGCATTCTCCTCCAGCACCACATCGCAAATGCATCTATACGGTGTCTATCAGCGCTCTTGACGGTCCATGACTCAGACCCGTATAGGAATATGGAGAACAGCAAAAATTGAACAAGGGTATATAAGGAAGGGAACAAGGGAGTCCCAGTGGTACTCACGAGGAATTGAGAGACCGAGAAGAGGACCAAATTTGAGATGGGACCATGATAATAGAAAATTAGAAGGGATAACTTGGGTCCGCAGAGCCAACAATAGACGACAATGAGCCCAACTACAGAGAGAGCAAATGATTATGATGATGAATTTAGCCATATATTGCTTAAAGAATCATCAAAATCAGCCCACCATAACAAAATATATTGAACTTCAAAATATCTGAACATTTTAAAGGGTCCGTTTTACATTCGGTCAGTGTAGTATCGATATTAAAGTAACAACTTATTTTTTTTTGCCAGGTAAATTATTACGATTACATAGTTTTCTTGTCAACAATCCATTTGTAGCGAATGTAAATTCCAATAATTTAAGTAATCACTGAAAAATTTGTCGCCACTTTGTGAGATAACCATTTGCCCTATTCTGAACCGCTTCAAACTGGTAATTTAAGCTTCAAAACGCGCTATAAAAATATCCGGACTAGTTTAACAGGAAATTTGTCATTAAAAATAATAATCTATGATTGATAATTAAATCACGATAGCACCTTAAATATCATACGATCAAAAAAATGAAGTAAGAGATGGCACGGAACTGACGATCGTTGATGTACAATATCTATAATTTTACATAATATGAAATTTCATTTCATCAAAATACTTTACTTTGAATGGGGTAGACAGTGATTCAGTATTAAAACTAAAAGAATTTCGGACTTGATGAATTCTTCTGGATTTTCAATCATTTCATAAGTCACCATTCATAGCACAGATACAAAAAAACTTTGATATACATTAGATTTTGAATTAACAGCAAATTGTTAGTTAAATCTGTATGTACAGGGTGGGTCAAATTCGACGCTTTTAAATGGAAACACCCTTTTCTATAGGAGATTGACGAAAACGGTGTCTGGAGCTCAATTTTCATCAAAAACATGACGGTGAAAACCGCATATCTGTTACCGTCTCGGAGTTACGGGGTGTTTTTCAAAAATGTGCATTTTTAACAAATCGCTGTAACTTTTTTACTATGGAAAATCTTGAATTTCTATGAAAACATTTCCAAAGCACCTTTTTACGTAGAATTTAATGGTTTAAGTATATTTTTTTTTAAATTAATAATTTAAGGGTTATAAACAGAAAATGTATTTTTTATTTGGGACACTCTATATTTTTAATTGACTGAAAAGAATTTAAAATTATCTTTCCAAAAATATAGCACATTTGATATATTGTTATAATCCCCTTCGAAATACAGAATTTTTAAAAGTTCGCCACTTTTAACTAGTAGGCTTTGGACCCCTTATTGATGATATGCCCTTAATGGAACTCGAAAACATATTTTTCCAGGAAGACGACGCACCGCCTCTGAACGCTGAAGTTATCAGCAAATTTTTGCAGCCAATTTCAAGAATAATTGAATAGCTAACGAAGATCCCAGACGTTGGCCGTCGAGGCCGCCTGACTATCTGCCCATGGATCTAATCCTATGGATATATTTGCGGAAGAATAAAGGTTCCTTATTCTTCCGTATTATCTAGACAAGAATTAGAAATACTGAGCAGTTATGAGAGGGTATCTTTCACCCCGACTGAGTTAATGAATTCCGCGAGAAATGTTCAAAAACTGCCTCGTCTGTCCATAACAGAAGACGGTCGATATGTCGAACACCTGTAGCAAAATATCATGTCTTGGTTTGCTATTTATTTTTATTGTTATTAGATATAGTTTAAATGTGTTGATGTTGACAGATGGAAACTTTTATTTTTAATTTAGAAAGAGGTACTAAAAAGTCAAATAATTTGGCGGCAAATTGTTTAAAAAATATCAAAATCGGCCCACTACAACAAAATATATTACATTTTAAAATATGCCGGTGAAAATATTATCGTTCTCAGTTACCAATTATATATTAATCTTTATTGTTACCTACTGCGTTTTGAATTAATAGCAAATTTCCAGTCAAACAGCTCCGGATATTAAAAAAAAATGTTTTAAAGTTAAACATACTGGTTTAAAGCGGTTCGCATTTGTTAAGTGGCTGTCTTAATGAAGTGGAAGCGAATTTTTGTGTCATGAAATTTGTTATTTAAATATATCGATCATAATGTTTGTAATCAATTAAGTGTTTATTAATATCTATTAGAAAACTTGTTCCATAATTCCTTCTATATTGAAAACACAACATAACATTAAAATTAGTAGCTTTAACCAAGAGGGGAATTATATATGAACGTGGCTAAGGTCAGTAACGAAAGTTCTTGAAAAAATGTATGGTATGCAGCAAACACTTTTTAACAGGTAAGTAGTCAAATTACAGTATAAATAGGTTTTCTACTAATAATTGTGATATACTACTAAGTTTATTTTATTTAAAATTATTTTGAAAACATCCCAAATAAATAAAAAATATGAAAGTTGTATTTTTTGAATCGAACACCCTATATATTATTACATTTTTAGTTTCTACGATTAAAATAAAGGTAAATTTGATTAAGATTTGCCGCATTTTAATCTTACCGTTTTTGAAATATTTCCAATTTTGTGAAAATGCAGTTACAATTTTAATCTACGACAATGTCATTATGACACATTTAACATTGTCATTTGGATGTCATTATGGCTTTCATAATAGTACTAAGGCTATTATGAATTCATAATAACACGCAAACTTTAAAATAAGAAACAAGCAAAAAAAGGTACCTAAATACGTTTATTTATTGTAAACATTAATTATAATATCAGTGCAATTGGTTAAATTAATTCCAGATGATGACAGGTAAGTTGAATTTTTAGAAAGTAAATTTATTTCCTGAGTGCTTGAACTTGTTGAAGACCCATCATCGCCAGAAATGTTACCCAAAATATTACATGACACTTTTTTCTTATTTTCTTTGGAATTTTCTATATAGCTCTCTGCCACTGTGTTAGAGCGCCAACCACCATATCTTTTAACAGTTAATAAATCCACTCCTGAATCTGCAAGCAACGACGCAGATGATCTACGGAAACAATGTCCAGTGTATTGTAGTGGATTTGCAAGACTTAGGAACAATGCTATTTTATACGGCATTTTCCCTAAAGTATTAATACCAAAGGGTCAAATGTCGCAATGCGAGACTCAATATCTTACCGCTACTTTACGACAAGTCGTATTTATATACTCTGCGCTGTGCTCGACATTTTGTGGAAACGACCCCAGCTCACCTGATGATGGGGTAGGGCCCCGAAATCGGTAGTGAGAGCAGGTTGATCCACATTATGTCGAACACAGCGTGGAATTAATTTCTATATTAGCAGTTCAAGGCAAGAAACTCTTATATTATAATCTTATCTATACTCTTTGAGAATTTGTTACAACTTTCTAAAATCAATCAATAAAATATTCCTTGGATATGTTGACATATGAGGTCTAAATTACAAGAAAATGCATAACTTGGCGAGATAGGTAAGAAATGTAGGTAACAAATGATTATTTAAATTAAACAAGTTATTGTCGGTTAAAGCTAGTAATTATTTAATACAAATTTTTAGACACTCTGTATAAACTAGTATAATTTTTATTATTACATTATCATATTTATAGGAAATAGAAGAACTTCAGTATAATATCTGTGTCTAAAAACTTAAATACGCCTAGAGAAATGAAGCATTAAAGTTGTTACTATGATCAAATCCTTTGACTTTAATAAAAATCGATGGTTTAGTAATAGATATGAAAAGCGTTTTTTGTCATTTCTCCTAAAGTATAGTTTTCATAACTTTGGACGTTTTCTGCGAAAAGATGACCTCATAGATTCCAAAGAGTTTGAATTTAATGTGTTCATGCATCCAGATAGTCCTCGAAAAGAATTTTCTTGTCGAATCATTATCATTACTGATGATGAACGAAATATTTTTGCATCGATTAGGCATCTGCCTAAAGGGCATAACAGTGGCTGGTTCATTTCTATGTAATGGTGCGCCCCCTACCGGGTAAGGGAATGAAAGAGATTACCTAATCGATAAACTTCGTTTTATAAGCCTCAGCTCGATATTTTTTGTAGCAGGAAGCTTTAAAATGAAGTTTGAATATCATTAAATAATAAAATAGATTTCTGTGACTCTTGCATTACATTGAGTTTATCTATATGGATATAGGTGGTATCTTTGGTGGTATTTATGCCATTTAATACAAAAATATAGATAAAACAAAGATAAAACAGATAATAGTGGAGTGCCTTAAAGCACAGCTTAAAGCCTCTGTGATATATAAACCTCAGAATTCAATAACTTTGAAGCAATTTTTACAATTTTTTTGCATTGTTTTTAATAAGATATATATTACAAAGTTTACCCATTAAAGTTCGTTGGTTTTTAGTATTTAAATAAACACACGTATAAAAATTCATACATAAAAATCCGGGTTCTGAAAAAGCTCCGTATAAATGTTTCTTATATGAGATTTTCACTACGAACCTTTATCAAAATATGTGTGCAATAGTAGTTCACATTTCAAAAATATTTTCATAAGTAGATATACAGGACGAGTCAAATATATTTTTACATTAAGGTTTCTTTTTGAATGAAATGCTGTATATTTTATTAGTTCAGTGGATTTGCTATAAAATTCCCGTTCCAAAAATACTTTAAAGTATACTGACTGGTTTTTGAATTATGTCCATTTATAAATACTAAATTTTGAACACAATTAATAACACTCTAAATTATGAAATAGCGAATTTTCAATATCTATTTTTAGATAATAATTATTTTATGCAATTAATTAACAATAATAATAATTAATATATTTTTTGAGCAGTAAAAAGAATTGGAAAAGAGAAAGTTTACTCAGCATTAAAAAGACCATCCCATAATATGATATACTGATGCTTCCAAAACTAAAGCAGGGACAGGGATAGGCATCCTACCGGTAGCATTTTATATTTTTTTCCATAGGAACTGTTAAAATTCTATCTATCAAAAATAGTAGATAAAATAGTACTTTAACCGCAAGGGTCGATTAAATGATACTTCAGCAGCGAGGATAGATTAAAAACTTTATTTCTTCTCGCACGTTTTTTAATTGCTTCAATTGATTTCAATGGAAGTAGTTTGGATATGGCGTTTGTTGCCTCAGCCTGAATATCTGTTGGTAATTTACTTATTTCGTTTTGAGCCATTTCTGGCTCCAATTCAATCAGCAATCGACACGAAAGAGAATTAAAAAATATTGACAAACTGACAACTAAACATACAGCTTTATTTATTTGTCAAATTACATAGAAACCAACGCCAACCCAGCACAATATTTTTTCTACTCGTAATAAATTATGTAAGTGTAAAAGTGTTTTGATGTATTGTGGTGATTTAGTGTTTTTATTTTGATAAATTATTCCTTGAAATAATAATTTCTGAATATTTTTTAAAACGTAACTCGCGATAAAATTGCATTTTCGTCTCCCAAAATTAATTCACTCCCGATTTCAACGCTCGTGAATTAATCTTTTCGATCGACGATAAAATACCATTTTGTCGTCTTGTATAAAAAATAACTATTAATAATTTTGAACAAATAAATAATTTCTTATACATTAGGGTAAAAAACAACCCTTCAATTTACCCTGTGTAATAAGCCAAATACTAAAATTTTTACCAAAAGAATTAATAATTTATCGATTTATATAGTTTGCTAAAAAATTCGTGAAAATAGGGCTAAAAGTAAAAAAAAACGTAACACTTTAATCCTGACGCAAAAATTTTCCTTAAGACTTTAAGAGCCTAACATGCTTGGTCTTGCAGAAGCCTTTGCACTGCTCGGTCTTGGTCTTATTCTTTTCAAGATCAGTCTGGCTCATCACTAGTTTTATCTAAAATATTTCATAAACCACTCTAAATTCAGACATCAAAATAATGCTGTATTGTTCGTTTATGTTTTTATTCCCTTTCCATATTTCTTAAACAAGAGAAAGTATAATTCCCATGTTTTGCTTGAAACTCTTCTAATAATAGTAACAAAACAATCATCATACAATAAATTTTTAGTTCATTAACAAAATTAATCTTTATTTTCATCTCTCATTCGCATTTTCCAAACAGCAGAAAGTAAAAATAAATACATGCATTATGTATACTTATCTCAAAAAAGAATACAGTGTTTAATAACAAAACATTCGAGAGGTTATAGTGTAATGCCAAATACGTGCAGTTCGATCAATACAATTTTGCAAAGTCATTCACGCTTGTGCAATTCCCTCATAACTAATGTTTAGGAAAGAAGAGCACTCAATCTATCTCTCTCTTCTTTGTAAAAATAGAATCGGTTATATTTTCTGGATAGTGTCGTCGGATGGCAATAGTGTATCACCCAAACATGACCTCAGATTAGGTCAGTAAGTACTAACAGAGAAAAAAGAAAAATTATCCCGATATCTTCGCCAGCAGGACACAGTAATATACAGGGTGTTCTTCATGCAATGTTAATATTATATTCTCTGTGTTTGGAATTTTTTACGATACGGTAATCACAAAACATTTTCCAATGCACGTCATCAACTTTTAGTGAAAGGCGATGGCGACAGCGCTGCCAGATTGTGATGAATTTATGAGATGAATCTCAATGTAAAATTGGGAAACAATGTATTTATGTTTTATTTTATTACATGTTTTAAAGATTTTTACTTTTTATTTTTAATTTAATAATTAATACTTTAGTAATTAATTGATTTATTGGTTTTATAGCTTATTTTACTTACTACTTATTGGCAAAAACTAGTCCATTATGAAGATTATTCTAAGCGTTATTATGGGTTATTTATTTATTTATTGATGGACATCTTACAACGCCATAAGTGGTAATAACAAGTAAGAGGATGCCATTAATGCACAAACTAAAATTCACAGAATTTGCTAAAAACTAACGTAGAAATAGTTTTCAAAGTATAATGTGCTTACCAATCAACTTACTTCTCTGACTGCAGTCAAGGATAATATATATTATATGTTCCCGTCATCCCTTCGTAGGACATAGGGCTTCTAAGAGATGTTTCCATCTGATCGTATTCTGAGCTGTCTGTTTAATCTCTCCCCATGTTTTCCCGACCTCTTGGGCTTCAAGTGTTCTTGTCCAGGTATTCCTTGGTCTTCCCTTGGCACGTCTTCCCTGTGAAAGTGCCTGTCTAGCGATATCTCTGTGGGGTATGCGCAAAATGTGCCCAATCCAGCCCCACTTTCTTTTCTTAATTTCGATATCTATTCGATTTTGTGATGTTCTTCTCCACAGTTCTTCGTTGTTAATTTTATTATATAATACTTGTTAACAAACACCTGTAGACGATCCATGAGACCACGCGTAACCTTCCATGTTTCGCATCCATAAAGCAAAATAGATTTGACATTGCTATTGAAGAGCTGGACTTTAGTTTTTTTGCTATATATAGAGGAGTTCCACACAGGTGTAAGCATGCCAAAAGCTCTTTGTGCCTTCAAAATCCTTTCCTCTATATCTTTCTCTGTGCCCCCATCGCTGTGAACCATACTTCCCAGGTACTGAAATTCATCAACTCTTTCGATGGCTCGGAGAGGTATAGATCTTGGTTGTTGGGAGTATTTGACCTCATTTCTTTGGTTTTCGCCACGTTGATTTGAAGACCGACATTATTACCTTCCTCTTGGAGTCTAAGAAGTTTTTGAGACATATCCGAATGTGAATGGGAAAAGATGCATAGATCGTCTGCGTAATCCAGGTCTTCTAGCCTACTTAAGAGTCCCCATTGTATCCCTAGTGGTTCTTTAAATGCTCTATTTAGTGCTACATCCAGAACAATGTTAAAGAGTAGCGGCAAAAGTATACAGCCTTGTTTTACACCTACTGCAATAGAAATTTTCTCCCCCACTTAACCTTTATGTAATACACAGCTTGTAGCATCATGATAAAGCATTTTAATCATGCGGATTATTTTTTCGGGTATTCCTTTTTCTCTCAAAGCTTTCCAAATGGCTATGTGTTTTATAGTATCGAATGCTCTTTGAAAATCCACGAACACCATGTATAATGGCGATCTGAACTCTTGAGATTGCTCTATTATTATTCTGAGAGTATTAATTTGGTCGATACATGATCTTTTAGGCATAAAGCCTGCTTGTTCTTTTCTCAAAGTCGGTTCAAAGGCATTTGATATTCTTTTTTGGATGACTGTAGCAATTATCTTGTTAATGGTGTTAAGTAAGGTAATGCCTCGCCAGTTCTTACACTGGGATAAGTCGCCCTTCTTGGGGAGTTTTACAATAAGTGCTTCTTTCCACGTTGACGGGATATGTCCTGTTTCCCAACTGATTTTTATTATTGTCTCTAGTAGCTGTGCAATTATTTCTGGGTGTATCTTAAATAGTTCAGCGGGTATATTATCAGGACCTGCCGCTTTGCCAGTTTTAAGCTGTGATAATGCTTGCTTAATTTCTTGAATCGATGGAGCACGTGTTGCGATTCTAGATTTGCAGTTCTCTGTTGGAGACGTTGGTACCTCATCAATATCATTTGATACCTGTTGAGGTTCACTAAAAAATGCTGTCCATCTGTGCAGCTGATGCTCTTTTGAGGTCAGTATATTTCATTCTTTATCTTTCACTATGGGACATTCCCATAGTGAAAAAAAAGTATAATGTAAGTCAAGGATAATAAAGGACCTTTATTGTTATGTTCTCGTTCAAAATATTAGTTTCACATAGAAGCTACAAGTTCTTTGCTTCGACTGTTTAAATGCTTCGGCATATTTTCAACACACAATTTCAAAAAATCGCAATACAAAAGCTCGAAAATTTAGTTAAGACGATATTATATAAAATAATGAGAGATATTATGATAATTACTGTCAAATAATAAACGACGACGTTGCTGAACACGGCACAATGTGACCAACATAGCGATAATAAAATTTGGTTTAATCAAATTTTTGCAGCTTTAGTCTAAATAAAATATATATTACAAACAATTGCTCTAAAAAGTAAAATGCAGAGCTGCACGGTGTCTTACACTTTAAAACAAATTTAAACATTTTTTCAAAATTTAATTTAGACGTGCATAGGAAAAAGTTTTGCGATTACCGTATATTGTTAGTCTACGTAAAAATATTCCTTTATAATAAAGAATTTTTCTTTCTTTTTGCCTGTAGGAAAGTACAGAATTTAAGTTTTCCAAATAACTTATTAATTTACATTTTTTTTTTCTAGTACTAACTCAATTTATAAGAATCTATATAATCATCACCCTATACATTAACTTTTATCTTACACTCTTTTTTAATTTTTTTATGTCTCAATTATTTATACTTGCTTTAGTAAATGATTGCGTTGTGTGTTTTAAAATAACAAATTAACTAATAAGTGTTATTGATATAAAAAAGTTTAAAAAAATATAATGTTGAAATAAGATGGTTGCAGAATTTTGTAATGTTGGAAATTTTATGGCTTTGATGAAATGATTTCCGCTGAGCTTTGAGCTTAAAATTGTGTATTATTTCGGTTAATCTGAGTATAAATTTAACTAAATTAATTTGCATTTAATTGTGAGAATATTATAAGATATGGCTTGAAGTACTTATAAAAGAAACATAATTATATTCAAATCTTGAATGCCCATTTATCTAAAGAAGAAAATGTCCGACCAATGTGTACTAAAAGTCAAGACCTATGCATGCGAAACCTGTTCACCATCTGTACACTTAAAACGGACATTATAAGGAAACTCGAAGTCGTACAACGCCCAATGGAACGAAATAGGCTGGGAATAACCAAGAAAGACCGTAAAAGAATAGAGTGCATACGAAAAAAAAAACAGGTAATAGATGTCATCAACAGAATCAAATCCCACAGGTTGCAATGGACAGGACACCTGGCAAGAAGAGCGGACTACAGATGGACTACAAAAATACACAATACAGTATGGTACTCACGAGAAATTAAGAGAACTAGAACCAAACCTGAGATAGGACCATGACACAAATTAACTACAACAGATGCGAAAGAAAGCGACTGCATCGGAAACCGCTCGGCAAACCCCACACGCCTGTAGAGTGGTGTAAATACACCAGTCGTTTAGTCCGGAAACCTATGCTGTGTCGTATTCGCTTGCTGGAATGACATAGTGCGTGGTTATATGTTTCTTTTTAAAAACGGGTGTAGGATTTTTGTTGAACTTTTGAACTGGTAGTTCTAAGTTTTGGTAATTTGTATATCTTATTTAAAATGGGATACAAATGTGTTTATTTATAAGGAAAAAAAAAGATATTTATAGTATTAAAAATTAATTTATTTAACAAAATTTAATTAAAAATGTGACAAAATAGTACCTTTCTATTGGTTCTATCGGACTTTTTTCGACTATATAAATCTTTATTTGTAAACTTTAATACATAAAATATTTTCAATCTAATAAATCATTTAACGATGTAAATAAGAGGAAATTTCTCACATGGGTGGTCAAATTCTATAGTTTTCATTATATCAAACAGCCTCTGAGAAATGTTTTCAACTCAAAATGCCTTTAATTATGTTTGACTACATCAATTAAAAGGATCTTCAAATACATCAATGTGATATTTGTCTAAAATTTGCAAAAGAATCCGAATCTCTGGATAACTCGAAATTATTTACCCATTTAAAAGCCTTTGATCATGAAAGTGGAAAAATTTGTTTATTTTATTTACTGGAAATGGAATAATTATTTATATTAAATTTTGATGAGTTTTGCACTGAAGAAAACATTCAGAGGCTGTTTGATATAATGAAAACTATAGAATTTGACCACCCTTGTGAGAAATTTCCTCTTATTTACATCATTAAATTATTTATTAGATTGAAAATATTTTATGCATTAAAGTTTACAGAAAATAAAGATTTATATAGTCCAAAAAAGCCCGATAGAACCAATAGAAAGGTAACTATTTTGTCACATCTTTAATTAAATTTTGTTAAATAAATTAATTTTTTATGCTATAAATATCTTTTTTTTCCTAATCTCCTACGAACTGAAATAATATGACGAGCAATCTATTAAATTACTGTGAGATTATATGCCTCGGTAACATATTGGTGCAGATTATTTTCACCCAAACAGATAATAACCCAAACTATACATTGATGCGGATTGTCTATGAACTCTTTCTGAAGCTCACAGAAACCTGAACGCGTAATTCGGTGTTCTTTCGCATCTGTTACAGGTAATTTGTGACCATGATATTAGTAAATTAGCAGGGATAACTTGGGCCAGCATAGTAACAATTGACAACAATATGCGCAATTACAAAGAGAGTATCTAAATATGTGAGGGAGGCTACATTGTATATGGAAATGGTTGAATAAGCTGAAAATGATGATGATGATGATGATGTATGAACCAAGACATATTGCAAATACAGACATTAATTTATGTATTATTATTTAAAATAAGGCAGTAATTTAAAATTTAAGTTATACTTTGTTTCATTTTCTTCCCTCTTGAAACTCCTGCGGATATTGTGTGTTATATGGGTAGAGTTTCAAGAGTTTTTTTTTTTTGGTTAATATATAGAATGTCAGAATGTCCCATTATAAGATCATCTTATAAAGACATCTATAAATAGGATATCATCCAAACATCCTGACATCCTGTAGATGTCTCAGAATATAATATCCTATGGATATCTCTGTCGTATATCTAATGTACATCCAGCTGAGATATCCAGACATGCTCATGATAATAAAATATCCTAACAATATCGTCTAGATATTTAGGAAAAATAAATAATGTACTACTTTTTATATTACATAAAATGCAATAAACCATACAGATAGATATATATTACGTCAAGGCAACAAAATATCCTGTTGGTATCTTCTGGATAACCTGGATGTTTATGAGCTTGGCCACTCCCAGTAATACAGAGAATTTAAAATGCCTGCGCAAAAATTTTCCCACAATCCATCTCGACAGTTGTTTATTTTTGATGGTTTTTGCATTCTGTATTATTCAGTTCTTTGATTTAGTGAGATTCGAGGTCAATTCGGTCGTTTGTCGATATTGAATGGGCTTAAAATGACTGAAACTAACAAAACTGGTTGAGTTTGACTTAGTTTTTTCTTATACTCATAGTTCTAGCCTTGTTCTAGCAGAAATTCTATCCTATCCTCAACTAATGTCGAAAAACGACGAAAAACTCAGGGTCTCACATTGAAGAATTTGTGACAAAATTATAGGTGAAAATTTGTTGAAAATCGCTTGTTCTTTATCCCTAAACCCATTTTCGTGTTTGATCTATTCAAACAGAAATCCTATTTTTGGGTTTAAATTGTGAATTTCTGGAATGTGTGGTGTTAGAAATTATACTAATTTCCGTTTTTTTTCGATGGTACAGTATAAATTGAAAGCTCTTAACTCATATAAATAAACTTTTAAATTTTGACGCAAAATTCATTGACATAATATGTAGGTATATTTTAGAGCTGTTAATAAAAATATCCAATGAATAACGTCAAAATGTGGCTAAATGAAACTAAATCACGAACGTTTTTACTATAAACTAAGGATGAAGTAAGTATTGTCAAATAACAGTCCTCATATAATGTCCTAAAAATATTCTATAATGCTCCCAACATCATCTTTGTATTATCCTGGAAATATCCCAAATAATTGTAAAACGCTTGCCTAGGGATGTCTTGAAGATGACTTTTTTTGTCCCATCTGGATATCCCATAAATATCCTCCTCTGGTTTTTGGATATCCCTAAGATATTTACTATATCCTTGGTGGATATCCTCAAGATATCTATAGGATTGTGTTGTGTTATATGGGTAAGATAAATAAACAAAATTATATTTACTTTATATCAAAGGTATTGCTAATCTGTCAATGTAATGCACGTTAATATATTCAAATTATACAATTTGTTATTGTGTTTTAGTGAAAATAATATGTATCAATGACCATATTAATCGTAAAAATAACAATGAAGCAAACTCATATTATTGTATATTGTAAGACGGCTATTGTTTTTAATGATTGATTGTATTAATACGTCATATTAATTTCACAATTCGGTATTACAACAGTTGTTTCGGAATTAATATTTGTTTATGGTAACAATAACATATTACTATAAATAATAATAATTTTGTAATAAATACGATTTTTTATGTTCTTCCTTGATATGTTCTATAACTATATCTACTATGTCTTTAAATTGGTTGGGACTGAAATTGGCTCGGAAATACGTCTTGAGGGAAAATAATTGACTAATTTAAATTATCCAAAAACTCGCGAAGAATTGAAATGTTCACTTCTCGTTAACACTGAACATTTTCTAGTGATTTTAACAAATTCGCAAATGATTCGCAAATGATTACAAACTGGTTTATGAAAATCAATGTAATTTGGTGTAATAGTATATTAATTATACCTAAGACATAGGGCGGCGCCCAATGGTGGCGCCTCTCATACGCCGTGGAGGCTTCAAAAAGAACAACAGTTTGTAACGCGGGGTAAACAGCTGACCCAAATTCTGTACACTAAATCTCCTAAAGAATTCCGGAATACCTCCTGGGAAATCCCATATATATTTTTTTCTGATTTATTCCTGATACTGTTGAGCATAGGAAATTTGTAATTAGTTTCAAACTTTACAGAAAGTTGAAAAAAGTATCCAAAATCGACTCGATAAAAAAGAGTTGGGTTTGGTTTGGTTCGGCTCATTAGTTTTTTTTCACAACAAAGGGCCGTCCTCTGCCGGAAACACTGCGACCTGTGAGGCCTATTTTTGCTTTGCTCATTAGTTTGGTCGATTCCTATTCTTAAATCATCTATCTCTTCCTCTTTATTTTCAAAAATACTTTCTTCGGCTATTTGCGAATCATCAATGACAGATTCAGCTTCATCACTTACTGCAGATTGTTCTTCTGAATTTTTTGGTATAGTGGTCGAGTTCCATGAAAAATTTTCAACTTGCATTCCCAGCTTTTCAGTTACAGCAAGTGCTGCCTGCAAAGAGTCCATCACAATATTCTCAATGTATTGATCAGTAAATGCATTTTCAATATCTTTCACATCATTATTTGCACTCTGCGCTTCAATTTGTGCATCGTTTTGGCCCTTAGAACGAACTCTTTCAAATCTTTTCTGCTCTCTTGGGAAACGTATTATAGCTCTTAAATCATGGGTAATATTATTAATCGATCTAATTCTGTCCAATCGTTGCAGTATGTCTTTAATACTATAATTTACTACCGTAGATTGCGTTGTTGTCATGGACCTTGTGGCTCGGAATATTTTCTCACAGCTTTGACTGCTAAAAAGCAAAGGAAGGAACATATCCTCTGTGAGGTTTGGATTTTCTCGAAAATGTATAATTAAATTAATCAGAGCATGAGCGTTCAACTCGATGCATGTGTAACATGAAATAAAATGTTCTCCAATTTTCTTATTATTCATCATATTAGCTATTTACGCCAAATACGTAAAAAAAACACACAATACCATAAATTATATAACCTTATTTTTAAATCCAAATTTTCTTCCAAATAGGAACATATAACTAAATTCACCATTCTTAAATGTATTGTTATTTTATTTATTCCTTGGTTCCTGCACCCTCAGCAACAGTATTAAATAATTCAAGGACTTCAATGGAACATATTTTTTGAGCTGCCTTAAAATTAATTTTATCTTCCAATTTTAGATTAGTCCTAGTCCGCAGCAGTTCAGTCGAGAATTCAGTGTTATTTTGCTTTCAGATAATAAGCTTCTTAATTTATGTGTTTTTGTATAAAAAACCAATACACCGAGCAATACACCAAATATTGTAATCCTCGCCAAACTAATTCAAACAGAAACAAAAGCGCGGGCACCATTATGACGTCACTGGATACTAATGGCATCTGTTATATGTCATTATTATTAAAGAAATGTCTATGTTAACTTTGATTTTATAACCCACCGACGCGACGTCATCAAATAATGACAGGAAAACGACGCGTTTGCAGTAAAAACATGCATTTTTTAATCGCTTATATTTCGGATAGATCTTTTTTTAATTTTCTACTTTTCGTCTGTGGGGCTTTTGTAATTAATTATTTGTAAGCTTCATTCAGAACCTCGCAATTAGTGGAATAAATTAGTAGTTTCAATTAGCGTAAAAATTTATTCCTTTAATTTGAATGTAAGCATTCAGAACGTCAAAATTAGTGGTAGACATTTTCAATTAGTAGGAAAAGTTATCAAACTTTTAACTTTTCCACTAATTATACTTCAAAATTTGCGAGAAATGTCATATTGGTCTTTCATAATCTTCCGTCAAGAGAAATTGTTGTTAGAAATCAAAAGTTGATTGTTTTATAAAACCTGTATACTTCCTGGGAAATCCTGTACACCTCCTGGAAAATCCACATACTTTTAGGAAATCCTTTATACTTCCTGGTACTTCCTAGGAAATCCCGCGTACTTCCTTTCGAATGTACACCTACCTCCTGCAGCTGTTCACCCCTCGGTTTGTATTGAAATGAAATTTTGTGAGCATATGTAGCACATTTTAAAAATATATATCAAAGTTTTGTTTTTTGTAATGGACCCTATTCCCTATATATTAATTGATTTTCGGATTCTGGGAGAAAAATAAAGATGAGTTTTATAAAAGACTATATGACTAAAATGTAAGGTTTTTGAGATATTTAACATTTTCTAGAAATAAAGAACAATTTTTAAATTACAATAAAAGCTACCTAAATTGGAATTTACCCGGTATAACCTAATATGTAGTTAAATTAACTATTGTACTTTAAGTCAAATTAAAACTTGATCCAGTAAGTTATACAGGATGAGACAAAATTAATATTGAACATTGGTCACCTTCAAAAGTATGTTACTCTTTTATTTAAAATGGAACACCCAGTATATTCTTACGATATTCAATGGAGAATTCATGTCTCTTCAAAATACTATTAAGCTTACCTATCCCTCAAACAAATATTTTCTTAGATATTTTCATTTACATGATTTGATCTGAGTAGATCTTTATTATTTGATAAAATCTAGAGTGGCTGTGATATGTCTGACGTTACTTCAACATGGCTGTCTAATTAGCAGCGGCGTGCGGTCCATGGAAGCGCGGGAAGCGCCGCTTCCATAAACTTTTTAAAGATAAAAAAATAAATAGTTAAACGTTAATAATACTGTTATTTTATAACAAAAGATTAATTTAATTTGTTAAAATTATTTATTTGAAACCTTACATAAACGTATCTAGTAAATTTAATTAGCCTCTTACAGCATGGATGCGCGCCTGGGAATCGCCGCCGGTCGCCTATGCTTCCTTCATGTAGGTGTTATTGACCTCGAACGCAAACGACAAATTTAAGCCGGAAAATCGCGCACAGTTGCTAGCCAAGGCAGCGATTTTTCGGTCGCCTTCCTCGACTTTTAATTTATCGGGACGGGTTCGCTTGCGATTTTATAGGTAATATTATAATAAATTAAATCCAAAATTTTATGATGATGTTATAGACAAATTTGCAATGGCTGATAGACGAATAGACCTCAAATACAATAGGTGCCTATCGCGCGTCAAGTGCTTCGGAAAATTAATTTAAAATACCGTATTTTAACTATTATAACCATAGATCTAATTATAACTTTATGTGTTTTTGTTTGTTTAACAATTTTTGATAGAATTTTAATCGAACAATGGAATTGTCCTCGGAACTTTCAAAGGTAAGTTTTTTTAAGAAAATGTAAAAGTAATGTCTCGAGATAGGGTTTTTTACCGATTCGCTTCCCCGCCTATAATTGTCACCGCACGCCGCTGCTAATTAGCCCAACTTTAAAAACTAGTTATCATTTTGTGTCAGTTAAAACAAAAACCATTCTCAGAAATTTGCCGAAAATGCAAACTTATCCTACATCAGAGAGAATTGATACGATTCTATTAGTTGGTGAATGCAGTGTGCATTTACCAATTAATAGAATACTTAAATGCTCCTGATTTTATTTAATCTGTTTTTTTATGGGGATATGTTAAAGACAGTATTTACAAAACTCGACCAACTAGTGTCGACAACATAAGGGAAATTATTGTAGCTGCTTTTCGAGGTAGAACTCCACATAAATGCCTTTTAAAATGAAAAGATCCTTTTGAAAAGACAATCATTTTATGCAGTTAACAAGAAAGGAAGCATTTTGAGCATTTGATTCTATCTAGCTAATTTTTGTCGCATAATTATAGGTTTATATCTAGTTTTAATTCTGTAATAATAAAAATTATTTACTGATATAGATGCTTCACTGATATAAAATTTATCACATTTGCATTTTGCTTTTTGTATTAGATTTTGTCTTTGTTCTTTAGTATTATTAAGTTATTAGTATATTGTTCGGGATATTCAAATAAGGGTACTCGTACCTATCTACGACATTAGAAAAACACGAACAAGATTAAGTATCAGAATTACGTGTAAAACAATTGATTATTCTGCCAGTACGTATGTATCATCTACCGAAATTCTAATTAGCAACAGAAACCTAATAATTGCGATAACTAATTTTGAGCAAATAAAAACTGGTGAGATCTGATTTATATTACATGACAACTGATTATGCTGCCAACGCAAAATTGAAAGTATTAAAACTGCATTTATCTTGTTAAAGCTACACATTTTGGTATCAGTATTGCACATACTGGTTTCAATATTTGGAAATTTATTTTGAAATTATGATACTCTAGTTATATTTGAATTGATTTAAGCAGTACAATAATAAATTATTAAAATAGGTCTATATGAATATTAAGTTGCTAATTTACATACAGATTAAATTAAGTCACTTTAAAATGTTGATGTTGTACATACACTTAGATGCAAAAAAAACACAACGGAGAAATTTTTCGTCAAATTTAAAGTGTTACATTTTTGTTATTTTTAGCCCTATTTTTAACAGTTGCACAAATGATGCTATGTTCGACCTTTTTAATAATATATACTCTAGCCTGAATAACCATCACTCTACAGCTACAATTTTCTGTGATTTCTCTAAGGCTTTCGACTGTGTAAATCATAATATCTTAATTAACAATTGCAATACTATGGATTCAGGGGAGTGCCACTCGAATGGCGAAGTCGTATCTTGGCAACAGAAGGCAGCTTGTGAGGATTGATACGTCTATGTCTTCTTGTAAGTCTATAGAATGTGGTGTCCCTCAGGGTTCAGTACTTGACCCAATGTTATTTCTGGTGTTTATCAACGACATTGCAAATCTAGACATTAGCGGTAAAATCTGCCTTTTTGCGGACGATACTAGTTTCACTTGGAGCGGCACAGATGCTACGGCACTATATGAGACTATATCCAGTGACTTACGCACCATTAAATCTTGGTGCGATTCTAATCTCCTATGCCTCAATCTATCAAAAACTAAAGTTTTGTCATATAAAAGTACTATACAACCTTTTGTACTTAATAACACCACTATTGGCGTCGTGGACTCTGTGAAATTCTTAGGACTTGTTGTAGACAACTCGTTAAAATGGGACTTTCACATCGAAGCTCTATCAAAGAAACTAAGCGCTGCCTGTTTTGCGCTAATTTCAGTTTCTGAGGAACTTAACTTCTCAACGTCTAAAATAGCCTACTATGCCCTTTTTGATTCACATCTTCGTTATGCCCTTCCATTCTGGGGTACTTGCTGTGCAACAAAATTTGATTGTATTTTCAGACTTCAAAAGAGAGCAGTTCGATATTTATTGGGACTGAACAGTAGAACTCACTGCCAAGATTTCTTTAAAAATTTCAAAATACTGACTCTTCCTTCTTTATTCACTCTTCGTTTGCTTAATCCGCAGAGCACATATCTGCTATTCCCGAAAGGCCATCTCATAACTATCCAATTAGGAATGCGGAGCAAGATCTTTATCTGCCAACCCCGAGCTCAGAACTAGTTAAAGGTTCAATACTCTACAATGTCAAAAAAATGTACAATCATCAGCCTTTGAATATCAAGTCGCTTTCATTCTTTCCCGCATTTCGCAAAGCTCTAAAATCATACTTACTGGAGAGAGCCCTATATACGGTAAACGACTTTTTTGTTGATGTTTAATTATGAACAATTTTGAATTTTAAAATTATGATCATCTCACACACTGGTCAAAAGTCAAGTATTTAATATTTTATAACTCTAAAATTATATCTATTTACCGCGTACTGTTCAATGCCAATTGTCCCAATTGTCCATGTATATTCTTTCTGTTATTTTAATGACTTAAATTTATTTGAATTGTATTATTTGTATTGTGTATTTTTTGTTGTTTGTATTTTATTTGTGCTTTTGTTTGTTTTGTGAGTGCTTTGTCGATGAAGCCGTTTTGGCTTGTTGTACAATAAAGCGTTGTTTGTTTGGTTTTTTGTTTTGTATATAATTATATCAACTTTAATTCGTAAACTAAGTTTCTTATACACTTTAGTAATAGGCATATTATACAGGGTTAATCGAGGGGTTGTTTTTTTACCCTAACTTTAAAACACCCTGTGCAATAATTTCGTTTGTAAATTTTTTTAAAATATAATTTTACGATCAGAACAATGACTCCTGAGCATTTTATTTTTTGATTCATGTCAATACATGCTTTGATTAATTTTTAAGAGCGGAATGAACTGATCACGATCAATTTACATTTTTTTCAATTATCATTACTTTTTAATGTAATATTTTAATATGACGAGATGGTTTTGGTGACTATTGTCGTAACGTCATATTACGCTGAAATTGAATTTAAAGAATAACGATAGTCCAGTCCTGGTCTTAATAAACATTAATAACAATAACAGAACCAACGATATTAAAGAAAACATCTGTAATACTCAAGTATACAAATAGAAAAAAAAATTGTAAAAAAGACCCTAATACTTTGTATTGCCTTCCTTGGATGCTATAACTGCCTCTATATGTCCGTTTATACTGTCATTGAGGCTACATTTATCATATTGCGTTATGTTTTCCCATTCTCCTTTAAGAACGAAGTTCATTTAATGAAGCTGGTACCGTTTCGCGAGCTCTAACCCTCCTGCCAAGCATTTTCCAAACGGTGGATATGCTGGGCACTTCATAGTAGTATACAGTTCATAATAATCACCAAAGTCGCCTTACATACTGAAAAGTAACTTCAAAAAGAAATGATAATTGAAAAAATTGCAAATTGTTGGTGGCAAGTTTATTTCGCTCATAAAAATTAACCAATGCATGTATTGACATGATCCAAGAAGCAGAATGGACAATATGGTTCTGACCGTAAAATTATATTTTAAGAAAATTTACACACAAAATTATTGCACGGGGTGTTTTAAAGTTAGGATAAAAAGTTAACCCCTCGATTAACCCTGTATAATATGCCAAATACTAAAGTTTATAAAAAACTGAATTCACAAATTAAAATTGATATTACATACAGCTTGCTAAAAAATCCTGAAAATAGGGCTAAAAATAACAAAAATATAACACTTTAAATTTGACCAGAAATTTCTCCGTTGCGTTTTTTGCAACTGAATGTATAATCGAATCAAAAACTTATCTATAAATTAGAAGCTTTCAAGTCCTTGTTGTAGTTCATGCAGTTTCTATTTTATTATGTATAAGTAAATATTTTTCAATATTAAATCTTTTAACAATTACTTTTTATCAAAACGTTCAATTTTACAAAAATTGATAACGTCTTTTGGCACGATTAAAAAGTATATCGACAAGATTGACCTAAATTTTTAATGGGTTATAAACTGATTCTTGCTACTAAATTACCGATAGTGATATGATTATTTATACTTATATCTCATATATATATATTATAAAAAGAAAATTATTATTTTAAATAAATTTGTAAAA
The DNA here is from genome assembly GCF_002938485.1 of Sitophilus oryzae. Classification (NCBI taxonomy): domain Eukaryota; kingdom Metazoa; phylum Arthropoda; class Insecta; order Coleoptera; family Curculionidae; genus Sitophilus; species Sitophilus oryzae. The sequence goes on from NW_022147536.1 coordinate 486,179, forward strand.
CAAAATAAATCATATCAGTGTCTTAATTTATGCGGAACGTTTTAACAAGTTATCAAATGCGAAATTTTGATTTTTAATTGGAATTTTGTTAATTCCAATTCTGATGTAAAATCTGGTTTTATTTTATTTTTTCTTGCGTTAGATTTGTTTTTCAAAAATAAACTTAGATTTTATTGCCTAAACTGTTCTTTGAACTCTGCTAAAATATACTTACTAAAAGAAATGAGGAGAAAAGAAATATAGTTTAATATACAGAGTGAGTTTTCGGAAACTATTGGAGATAGAGAGTCGGTTAAATGGGGAAAGAATTGCAGTTTTGTGGGATCATAAATATGCGCCTATCAGATTTTTGAAAAAGTTCATGGCTTACTAGATATTTCGAATTGGCCATACAGTTTCTAGGATACGTTGACCGGTGGACGTTACTTACGTTTTTTAAAGAACGGTTTTAAAGACATGTTAGAAAAGTTAAATTTAGATCTCTCTCTTCAGTCCTGACCCCCATTAGGGAGTGTAGTGGTCAGCGTAACATCATGGATGATTTTTCTCCATGCGCCTCTGTCTTTTGTCATCTTGATGACATCGTGCATTGGCTTGCTACAGCTAGTCGTGATCTGGTCTATCCATCGAGTTGGAGAGCGGCCACGTGGTCTACGTCCCTCCACCTTGCCTTGAATTATGAGTCTTTCCATATTGTCCGGACTTTTCCTCATTATATGTCCAAAATATTTTAGTTGTTTTAGTCGAATTTTACAGGAAAGCCTGTTAGTAATATTAAGTTCATTTATAATGGAAACGTTTGTACGGCGTTCAGTCCATGGGATACGGAGCATACGTCTATAACAATACATCTCGGTAGCATCGATCTTCTTACGTTCCGCCTGCCTGAGAGTTCACGATTTGCAGCCATACGTCAATATTGGGAGTACCAAACAGTTGACTAGCCGGTTTTTGGTGGCTCTTGAAATCTGGCGGTCTTTCCAGATCTTGGTCAGTCTCCCAACAGCTACCTTTGCCATGTTGCACCTACCTCTTCTTCCGATGTGCCTGTATTTGTCAATAGTGATCCCAGGTATACGTATTACTTAACGACTTCAAAGCGGTCGATATGACTTATATTTGGATGGTTGTTATGTTGCCTATCAACTATCATAATTTTGGTTTTTTGCGTATTTAGTTCCAGACCGAGCCGATTAAAGTTATATACTCGCGCATTAATAGAGTGGTTCCAATATGACTTTCATTATGACACACCACCCCCCCCACAGTGAAAGAAATGTTAAAAATTATTTATATCATAATTATGTAGACTCAGGGATAGAAAGAGGTGGACCAATTACCTGGGCCTCCTCGATCACCTGACCTATCCATTTTAGATTTATTATGCGGTATGGTTAACAACAAGGTTTACAAAAGAACGTATGAATTAAAAGAGACACCCGAAGAGGCGGTACAGGAGAAGTTTAATTAAGTCGACCGGTCGTTCTGTGAGAATAGCTAGAAATTCGGTTTTAAAAATATGCATTTATGTACTCAAAACAATAGCGGTTTTTTGAACATTTGCTAAAATAACTTCAAGTTTATGTAGTGATATTAGATTTTTTTAGCTTTTGTTTGTGTAATGTAAATTGTAAAGAACTGTTTAATACTATAATTAATTTTCAATTATAGTATTAAACAAATATTATATTAATTTTTTACTCACAACAATGGCGGAATTTTTAAACATTTTCTAAAATAACTTAAAGTGTATGTAGTGATATTATTTTTTAAGTTTTAATTTGTGTAATGTTAATTGTAAAGAGCTGTTTAATAATATATTTTGTCTTTTTATAAGTTGTAAATCATAACAAAATAAGAACACCATACCAACTAAGTGAAATTAGTCAAGAAAGATAAGAATTGGCTATAACTCAGTTATTTTTTGAAAAAGAACATATTATAGCTTATATCGCTGAAAAGCTTAAAAAATGGCGCTTTTTATGAAGTCATGGCCAACTATGATTTCCATTTAAAAAAACCTATGTTTGTGTGATATGTCAAAAATGACAGGCTATAGAAAAAAATCGGAGAACACAAGCTCATTAGGGATGTGATTATCCACAACTTTTATCTGAAAACTTTTAGTCTAAAATAGATTATAATGTAATTAGGGACAATTTTTAAAATAGCCAAAATTTGTTTTTTTTTTCGAAATATCTAGTAGGTAAGCAATGAACTTTTTCAAAAATCTGAAAGGCGCATATTTATGACCCCACAAAACTGCAATTCTTTCCTCATTTAACCGACTCTCTATCTCCAGTAGTTTCTGAGATACCCATAGACAACATCGTAGGAAACTCACCCTGCAAATTCAATATATCTTAAATACAGGGTGGTTTCTCTTATCCGCAGGGGAGGCTCCAAGGTGAGCGACAGTTTGTTTTGATATGCAAATTTAGGAGTATAGGTAGGTTAATTCAGAACATTTTTTTAAAAATATATAGATTTACCGGGTGTCCCACAAAAAAAATAAACCGAGGGGTAGGTTTGGTTATAGCATTTACAGACAAAATATATTTTTACTGCCAAGCGATTAATTGCCAATGGCTGCGAAGAAGATTGCCTATGTCTGCCATATTATTATAGACGACTGCCATGTCCAAGAAAATGTACATATAATTCCAACAGTGAAACACTCCTCGGAAAATCACATTAAAGTTTATTCTTCTGTAATGGAACACCCTATAATATTAATTGATTTTCGGTTTCCAGGAAACCATAAACGTGCGAGTTTCATTATAGTTGACTAAAATTAAAAGTTTTTGTCATAGTTAACATATTCTAAAAATGGAGAATAAATTTTAACTGTTAATAAAAGTTAGCTAAATTCTAATACGAGTATACCATCTGTATAGCCTTATACTCGTATTTAGTTGAAATAAACATTGTGCGATAAACCAAATTAGACTTGACTCGCAAAGTGAGACATAATTAATATTGAACAGTTGGTCATTTCTAAAAGCAAGATACCCTTTATTTTAAATGAAACACCCGGTATATTATTCCATTATTTAATGAAGAATTCATGTTTCTTCAGAATATTATTAAGGATGCCTACCCTTCAGACAAAGGTTTTCCTAGTAATGGAAATAAAATGCTTCCCTTCTTGTAGAGCGCATAAAATGATCCTCTTTTCAAAATATTTTTCTGCATTAAGAAGCATTTGTAAAGTAGTGCTTGGAAGAGGAGCTACAATCCTTTTTGTATGTTGTTTTTTTTCAGTAGATGCTGGAGTTTTGGAGCACCGTTTTTAACGTATCTCCGTAAGGTTAAATCGCGAGTATCTGAGCATTATTTTAATGATGAATTCTCCCTGCATTCAAATGTATTCCGCAAAAGTACAAGACGTGAACTAACTAACCACATACTCCTAAAAGAATAATTCTTACTGATAAATAAATAAATCTTTTCAATATATTTATGAACTAGCGTGTACCAGCGACTTCGTTCGCGTCGAATTAATCATTTGTAGTGGTGATGATAAAGCAAAGCAAGAATTTCCATTAGCATACAAACTGGATAAAATTTTCTCACATTTATGTCAGCATGACAAAAAACCATAGGGCGATATTATTATATAACTTGGTAATATTTGAGGGGTAGTTTCATCTCGTTGGAATTTGACTTTCGAAAAATCCGTTTGCCAAATATAAGCTTTTTACGTCAAGCAGTTTAAGCAGAATCGTGGTTAAGAAATTACCCAACTTTTTCGAACAACCCTGTATGATTTTTTAAAAAATTTCAAAATATGTAAAAAAAAACAAATAAATTATGCTTGTCCAAGCGTTTTCCCGAAAAACTAACCGTTTTTTAAATAACAAATATTGTAATATTTGAGGGGCGTTTTCACCCTCTTGGAATTTGAGATTCGAGAAACCCCTCCTTATCGACCTTTACACCCCACAGTCAGTCCGTTTGCCAAAAATCAGCTTTAAACGTCAGCAGTTTAAGCAGAATCGTGATTACCCTGTATAAATTTATAAAAAATCTTAGAATATGTAAAACAACAAAATAAAACATACGTGTTTAAGAGTTTTTCCGAAAAACTCAACGGTTTTTAAATAAAAAATATTTTAATATTTGAGGGATAGTTTCACCCCCTTAGAATTCGAGTTTCGAAAAATCCCTTCTTATCGAACCTCTACACCCTAAAGTCAATCTGTTTTCCAAAAATCAGCTTTTTACGTCAAGCGCTTTAAGCAGGATCGTGATTAATCAATGACCAGATTTTGCGAAACATCCTGTATAAATTTTTAAAATATCTTAAAATATGTAAAAAGCAAAATAAAATATACGTGTTTAAGCGTTTTTTCGGAAACTTGACTGTTTTTTAAATAAAAAATATTGTAATATTTGAAGGGTGGTTTCACCCTCTTGGAACTGGAATTTCGAAAAATCCCTTCTTATCGAACCTCTACACCCTAGAATCAACCTGTATGCTAAAATTGAGCTTCTTACGTTGAGTGGTTTGAGCAGGATCGTGATTAATCAGTATGTCAGTCACTTAAGGATTTTATATATTAGTATAGATTACAATAACAAGCAGCACTTTATCCTCATTTATCAAGATTCAAGATTGAATGGTACATATTTTTAAAGTAATGTGTTAATTTTAACTGAAACAAATCATAAGGATGAAGGATCTATACCAAATAATTTAAGGTTAGATAACACCAGAGCTACTAGTGACGAATCCCCAACATTCTTCATATTGGTACTTCTTCCGAATTACGTACTGATCGTATGTTTGTATTGATTAGAGTTGCATCATCCTAGATTTGTAAATAAGAAATATTTATGTGTTATTTTTGGGAGATATAGTTTTCCATTAAATGCTCTGACGTAAAATAATCTTTCGAAAATTATATCGATGAGTTAATATTTTTGGGTATTCCTCATTACAATATATTTACAAATAATATAATCATTTATTTTATATTGATTAATAAATGTATAATTTATTTAATTCATTGTGAAGTTTATAAATTATATTATTACGTGTACCTACCTAGAAAAAATATATAATTTGGTAATTATAATTAAGTAACAGTTTTAATGCTATCATATCATCTAATCATTGTAAATAATACATTAACTAAATATTAAAAAGAATCGAAAAAAATATTTAGATATTTTTTTTTTATATATCTATTTCTATTTTTTGACGAGAGTTCCAAAAATGGATAGTTGTGGATAAAAGAAAAAGGCCGATTAAGGAAGTTTATATAATTTAAAGTATTCATTTCATATCATCAGTGGCGGACTAAGCCTGTCGGAGGCCCGGGGCGGCGAAGCTAATTGTGGCCCCCGGTCTGTTTAGATAATGATATACTTCTAATGCACATTTTGTAAACATTGAACAACGTATGTATAATGGTTGACAAAATTCAAGTATTTATACAGGATGTCCCAGGCTAAGCCTGCGTTAGAAGTTTCTAGAGAACTACAATATCTAGATATGAGATTTTGTGCATATCATTTTTTCACAATGAGATCTATCGATTAAAAGTATTTTCAATATGGCGGCACTTTCGGAAGTACCGGAAGTTGACAGCAACTTTCTTATTTTAAATGGGTGACTCCATTTTTTATTACATGCTTAAATTCTCCGTAAAATTTTATGAATTTTGATATTAAACACTCTATACCTAACGTTAACCGTTTTTGAGAAAAAAAAATATTTATAATTTTTCGAGGAAAAAAACTGCCTGTCAAAAATATGTATATAGCTTAAACGTCAAATTTAGTGATTGCCACAGCCACTGTACCATAAAAAGAAGACATGTGGCTATCTATGTCAAAAATTAAATTGTCCGAATGTCATATAATAATGGCCGCAGGTGTCATGGAATTGAGCTATTAAAAAATCATCATAAATCATTTTTTTTTTCAAATGGAAATCACTTTTTTTATTTCACCGTGAAAATGTTTTCGTTACTTTCGTTTTTAAAATGTGTTACTTTTTGACTATACTTATGCCTATAACAGTATATTATCGATCATCATTTTCAAGCTAAAAATACGAGATATATTTATATAAATACACTTTTTAAACTTTTAAGCAGGCACTAGTTATAATATAGGAAATTCAAAAAATTCATTTTCTGACAGATGGAAATGAATTGTCTGACTGTTTGACACTTAATGTCAAAGGAAGCTAGATAAAATCAAGAAAAATATATACGTTTTCAAACTAAATCTTAAATAACTTAAAATCGATTTATTTTAGGTATAGGCGGAATATGTCTAGTTAAAACGTAACGAATTGGAAAACCTTTTCACTAGTGAAATAAAAAAGTGGGCTTCCATTTGGAAAAAAATATTTATGATAATTTTTTAATCGCTCAATTCCATGACAGCTACTGCCATTATTATATGACATTTGAACAATTTAATTTTTGAAATACATAGCCACATGTCTTTTCTTTATGTCACAGGGGCTGTGATAATCACTAAATTTGACTTTTAGGCTGTACAAATTTTTTTGGCAGGTAGTTTTTTTCGTCCAAAAATTTTAAATATTTTTTTCTTAAAAATGCTTCCAGGGAAATACCGCAACAAAATATCGCGATTATGTAAGTCCTCCAAGATCCGAGGGGCCCCTTCGCTGTCTCACGCCCGTGGCCGCCGTTATACTAAAGGAAAATGAAGCTAGAATATAAGTTATGCTGTGCATTGGTTGTAATTTAAAATATTTATTCAGTAAAAATAAATAATGAAACCATTGAAAAGTAACTTAAAAGCTAAAATAAATAAATTCAGTTTCAAAATATATAAAAAATAATAATTATTCGATATTTTAAACAAAGAAAATTATCCCTTGATTTAATTTCCTAAATAGAAAATGCCATTCACAATTATTGGGACCTGATAATTGATAATTAAGTAAATATCTGCTTCCATTTATACTGTTTACAAACTGCTTTATAACTACTGAACACAATATTGGCCTTGTTTGCCAGTTGAATAAAAAATTACTTATTAAGATTCGGAGGCCCCCTAAAAGACGGGGCCCGGGGCGGACCGCCCCTTCCCCCCCCCCTAGTCCGCCACTGCATAGCATTTATAATATGAAGTCAAAATCATGGACAGACAATAGCAGACAATATGGTGAAGGTGAATTAATATAAAAAGTTATTTAAAATTTTTAGTACTTATATTAAAAAAAAATTCTATTACACAATTAACTATAGCTCCATTCTAAGTAAAGTTTTTTCTAAAATTATACATAATAAGAAAGATAGTTATTATTAAATTGATACAAAACTACGAAAACAACATAAAATTACAATTTTAACAGAAATGCAGTATATGACAAAATGGCGAAGGATTTTTTAAATATTCGAAAATTAGGTTTTATTTAAATTTTATACATTTTATTACAGAACGAAAACAAATAATTGTGAAAAAATAATGGTGCGATTTGGGTTTTTTCTATAAAATTATTTGGTTGGTATAGAGGAAACATTTTATTATTCCCTTTTTAGCCAAATTGCAGCCGTTTTTTTTGTAGAAACAAAAATAACTGATAATAGTCCTATTTTTAGTCAAATAAGTATACCTATACCTAGTGCTAATATATTTAACATAAGATTTTTAATAAATTGTAGTTTTTATTGTATTCCTATTTTTTTCCCAAATTACTCAATTTAATACAGGGTGACTCGGCTTCCGAGAAAGCTCCCCAGCAAGCAAAATTTATTGCTGGAACATTGCCAAAACTTCGCAAAGCAAGGTGTAACATCGCTTTTTTCATTGTAGGGAGGTTTATGCAAGGTGGCAGGGTAGCTTAATCTTCCGCCAAATTACATTGCAGTGCAAGGTTGAAAAAAATAATGTTGATGCAAGTTTATTGAAACCTTGTCACAGCCTCGTGAGAATATTTCACAATATTATTGAGACGTTGAAGAAAGTACTAATTTGAGATGTATTAGCAATATTGTTAATTTCAACGTTTTGTTTATGTCAATACCACAAATTACCTATAATTTGTGTCAATACAATATTGGTAAAATGATATTGTACCTATGTTTCAAAACTTATTATCCATTAAACTTTCTATTTTGTTATAACTTATTAACTGACTTATTGCTAAAATAATATAGCAAAAAATAGATAATGTTTGCAATAAAAAATCATTTCATTAGCGAAATTAGCAATTTTATGTTAACAATAATATTCGCAATAATACATCAGTAATAGGTTATAATCAACAGAAACATTAATGGGTATTAAATTGTAGACTTTCAGATAGGTATAAAATATTTTACTAATATTGTATTGACGAAAACATAAACAATATTGATAAAAATATGCATATCTCTATATCCAGTTGCTTAGAAAAATTAAAAATGCTCGGTAAATATATCCCTACCAAGAAAGTCGAATTTGTCAAACGAATTGAAAAAACAAATAAAAACTAGAAATTTATCACTTACTCGTTTCAAAAATATCAAAAATACTGTCAAGTACTGAGAACTTACTGATCTTTTCGACTGCTCATTAAATAAGGAATTACTCAACTCTGACCTCTGAGTCGAATTTCTAAAAAAAAATCTTAAAGTTGATGAATGTCTGAAATAATACAAAATATATATTAGGTACAGCATAAACATTATTATATATTTCTTATTCAAAAATACAAAAGGAAATCATAACATTAAATATATATACAAGGAAAGGCAAACTTATATTTTAATTGATTTTATGGATCTTTCATATTTTGTCTTCGCATGTTGAATTGTCTTATTCATGGTTTCAAATTCATCTTCGGTAAAGTTTTGAAATCTATATCCAATCATTTCTAAGAGAAACTTACCGCGTGTGACAGTAATTTTTGAGGCTACTTTATGTCCTTATTTTAAAAATCTCAAATGATTATAACATCATATTATTGAGAATAATTAATACTGAATATTATCTGTGATTTTATCATTAGATTGATATACTCGTATCCTTGTTTTAAGTATCTATCTACTTCAATTTTAAGTTGGCTAAAAGCTAACCTAAAACATAAAATTTATCTTAAAAACAAACTAAACAAAATTTGTTATACTTATTCATGGCTAAGCATTATTAAAACACACATAATAATAAAATTATACTTACATTTACATTCGTTAAAATCTCATTCGAAAAGCATAAAACGTGATACCAAAAACGTAAAAAAACAAGTGCGCTAACCTAACTTATACCGTATGATCGAAACAAAAGGCGTTAGCTATGAAAAGAAAATCACTGTCATTTTATATGTAAAATTATATAGGGAATGTCATCGATATTCATTTCCAAGCTAACTAGACGCCGTTTTTTTCGATCTTATGGCATATTTGTTATATTATTAATTATTATTAACTTGCGCGGATCTTTCATTTGAATGTTTGTTGCAATGTTGCAGAAAAAACGTTTTAATTACCATTCAAAAACAATGTTTCTGTAGCAAGGTTTCATCAATCACGACACAACATTTATAAATCAACATTACAAAGCAAACTGTTTGGAGATTGACTGCAATGTTGCAAATGTAATGTGAGGTTTTTTGCTTGGTGGGTCTATATTCGAATTTTGGTTTGGGTTGATTTTAATTTTATTTTTGTTTTATAATATCTGGGCAATGGTAACACACATTTTGAAAATATTTTTGTCAACATACAGGGTGACGATAAAATGGTCTTTATTAGGTAGGGGAGGTCGGGGCATGATGACGAACGGGGCAAGATGACGAAGTACTGATTTAAAGAAAACTGTACATCCTAAAAATCCCATTTATTTTTCTATAAATTCCTTTAGGTGTATAATACGTCGGGTTACACATAGATGGAGCTATAGGTTTTGCATCGGGTTTAAAAAATCATAACCGCTTTTCACACCTGTTAGATGTAAACATCCAGCTCCAGAAAATAAGCAATTTCGCAGGTTTAAAGAAAAATAGAAGCCCCTTTCATAGTTAATCTTGATTATTGTGGACATTTTAAATATTAGAAGGTAAGATACAACCTAATTTCACTTAATTAATAATTTAATTTTTGCTGTTTTCTAAAAAATGTTTCCTGGGGCAAGTTGACGGAGGCAAGATGACGAATTCGTCAACTTGCCCCACTGTGTATAAAATTAGTTAAATTCATTTTTTGATGTTTTTAGATGGTAAGAACTTATAAACACCGTACAGATAGACGCTCTTGGTCAGAAGACGTGCTTATTGCCGCGTTGCACTCTATTTTGCACGACCATAAGTCAGTTAATGCTGCCAGTATTGAGCATGGAATCCCGGAAGCAACATTAAGACGTTATATAAAAAAGCAAAATAACAACGAACCAATTCCTCTTAGTGGTGGGAGATTCAGAAGAACGTTTTCTGATGCTCAGGAAGCTCAGTTTGTGACCTACCTAACTGACCTGAGTATTAGAGCATTTGGAATTACATCAGTACAATTTAGAAAACTAGCCTACGAATTCGCTGAACTTAACAACATAAACCATCAGTTCTGCAAAACCACAAAATTGGCAGGCACGGACTGGCTTAAGTCGTTCATGAGTAGACATAGGATAAGTCTTAGGACCCCAGAGTCGACTTCGCTGGGACGATTATTCGGATTTAATAAAGTTGAAGTAACTAGATTTTTTGAGTTACTTAGAGAAACTAGATTAAAATACAATTTTACTGCTGACCGCATTTATAATGCAGATGAATCGGGATTATCAACGGTTCCCAATAAAAAGCCAAAGATTTTATCGCCCACTGGTTCTAGGAGAGTATCAAAAGTTGCTAGTGGTGAGCGTGGAAAAAACACCACCGTTGTATGTGCCATGAACGCCCAAGGGAGCTACGTTCCACCCTTTTTTATTTTTGGAAGAGTTAGGATGCGACCAGATCTTTTAAATGGATGTCCTCCAAACTCTGCTGGTATAGCTCAACCCAGTGGATGGATGAATACAGAAGCCTTTGTCCTATACCTTAAACATTTCGTGAAATTTGTTCGCCCAAACACAGAGACACCCGTATTGTTGATCGTTGACAATCACTCGTCTCACACTTCACTGGAAGCTATCAATTATTGTAGGGATAATGGAGTGGTTATGTTGGGACTACCCCCGCACAGTACCCACCGCCTACAACCGTTGGACGTTGGGTTTTTTGGACCTCTCAAGACTTTCTATAGCCAGACTTGTGATAACTATTTGGTAAACCACCCGGGAAAACAAATCACCGATAAAGAAGTTGGTAGGTTGTTCGGGCAAGCTTATCTAAGGGCTGCAACTGTGGGAACAGCTATAAAAAGTTTTTCCGCTTGCGGCATTGAGCCTTTTAATGCTGAAATCTTTGGAGATTCCGATTTTGCGCCTTCTATGGTGAGTGAGAGGCACGTAACTGCGGACAACGAGTTCTTAAGCAGTGACGATGAACCACTAGCAGTTCCTGGGTCTTCAGGCTCAAATAGAATTGATCAAGCCAAAACAAAAAACAATGAAATACAAGATGGTAAACCACCAGCGGTTTTCAACAAAACTGAGCCAGAAAAGCTTGTGAATTTAATTCTCCCAGGACCCTCAGGATTGAATAAAATGGATTCTGCAAAGAATAAAAACTATGAAACACCAGATGTTGAACCCCCATTGCTTTCCAAAAAAAATCAGCCGGCAAGGTCAATGAATTTGTCCCTTCCTGGACCTTCAGGCCTACAGCAAAAAAAATCTGCAAAAAACAATGAAGCACAAGCTCTTGGCACTATGAGTTCATCCAGCTCCAGTCAAACAATCTCTAATGTTGATAGTCGAGTTACGCTACTTGAAATGAGACCCTTTCCCAAATATACACGTCCCATAAAAACTACCAAAAGAATTAAACAAAGGGCTTCTGTTATCACCTCAACACCCAACAAAGAAGAACAGGAAAGAAAAAACAATGAAAAAAACTTAAAAGAAATTAAAAGAAGGAAGGTTGATTCTGTGAAAGTCAAGAGAAATGTATTTCAAGAAAATCGTGAAAAGCAGGTAGGAAAGAAGAAGAAAACTAATGACATTTTTTGTCCTGGCTGCCAGGAATCCCATATTGAGCCTCCTACAGAAGACTGGATTCAATGTAACACGAACCGTGCACAGCCTACAAAAAAGATGGCACATATACCTGCGACATTTGTTTATAATCGTCATCGTGCCCCTATAGGCTCGTCATCTTACCCCGGTACTGGGGCAAGTTGACGAAAATGCACTTTTTTGTTTTTTTCTTTATATTTTTTCAAGAGTATACTTTTATTTTGTTTTTTATGTTTTATTATGTAGGTACCTGAATAAATGTACTAACAGATGAAATGGGATCTTTTTTTTTAAACCCGTTAGTTCATGTTTTGGAGCCTTTTGTATTTTACTTCGCCAACTTGCCCCGATCTCCCCTATTCACAAGCGATGAAATCGCGAGTGAATTAATTTCGGGAGACGATAATGCAATTTTATCGTCGTGTATAAAACAATATTTTTTCCATAGCGAGTTATATTTTATATTCAGAAATTATTATTTCAAGGAATTTTTTACGAGTAGAAAAACTATTGTGCTGGGTTGGCGCTGATTTCTATGTAATTTGACAAATAAATGAAACTGTCTCTTTAGTTGTCAGTTTTGGGTCAATATATTTTAATTATCTTTCGTGTCGATTGCTGATTGAATTTGAGCCAGAAGTGGCTTAAAACGAAATAAGTAAATTACCAACAGATATTCAGGCTGAAACAACAAACGCCATATCCAAACTACTTCCATTTAAATCCCGTATAACTTATGAAAAAGAACACAAAAAATTTCAAAAGTGGAAGTAATTAAAAAACGTGCGAGAAGAAATAATTTTTTTAACCTATCCTCGGTGTTAAAGTATCATTTAATCTACCCTTGCGGATAAAGTACTATTTTATCTACTATTTTTGATAGATATAAGGCAATTTTAACAGTTGCTATGGAAAAAAATAAATTTGTATCATTTTAATCCAGAATCTTGTTTTTACTCACTTACTACTTTTCACACATTCTTTCTCAAAATTCGATCAATTAACTCAGTGCTCACAAATTTATTTCTTTAAATGTCAAATTTGACAAGTTAGAAGGCCGAGTGCAACAGAGGTTACATTTTATTACATAATTTTTCAAGTGCTGAGTAAAATACAAGATAATAAATATTTTTAATATTCTTTCAAAGACATATTTAGAGATTTACTATAAAATACTACTTGTTTCATTAATCTATGAACTTGACTAATAATCTTACTCTATATATAATTTTATTCTTTTCTACATATAATTTCTGTTGTTTTAGTGAATGTTTTGACTCAAAAGATGAAAAAGTTCGTACCGATAGTACTCAATTTAATTGTTTCGTCTGCTAGCACCAAACAAGCATACCCAACTAAACGAATATCCAACCCACCACTAACAAAAAAGCAAGCTGTGTGCACCTTTTATCTCGGAACTAGCCTAATTCCAGCTATTCGTCGTGTCGATCTGGCCGCCCGATAACCCTAATCTCGCTCACTCATCTTAATTCTTCGTCGCAGTACCAAAATGTACCTAACATCAGAGCAGGGTCGTACTGGCCATATAGTCTGGGTAACGCTTTCATTATGATCTTCTTTCTTGAGTTATAACTCATCATACAATCTCAGGGATTTGACGAAAGCCAGTATCTGAGACGGTTTTACAGTGGTTAGTTCTCTATATCCGATAGCAGTCGTACCAAAATTTATGGAACGAACGGCTGCCGTCTAGGTGAACTCAGTGATGAGGCGTTCTGGTGTTATCCCATACTCTCCACAATATCTACATTAGCCGTTGTTTCCTAGCTTCAATCTAATGAAGTGTTCATTGAGGAAACAGTGTCCTGCTAAAAACCCCGTAACAACAACAAGATTGTTCTTCTTGATCAAGAAAAATCTTTGACATTTCTCGGTTGTCCTGAGAAACTTCTAGTGTCTTAGACCGTTGCCGGATTCCCATTCTAGGTTACAGATGGAATGCGGCTAAGCACAAGGCACAGAAGAAGATGAGTGGAAGCTAGTATATCTTTAATATTTGATAAAACGTAGATACCTGTGATATACTTTACGTTAATTTAACAAAAATTGAAGAATGTAGAGTAACTTACTTTAGTAGAGACTTACTTTAATAGTAAGAAAGATACAAGTTTGAAAAATATTTTAATTATTACAGAATTAGAAGTCAATATGTAAACGTACTTACTTACTTACTTACTACCGAGCTTACTTCTTATGTAAACGTACAATTGTACAACAGAATTAGCTATAAGCAGGGTTGAGTAGGTAGAAAGTTTTATATATTCTGTGGTATATTCTACATGTAGAATATTAAATTTCTATGCCAACTAATGGCATACAGTAGTTGTCTAGTGTCTTCATGTTGTGTAGTGTTTTCTATTCCAACTAATTGTTCTACATGTCCATTTGTAGAAAATTAGTTTTGCGTATATTGGAAGACATTTTTACATTTAATTCGTTTTAAATATTTTAACACAATGATTAGTACAAGAAATAAATTAATAACAATAACTCTAATTGTTATTTATTCTTTAACAAATGGATAATAATATGTCATGTAATGTTAACTATGAATTTTTCTATTATTTGAAATAGACATGGTTTGTCCAACGGGAGGATCAAACAGCGACTTATTGTGATTCAATAATATATCGATAGACTGAACAAAAACTACTTCTCAATAATAAAACTGAAAGGGTACAAGTAAATAAAATATAACACGTAACATAATGATAAAACTAAGAACTACAAACTACAATTATTATTATTATTGAAATCAAAATTTAAAAAAAAGAACCAAAACTTGGACAATAAAATCAGACATTTTTTCTACGGTCTTCAGATTAAATTGAATAAAATAATCTAGTCTTCAGATCGATTACTGTCTCTTATCTTCAGTAGTTAGTACCGTCAGAGAATAGAGTCAGCGCACGCACGTATTACAGTTTTAAGTTTTAACAAATATAAAATTTAAAGAAAATATACCCAGGAGGAAACTTGTAAAGGGAAAAACAGCTTTAAATATAAAAAATTCATTTTAAACTTGTACTCGGATGTTATACAGTTTAGAGTACATACATTTTCTACTTAATATTTTACATATTCGACATTTTCTACGCATTTTTTGCATACATGTAGAAAATTAATTTTCTACGTTTCGTGACCCAACCGTGGCTAGAAGAAATCAGATGCTTAAAATGCTCTCCTTCTTATTCAGTGCATAACATTTCCCTCGTATAATAGGTATAATGACATATCCATAGAAAAATGGGTTGACATAACTCGACAATAGGTTATGAAATTCACAAAACATTGACATTTTTCATTGTTTTTTCCACATTTGACTATTAGATACCTGAGCCTGCTATGCTGCCTTTAAGTACTTTAACCGCAAGGGTAGATTAAATGAAAAAAAAGCAGGGCAATGAAATTTCACGACATCTTCTGGGTTTAAAATTTTTGACTTTTTGGGTTTGTAACCGCTACATGAGCTTGCTGTATCTGCAAAGTTTAGATGTTACTATACTATTACGGAAATTTAAACGGTATAGCTTATCCTTACCTTGAAATATCAATGTTTTCATTTACCAGTATTGTACTTTTTAGTACTGAATAGTACGACCATAAACTGGATGGCTGCATTTTCTTTGATTTTTCAGAAAAATATGCTAAAAAACGTTTTTTAATTGCTTCCATTTTTGAAAATTTTTGTATTCCTGTTCATAAGATATTCGGGATTTAAATAAATAAGTAAATAAATAAATAAATAACGTCTTTATTTTTTACTCGGCGAAATTCAGCAGAGCTGTTAAGTTAACCGAGCAAATAAAAAAAGTAAATAATATAATACATTCTTAAAAAATAACATTCAAAGAAAAAAAAAATTAGTAAGAAAAATGAAAATTAACAATATATGTAATACTTTAGATAAAGAAAAATCAACAACTTAATAACTTAAAAGCAAAAACAGTAAAAAATGAAAATTATTCCGTAAAAGATACAAATTAATAAATCAAATTATTGTGTAATTCTATATCCGCTCAACATATAAGTTTTTTTTTAAATGGAAGTAGTTTGGATATGGCGTTTGTCGCATCAGCCTGAATATGTGTTGGTAATTTACATATTTCGTTTTGAGCCATTTCTGGCTCCAATTCAATTAGCAATCGACACGAAAGAGAATTAAAAAATATTGACTCAAAACTGACAACTAAAGAGACAGCTTTATTGATTTGTCAAATTACATAGAAACCAACGCCAACCCAGCACAATATTTTTTTCTACTAGTAATAAATTCCTTAAAATAATAATTTCTGAATATTTTTTAAAACGTAACTCGCTATGGAAAAAAATATTGTTTTATACACGACGATAAAATTGCATTATCGTCTCCCGAAATTAATCTTTTCGGTAGACGATAAAATACCTAAACGTCTTGTATAAAAAATAACTATTATTAATTGGGAAAAATCATAAATCAAATATCTACCCACCCAGGCTAATTCCGACCCTGCACCAGAGAAGAAAAGAAGAGAAGATGGATTTTTAAACGTGTTTTATACACCTAGTTAAAATCGCTCTTACGGATTATTCGGTTGTTTCCTAATGGGTCCCTTATTATTATACTCACCCTTTTGCCCGATCTTAACTCGAGATTACGTTAATGGGTAGAGGCTGGTGCCTCTTTTGTCGGACGGCCATCTCGCCTTTGTTGCGCATTAGTGTCAAAATGTTGTCAATTATTTAAATACGTCGAAGATTCCGTTCGTTCTGCCGTGGCTAAATAATTATACGTGGCGAACTTTGTTCTTAAATCGGATGACTTTCGGTTTTCGAATTTTCGTTGGGTGCTTTGGGTCGATGCGTCAGGAGCTCGTCTTTTATAATAGGGTTTTAATTGGGGTCCTGATGTTAAATGTTGATTTAAACTGGAGCATAGGTCCGAAATACATTAAGTAGTTATGGATAAGATTAAAGGAATGGTGAAAAAAAAATGGTGTCTCTAATACCTACTCAAATTCACTTATACAGTGAGCTTCCTAAAATCAACCGTATAGTAGAGGAAATGAAGATAATTCGGAATACTGTTGTTAATTTGGAATACTCACTTTTTGACACAGCTATGCGTGGCGCTATTTGTTTAAATATTGTATAAACTATTAGTTCGGCTTGTATTTGGTGGACAACAGATTTGGTAGTTATTTAAATTTATAGCACAGAGCAAAAATATGTGAACAAATAATTGTGACGTGACAAAAACTTTTTTAGTAGAAATTAAATCGGCAAACATTTCCTTGATTTTTGAACTCATATATATAATATATATATATATATATATATATATATATATATATATATTATATATATATTTTTAAAGTAGATCAACCTAAGACGTTTATGGACTAAGACTACTAGATGGCAGGACCGGTTTCCCTACAGAAAAATATTTTTTGTTACTCTGAATTTTGAAGCTACCAATAAAAACAGAGAAAATAAAAATCGATAATTTTGGGACTCTGCCAATTGGTTACTAATCGACCAGATACTTTTTGTCTATTAGATATGCTATAAAAGCTGGCAATTATACAATTCGACCATTGTAAATACCCGACAAATTCTTCAAGGCCCGAGAAGGCCGATGCTTCTCACTGATAAAAAATAAAAATGTTTGTTTAGATAATTTTCGAGGAATTTTTTCTTTGTGAATGCACATTTTAAAGTATTTTATATTCTTTGTCCCCTTGACCTATTATCCTGGTCGCACGTATGAAAGTTCTGTTTATTCTAGTTCTAGAAAATGTTCTTATTTATTTTTTCTTTGTAGTTGTAGTGTAAAATTAAATTAATTTATTAAGTTTAATTATAGTGTTTAGTGTAGCATGTTAGTGTAGTCTACCAAAAATAGTTTAGTAGTGTTTTTATAGTCTATTTTGTAGTTAAGTAGTAGGTGAAGGGATAATTTTGTTATTTTTTCTTTTTGTTTCATAAATTAGTAAGTTTGATAATTTGTTTAGTGTAGAATACAAGAATAAGTAGTTATAGTGTAGTGTTTTTAAGATATTATATTCGTTTATTTTGTAGTTGAGTAGTAGGTGAAGAGGTATTTGGATATTTCTTCTTTTTGTATTTCTTGTAATAATTGTAGTAGTTCTATTAAGTATTGTGATAGACTTATGCGTTATCATAAATATAATCTTGGTTTTCTGGTAGCAGAACATACGAAAAAAAATCTGATCAAATTTATTTGAAATTAAATTAATCTAGCCTTATTAATCAAATTAAACTAGTCAAATAATAATAATAGTTAGTTTCAAATTACTATACAGGGTGAGTTTCCTACGATGTTCTCTATTGGTATCTCGGAAACTACTGGAGATAGAGAGTCCGTTAATGGGGAAAGAATTGCAGTTTTGCGGGGTCATAAATATGCGCCTTTCGGATTTTTGAAAAAGTTTATCGCTTACTAGATATTTCGAAAAAAAGAATCAAATTTTGGCTATTTTAAAACTTGTCCCTAATTCCATTATAATCTATTTTAGACAAAAAGTTGTAGATAATCACATACCTAATGAGTTTGTGTTTTCTGATTTTTTCTAAAGCCTGTAATTTTTGACCATAGTTGGCCATGACTTCATAAAAATGATTAGCCATTTTTAAGCTTTTCGGCGATATAGGTATATGGCTTTTTCAAAAAATTACAGTTAGATACAGAGTTATAGTTATAGCCAATTCTTTTCTTTCTTGGCTAATTAGTTAGCATGGTATTCTTACTCTGTTCTGATTTATAACATAAAAACAGAATATATTATTAAACGGTTCTTTACGATTTACATTACGCAAACTAAAACTTCATAATATCACTACCCCATACACTTAAGTTAGTTTAGAAAATGTTCTCCCGTACCGCCTCTTCGAGGGGGCCCATGCAATTGGTCCACCTCTTCCGATCTCTGAGTTTGCATAATTGTGATATAAATAATTTTTAACATTTCTTTCATTATGGGGGGGGGGAGGTGTCATAATGAAAGTCATGTTGGAACCACCCTATTGATGCGCGACTATCTAAATTTAACTTTTCTCTTCATGTCTTGAAAACCGTTCTCTAAAAAACGTAAATAACGTTCATCGGTCAACGTATCCTGGAAAATGTATGGCCAAGAAAAGTTGAACCAATAATCCTACACGCTTTTCTTGATTTAAAAATTTCATATTTACAATTTTTGTTTAAGCAAGTTGCAATTTTTTGAACATTTAATGAAGAATGTAAAAAGTTTTATGTTTTCAAAAAAAAATATCGTAAAATTCGTAAAACACTCAATTTAGAATAAAATAATCTAAGAACGAAATGATTCTTTTATAAACCTGCATTAAATCAAATTAAAATAGGTACGTAACTTTTTCTAAATATTAATTAACAGTAATTAGCATTATCATAAATTATAAAAAATGTACCAACATATCGAAATAATAATTTCTTTGTTAATACGGTTTAGAATTTTTAAAATAACAGGCAAAAATAATCCACAATCTACAATAAAATAAAAGTTTCGTTTAAATTTCTTAATCAGCTGATCACACAGGCCCTGATCACTATTAAAAATGCAGAAACCCGAGTTATATTATTACATTACTCTGAGGAAAATAACGAAAATAATCGATATTTTTGACTCCGCTCTGAAAGGTTCACGATTTGTCCTCCAGCTGGCAGCACATTTTGTCGAGCCGGTTGAGCAACTTAAAGAATATATAAACAAGGGTACTAGTAACTTTGATTGGGTCTTCAGTTCATTTGTTAATTGTATTTTTTCGATACGTTAATGCATATACAGGGTGTTACAAATTCGAGGTACGAGATTGGTATCTCGGTAACCGTAATAGATACTAACATGGTTAAATTGGGGCAAAGTTGCGTA
Organism: Sitophilus oryzae; assembly: GCF_002938485.1. Taxonomy (NCBI): domain Eukaryota; kingdom Metazoa; phylum Arthropoda; class Insecta; order Coleoptera; family Curculionidae; genus Sitophilus; species Sitophilus oryzae. The sequence goes on from NW_022147536.1 coordinate 506,167, forward strand.
TTGAGATGTTCACCAAGATGAAATCAAAAAAGTTTTAAAAATTTCAAGGATTGCTGAGTTTTTTGAGTTGTTATTATAAATAAATCAACTTCTACACACTAGTTTCTAATGTTCTGCATGTATGTTCTGTTTCTAATGTTCTGTAATGTAGTTCGAAAGGGTTACCCTCCCTATTGAACAAATTTATTTTTCGTTCAATTTTATTTATAGCGCTTTGAACTTTCTTCTTATACTTCCGAATGCATTTCGTAGTCTTTATTGTAAATGTTGAGATGAATTGATTTCACTTTTAGAAATGACGTCAAGTAACGTAGCTACTTGGCGATAGGTCCAGAAACCTCATTGGACATTATACTGCTCTACTGTTTCCAATCCATCTTCCGGGAAAATGATTTGATTGTTTATATTATATTATATTTGTATTAATTATTTTATATTATTTTATTGCATTTGATTTTCCGTATTCAATGTTTTACTCCACGTCATTGTTTAGTTTGAATGCTAATCTCAATATTGTAACGATGAATAGATTAAATATTAAAAAAAACAGGACCGAACTTGAAATTAGTTTAAATAAATTGAGTTCAAATGTCAAAACAAAAAAGTATATTAAGTGTGGCATATCATTGTACTCAGGAGACCGAGTTCTTTCAAAATCTGAAATAAAAAATGCAGGTCTGTATTTAAAAAAAATAAGTTAATAAGTTATCAGCTAATTTGAAAATTTAAAAATACTATCAGATTGATAGCCCTAATAAAGTGGCTATGAGAATCTGTAATTAGTTTTTTGATTTTCTAAAAAGTAACGACAGGAAGAAATAAAATTGATTTCCAAAAAAATCAGTATTTTCCAAAAAACTCAGCAATCCCTGAAATTTTTAAAAGTTTTTGATGGCGTCTTGGTGAAGATCCCAACGCGTAACTTTGCCCCAATTTCAAGTTCATTTTTTGACACGCATTGTAGCTCAACCTGCTTGATGGATTTTAACATATCAGGTGATTGCTGTCAGATTTATCTTACTCTGGTCTTAATTGTATGAGAGATATAGGCTAACAGGAGCAAAAATCAGAAGATAAGAACAAATAGTGAATCTAAAGCGGCCCATACATTTTCAAACAAATTGCGCAACACACGCTGTTGCGCAACCAATTGCCAATGTATGGCCCTGTTCAATGCGTTGCGCAATTGTTTGATAAGTTTTAAGAATGTGAATGTAATGAAGAAGAATTCTTTTGTGCAGCGGGACTGTTTGCGCAACGCGTTGTGTAGTGTATGTGTGTGTTGCGCTTCGTTGTGCCATATTTTAGTTGCCAGCCGGTTTTTTTTAGCGGGACGTCACTTGTTTCTCAAATTATGCACAACTTTTAATAAAAAGTTTGATCAAAATGTTACCAAGTGTATGGGTGATGATGGAGTTGTGCAACGCAACATTGCGCATCGCTTTGTTGCGCAATATCCTAAATGAAATACTTTTTTCATATTTCCTTCTGCCCTTGCGTATCACAGTTATTGGACGGTTCATCGGTAATAACAAAACCGCAAAGTAAGTTTTTATGTTTTTTTTTCAGCAAAGGAAAGGTACAAGAGTAGAATGTAGAATAGTGGGATCAGTGCCTCACATGCGAATCGTGAGTACACTTTGTGTCGGATATGACGCCAGAACGTATACGCGTGAGACTACTGTAAATAGTCTGCCTAATTTTCTCTTTTAATAATTATTTGGATACTTTTATAACAAAGTTTTATTTACCATTTTAATATAAACAAAACATATGCTGCTATCTTAGTGATATTTCAAATTAACTGCATGTTACTTCGACAGAGATTTTTTACACTTTTTTTTCATGAGTGAAAAAATCTAAAATTTAAATTACTTTAAATATTTTGAGACTTTTGTATGGCATACAACATATTATATTTATATAAGGCAAGCTATTTATTTTATTCAAAATAATCAACATTTAAATTTTTTGCAATTTTTTTTGGAACTATTCCAAAATACCTGGGATCTCCAAGTTTTTGAAAAATATATGATATCTTTCAAAAAATTTTCGAAATATTCTTCTAATTTCCAAGATCTCAATAATGAAGCTCGGATTTAAAACACCTTGTATAATGACTCAGAATTGCACAAATTTTATGTAAAAAATCGAGTGACTCAGATCGATATTAACGTCCCCTAAAATCACAACACACGACAACAACAAAACCCTCACCGCCTTAAATTAGATAACTGTAGATGTCGTTACGGTCGTTGTGTTGTCCCTCGCCGTAACTCGATAAAAACGCTCCCGCCCTTCAGCCCTCCACCCTCGCAGGCAACAAATGTCGCCGCGGCGCGTCCAACTCAATAACGGCGCATAAAACAAACCTAATTGCGTTCAAAAAGTCATTAGGGCCGGGCCCGGAGGGCGCGGAGACGGGTTGCCTGCCGCCGGTGCCTGGGGCAGTGTGCCTCGCGCGCTTCATTTCGATTTAATTTGAGGTAAATCGGTAGACAAGAGTGAGTGGGTAGAAAGGGGGCAGATATGTAAAAGTTGGAGGAGGGTGGTGGATTGTGTTATCGAAAAAACACTTTGTTCTAAGGGTTCTCCATATATTATTTAGTGGGTCTCGTGTCCAGGGGGCCGTATCTAGACCAAAATTTGGGGGGGGGGGGTTGGTACAAAAGCTGCTAGGAAAAAAGTATAATAGAAAAATCGCTTTGGGCTACACTCAAATCTTAAATGAAAATAAAATTTTAAAAAAGTAACAGGTAAAAATTATTAATCTTAAAGGATAAACTGGTCTTTTCCCTGGAAAAACGATTGACTACCTCTTCGATATCGATATTTATTTTTCTATGTACGCTTAATAGAGCAAGTCCTGTCAATCGCTCCTGACCTGTAGAGTTACGTAGGAAGTCCTTCAATCGTCTTATGCCGCAACCGCACATGCGGCATTTAGCGAACTCCGAGCGCTCATCAACTACCGAACGCTCGTGATCGGACTTCGCCTTTCCATCCACACATGCGGACTCTGATAGCAACAACATAGAGATGAGCGCTCGTTCTCGTAGCCGATCGAGTCGCCGAACTCCGACTTCCTCATCCACAAACATAGGAAATCGGCGAAGCCCCGATCGGAGATCGCCGAATACCGCATGCGCGGTTGCGGCATTAGGGTTGAAAAAGACCTTTCTGGTGTAGCTGTTGACGCTAGTAGAGTTGCTAGGATCATTAATAAAATGTATATATTTGGAAATATACACTGGTTACACTCCGATTATCGTTTCGATGGCGTTTTTAGGTCGGTCGACTGCAGGTAGCTGCTTCCATTTTTCCCGCCACAAGTCTAGTTCTGCCGCTAAAGTGTCATAGTCCAAGAATTCTTTGTCTAATAGCAGAACAATAACAAACGTTAATCACGTTAATGACCAGCAAAACACACAACATTCAAAATCTTGTCCTTGTCAAACTTTTGCTGTTTTAAACACTTTGAATGTTGAAAGTCGAAAATCGAAAATAACATTTGCTTTCAAAGTGGAAAAGTGGGGTTAAGGTGTATAATGTATATTCATCAATGACTAAAAAATACAAGGACAAATAGCACCCGAGACCAAACTGTGACCATTCTTCCAAACAGTGCCGTGGCACATATTTTACTTTAACATTGCCGCTTGAAGGGATATTAATATTTTGATATTATATGTTTTCACTACGCCTATGGTGTATCGGGTGGTATCATACTAATTAATTACGAAAAAAAAACGTATTAAAATGTTAACAAAAGGTACATAACTAGTATCGACGTATAGTACATATCAAGTACATATAATATCAGAAAAATAATTATCGAATTCAATAAAAAACGCTAAAAAGGTGTAGGGGACTGTTTATTTCCCTATAAAACGTAACTTCAGGCTCTTTCTTATCATTACGCCTTTTACACTTGAAAGCTGAACTAATTACCATTGTAATAAAGTTTATACAAAGTTCACTACACACAACCAACTATTAAAAATCGCTAAAATTGTCGCTGATGACCAGCTGATGATTCATTCGTTATGTCTAAAAGTTGGCGTCTAAGGTCACAAATTCTGCTGCAGCCCGTATATGGGCGTTACATGTCCTTGTATTCTTTAGTCATTGATATTCATCCATCTTCTTCTTCTTCTTTTTTGTTTCGTTCTTACTTACTTAATGATCATTACTTTTTAAAAATTTTCGGCCATAATTTCGGGGGGGGGGGGGTTTGAACCCCCAAAACACCCCCCCAGATACGGCCCTGCTCGTGTCGGACTATGCCTGGTTAGCTCGGATGGCATTGTGATTTTAATAGAAAAGTGTGATTTTTAAGTCAAATATCTGAAAATAACCCTGGATGGTAAACTCCTCTAAAACAAGCATGTCAAGAACATTACCAGCAAAACCACAAGAAGAGATGAGCAGAAAATCGTAAACTTCGATTTAATCGCAGCGATTGTAAATTTGCAATCGCAACCTGCGCTCCCTTTTTATGGAGACACCCTGTATATTAATAGATTAGTTTATCCTAACACATTTACTTATTTCCGTATCATGAATAGAAACCTTATAAAAAGGAAAAAAAAGCGTCCCGCATCGTAAACTTCAAACCAAGACGACAATAAGAAAACTCCAAAGCCTTATTAGCAGATATCGATTCTTGCTCCTGATATCTACGGGGTACATCCGTCATTGCAAAGCGTGTCGATGCCGAAAGACGAAGATCCGAACCGTCGATAACCAACAAGAATTCAGTACCACAATACGCCGTGTACTACTGTTGTCGGTACCGCTGCTTATTGCTACCGTTTCCATTTATAATGCCATTCTTGCTCTTTTTCAGTTTGCAGAAAGGCTAGGTCCGATTTCTAGAAACTATTGTTGCTTAGAGAGGGCTTGTTCCTTAGTCTCGTTACACGAGTGTTACAAAGAATTGTTTACCAAACAAGGGATTAGGCGCTTTGTGCCGACGACGATGCTGGACTCGACAGGGATTATACCTCTATTCGAAAAGATTTTATTTAAGCTGTATAAGTAGATTTAGTTCGTGAACGTGAAGGAAAATTGAAGCCCACGCATGTTTTACTTTAAATTAATGTTTTATTGGATGTTGATTTAATCCACACGTGTCAAAGGAGGATACACTATTTATTACGTGGTTTACTCTTATACAGGGTCCGGCAATAGTGCGTCGGACATCTGTATCTCCTCGAATAATAAACTTGGGAATATTGTTTAAGTGCAAACCTGAAGTATGTATTTTTATCTACGTCAATAAGTTAAGAACCTCTTAACTCACGCATTTTCATTACCGCACTCCTTGTTTAGATGACTACCAAAGAGAAATAAATATTTTGTAAAACATTTATTTTGCACTAAATTGAAAGAATATGTTATGAGTACCTTTTCATTTCCATAGTTGTGTGCTTTTTTTCGGTGCACCATTTTTCATACTTAAGAGTATGTATATTCATACTTCAGGTTAGAACTATTTATTTCTGTAAAAACTATCTGTAATTCTGTAAAAACTATCACACGTTATATATTCATATTTTTTAGCGCCCAGCCGCCGCGTCTAGCTGTCGCGCCCAGCCGACGCGTCCGGCTGTCGCGTCCAGCCATCGCGTCCAGCCGTCGCGTCCAGCCGTCGGATCCAGCCGTCGCGTCCAGCCGTCGCGTCCAGCCATCGCGTCCAGCCGTCGGATCCAGCCGTCGCGTCCAGCCGTCGCGTCCAGCCGTCGTGTCCAGCCGTCGCAGCAAGCCGTCGCGTCCAGCCGCCGCGTCCAGCCGCCGCGTCCAGCCGCCGCGTCCAGCCGTCGCGTCCAGCCGTCGCGTCCAGCCGTCGCATCCAGCGACCGCGTCCAGCGACAGCGTCCAGCCGTCGTAACCACTCTATTCTTTTACGGTCTTCCTTGGTTAGTCTCAGCGTATTTCGTTCCATTTAGCGTTGTGCGACCTATACAGTATCCTTGGGGAAGGGGTGGCACTCACCCCCAGGCACAGTGGTTCCCAGATAGGTCATTACTTAGAAATATTAATTTCAAAATGTTTTCATGAAACTGTTGCTAATACTTTTCTTATATTCCCCTGTAAACGATACATAATAAATAACAAAATCAAGTAAGCCTAGTGTAGCGTTTTTTTTTATTAGAAATGTCACATTTTTGCTACTGGTATCAAGCTGACATAAACAGTTTTCAGATAAGGCCAATTAATTACATATTTTATTAAAATTGATAAAAGCTGTTGCCTTTTCCGTAATGGACGTTCGAAAAGAAGGTAAAAAGAACTGTTTTTTTTTTCTTTTTTGCACTTAATTAAACCTAAGTAATATTAGTTTAGGCTGGCAATTTATTTGAACAAAAATAGTATTTTTACATTTTTGCTTGTCACTCTTTAAGACTTTTAACTACTTTCCCTTTCAAATCCTCTTAAACGGCATGAAAATACTTGTTGCTTAAAGTATATTGCATATAAATTAATTGCCACTGGCTGCCGCGAATTGCCGCCGGATCTTATACCGGGTGGTTAAAGATTGACTTTTTATCTTAAAATAAAAGTAACTTATTTTTTCCTCTTCGTGTCAACTTATTTCGTTATATCAATTGACAATAAAATTGTATTTATAAAATGAAACAACTGTCTTTTTTATTTTTTCAACATTTAAAATTAATTTGGCCTCTTCAATATGAAAAAACATGTACATATGTGCAAACATAATCTGTATAGGTACCTTTCCGAATAGTTAGAACTTAAAATGCAAATCACACGAACTGGGCCCATTTTTTTTAATACATATAACATTAAGTTTTTTATATACATTTATTTAGCAGTTGTTATTAATTTCTATTAAGAGAGGTGCAGTCAAGCTATATCTAGATATCTAACAGTTATGACCGCGTAGCTAATTAAGGGGAACCACTGTGCCAGGGTGAAAGCACACATCGCTACTATGTCGGTTTTAAGTTTTCAGGTTTCATGCATAGGTCATGACTGGTAGTACACATTGATCGAATGTTTTCTTCTTTAGATAGAGTTGCATTCTAGATTTGAATATGATTGAGCTTCTTTGAGTTGGTGCAATTCTGACTGTTTTAATAATAAATACTACGTATTTATTTTATTTTCAATCTGCAGAACACACTAAAATTTTTAGCAGTTGATCAAATATTATTTATATGATCCAGATACAATATACTAGAGATGCGACAAATATTCGGCAACTATTCGAAATTTAACTGTTACTCCGAGACCCTTATATCCCTATGGATGGTATATAGAGTAGGATTGTTAAGTGCTTATAACCTAAGCTTATAACTATTCGGTGGCATTGAGGAAACGATTGATTTCCTTTATGCTCTTTACGGCAACTATCTTCAAGCGCTGTCTAGGAAAACTGTCTAGGAAATACAGGACCATATGTTATGAGATTAAAAAAATAAATCAGTAAGAAAATGAAACATAATTATGCCACGCCCTTTCTAATTTGAAGTTCAATAAAACACAAGTTTACTTAATGCAGAATGAGTTACATAGAGGCCACTAGCTTTTTAATTTTAACAGCCGGGTGGTCGGGGTTCAAAGATATTAATAAAAGGGCGCCACGAGATTATACTCTATGAACTCGGCATAAAAGATGTTACTTTTAAGTATACTTCAACACTAATCTCGAACTGTTGAGTGTAACCACCATGAACTTCAAATCTTACTATAATTCGTTAAACTTAAGTGACTATGAGACTAGACTGTAAATAATACTACTAAAGATATTTAAGCAATTTATTAAAATATTAAAAGTTAATATTTAAAGAAATGGAAATGAATAAACGTTTTGAAAAGTAGAATAAAATTTAAATCAAGAAAACTAACTAAAAGTATGACGTCATAATCCCCCTTACTTAAACTAAGTACAATATCCTGGGTGGATTACAAATATCAAACTAAATATAAACTAAAATTGTACAGTCTTACTCTACTCGATGTGATATTGAAAACTTCCTCCGGCTGAGCTACGGCGTATAGCTACAGGGTTGCTACGGCGGTGTACAGCAGCTCGGGGTACTGTCACTGGAGCCATTCAGCAAATGTACAAGCAGGTGTAGGACTTCAAAAGGTGAACATAAAAAACCCTAAATAACATTGGTTGTCTTAGAAAAGAGCCTCAATTATAGAACAAGGACTAGCACAACGTGTAGGAGTTAATAAAGGTAATAAAGAAGGACTAATCAAATCTGAACTTTACCTCAACGAGGGTTTATTATGTCCAACGGGTAACTCTACACACGGGCAACAGGAACCGATGGAATTCTGGACTGTTATGTGTTGTACGGTCTGGATCGGTCTTCTTGCTCTACAATTACGAACAACCAAATAAGACTTAAGAAAGATAACACTTAACTAATCTTTCTACACCACGTGGGCGTGGAAAAGTCGAAAACCAGTCAACAATATGAACAAAAATCAGTTGAGCATTGACTTAGAATAGGCAGAAGAATTATAGCATACCTTGGAACTATTCGGGGACTTCTTGGGCACGTGGAATCGGGATATCGGTCGGAAAAATTTGGCTATTTAATCCCTTACGGAAATTGGTCGGTGGTCCATGTAAACTCAACAAAATCGAACCACGTCTCTGACCAAATGTGTTTCGGAAGCCTTAATCCTTCTTTACGAAGATCTGCTATTCACCAACAGGGAATGCTTCACGAAACGGCAGCCAGTTCTTCACGACGATATTCTGACGGTGGATACACAAGAAGTGATGCAAGGATTCGATTTCCTTCACAAAATCAAGTTTCAACCGGAAATCTCCCTCCAGGATATAGATAGACAACTATATATCTTGACTAGTCCAACTCACAAAAAGGCATAAATAAAAAATGATGTTCTAGAATATCTTTCGACAGCCATATTTCATATCCGGTCAATAAACGAACTAAACTCAGAAATTCAACAATTAAAAGAACGAATTGCACACTGCGATCCACATCAAAAATAACCAATTTAACTACGAAATTTTATCTGATAATTCTAAAATTTCAATAACCAAAAGAAAGGATAAATAAATCCAAAAACATCTGATTTGGTCTGACAGTGACAAGTGACGGACAAAAGTGATGATCAAAGATATAGAGAGATGAACAAAAAGCCTACTGCTGGTCGGCATCAGTGACAATATCACATAGTATAATATCGCGGTGTATATCGGGTTGCATAATCGTAAAATTTAAATAAAATAATATTTAACAATAAAGTTATAGTAAACATGATGCAAAAATAATAGTTATTTGCGATAATTTATGAGCTAGCACACAGAGGTTGTTGCGAGAAAATTTGACTGTTACAATTACTACAAAAACAAGTTATTATGTTGGGTTACACAGTTAATAACTCCACCTGGTTTTAGAATAATAATACAACTTTGGAGATTATGATGATCACTTTTAAGAAAGTGATGTTTTACACTACGTAGGTTTTTGCAGTATTTAACATAATACGTTTTAAGTTTCTTAGTGCCAATTTTCCATAATTTTTGCTTGCTCGTTTGCGTAAATAATATTTAAAACTAACCCCCAAAATCTCGCAATAAAGCCTGTGAACGCTTTAAACACTATCGGTTAGTCTTCAATATTATGTAACGTTTTTAGTTCGTTACATGTATTTTTTATATATGATTTATATGATGTCTGGCGTATCGTCATCGGATTCCATATCGTTCAGGCCTGATAATTTATTTGGCACGCTTGGCGTAATTTTTACGTGCCCTAGTCGCCAACCCTGTTATCGTTTTACTGCTCTGTGGAGACGCTGTCAACATCGCTCCAAGGTTAGGTCGCTCTCCGTGCTTAACCTCACTTTTTTGTTCACCCAGCTTTTAGAAATGGCTATTTAAATCTTGCTGCAAAATCTGAATCAGGTGCCATTTCGAAGCTACAGGTAAAGATGAGATATTATCTTTATTAGATTCGTTATTATTATTGAATATTTTTAGGGTAGAGTTTTGGATTGACCCACCTTAACTCGTATTTGTATTTTGCTGGCACATTGGTGTTCTTTTGCTTTTGTCCTCCAGAATGTTACATGGAAGAAAGGACAGTTTCTTTGTTTATTATTGAGCCCTCGGAAGTGTTTCGAGGTAGGTTCATTTTCTTTATTAGACCTTGTTTGATTTTAAACAAGAGTTTCGTATTTTTAGGGTCCAAGGTACGGACTATTTACAAGGTACGGGCATTATCCAAGGTCCTAGTAGTATCCAAGGTACGGGTAGTGTTCCCCTGTACCGTTATCTTATGGACGGACTGTGTCCAAGGTTATGGTCCAGGTTACAGACATTATCCAAGGTCCTAGTAGTGTTCCAAGGTACGGGTAGTGTCCCCATATTGCCACACTATGGATACAGCGTAAGCCCCATGCTGCTTCGCTCCCATTTCTAAGCCTAGTTAGTAGCTACGGCTGTATTGATTCATGGTGTCCTCATTCTGGCCCCTTTTGTTGTTTTGGCCAACAGGATCGCCGACAGACAGTACAGAGATATGAGCCCACCTCACGCTGCTACTCTTTGAAACAGGATTGCCTCAAGAACAGCTAAGTGTAGATTTAGGTTCTGGTTTTCAGTCGATTTTCAGTCTTAACTTAACGTACATTTTAAATAATACCGTACAATATTTAGTGGTTAGATTATTAAGAACATTTATGTCGATTTAGTTGTTACAATATGATTTAGATTGTAGGTTTCATTACATTACGCCTTGTAATAATATTACTTTCTATAGATATTATTATTACGCTATATTAACAGATGAATAACCAGACATAGATTCTAGAATCTACAGGTTGCAACATATCAGATTTAACACCGCATAAAATTTAACAATTTAATTAAAGTAATGCTACCTTTCTTATATTTTCTATAACGTTACACGCATTGTATTTTTTCATAGTCTTTTCATAGAACATATTTAATATTATTTACATACATTGCTTTTACTCGACATATAACCACTATAATAATTATTAAAATTGTACAATGCTATTTACCATCAGGATACATCATGAATGAATATAGTCATTAATTTTAAGTAATAAACAACTGTGTTTTCTTTCTCTGTTCATGCCTGGCGCCCAATATTTATAATTTCGAGTTATTATTGTTAATTAGTTCTTTCCAGTGAAATACCTTATCCACGACTGCTCTACCAACGAAAAGCTGCCGTTCGCAGTGGTAATGTTTATAAAAAACGCTACAATTATTTATAAATAGTTCAAAGTTATTTTTTTTTATAAATCTAAATAGAAGGACAAAATTCACCCTAATAATTAACCGTATAGAACGCCAACTAAACGGCAAACATGGTAACGAAGAAGACCGTACATATACAGGAGAGAGGGATAGAACCAATAGCAACATAAAGCTATTTTATGCGAAACTCATCAGTGAAAGCAGTTAAGTAAATAATAGAGTTTGGCTGCGGTAGTGATTAGTTCTAGTCGGCGGTGGGCAACAGGAGGGGGAGAAGGCTTAACCCATCACGTCTCCCCTCTCCCAGCTCTAATAGTCGGCGTTCGTTCTCCCATCTCTCCCCCACTTCTCCTACTCCTCTTCTCCAGCTTAATTGCTGCCGCCATACTTACCGGTCTAAGGAAATTAAATGGTTTTGGGGACCGTTTAATTTTGAGGGATAGAACAATTGCGATTGGGTGATGTGTCTGTTAATTGTTGTATCAGGTTTTGGTTACAGATAAATCAAACAAGCTTATATTGGAAAGTGCCCATGAGGACAATGTTAATACTGTTTGGCGCAGGATGCGATCCAAAGCGTTTGGTGATTTTGGAGGTGATTTCGCCAACATTTTTTTGTCTACCCCTTTTCCTACTTTAATAGTTTCTTAAGTTATAGCAATTTCTTCGAATGATTACACCGCATTTTTTTAATAAAAACATTTGTACAGGTTGTGTTATGTTGTGTTACATGTCAGTGTATGCCATCCTTCTTAATTTAAAACGTACACCCTGTACATTATTCGATTTAAGGATTATTCCAAAAATCTTAATTCTCTCACTGATAAAAAAAATAGACTTGAACTAAAGTCGTCATTGTTCTTGAAAAAAAAAAAATTAGTGGCAAGAGATTTATTTTAGCGTAAAAAAAATATTTTGCCTGAAGAAAAACTCTCTTAACTCAAGAAAACTGGTTCTCTTGAAAAATTCGAAAATTTCTCTTGAATCTATTTTCATTCAACCAAGTGCAAGTTACTTTGTTTTAAGATAATAAGAAAAATACGCTAGGAACTACTTCATTCAAGAAACATTGCATTTTTCCAATAGCTAAATACTCTTTTGATGAAAAATAATAACGACACGCAAAGACGATGACGAAGGACGGTATATACAATCAGTCGGCAGTCCGATCAGTCGTACGTCGCATTTCATAGGTCGCACACAAATACGTTTAAATAAAATATACGACGGCCTCCCCATAAGAGCAATGAGAGGATTTCCGTCCAATCAAAACCGATTCAAAACCAATTTCCAAACCGAATCTATGTTCAAGGCATAGATTCATCCTTGTTTAGTCAAACCTCCTACAAACCAAGGATAGACTTGTAGGAAATGCATTGAAATTCTATAGCCATCCTTCAATATCGGGACAGGAATTTAAGCGGTACCCTCCGTATACTTTATTTTAAACGTATTTGGTCGCACATCATAGTACGCACGGGTTTTGTTGCTTGGAATCTTCCACTTGCAATTTTGCATAATTTGCTTTTTAAACGCATATCGTATAACAAATTAGTGATCGTTATTAACATGCATTTGTCATTTGGATTCTTTAAAGGAGTTTCTGAAAAAATGGAAATTAGAGCATTTATTTGCTATATTTGAAGGTAAGAGACATTTACCTAATGCACCTGTTTAGATGCGTGACTACAGATATAATAAGAATATAGGTATCGATTTTTTTATGCAAATAATTACAAAAATTTTAGAATTTCAAGTCGTCGTATTAAAAAATTCAAAATGTGACCAAAGCTTATAAGTTTAATAATTTATTTGCTTTACTTTGATTAATCGTGATGTAACATTTTTTTGTAATTTGTAGAGTGATGAACCACCCCAAAAAATACCAAGGAGTGAAGAAGCAGAAATAACTACCTACAATCGAGGAAAATAATATCACTTTACTTACTACAGACCAGCAGGAAAACCTAAATTTATCAGAAAATAATATACCTCGTAATATGCCTCTACATATATTATTATGATGTATTGACTTCTCTTAGATCAAAATAAATTTTAGTTGAGTCAATAGTATTCGCTATTGGTTTAAGAAAAATGTCTCTTTAATCAAGAAATGTCCCTTTTCAATCAAGAATTTTTGCATGAATCAAAGAGACTATTGTTCTTATAACAAGAACTTCTTTGCATATTCATTTTGAGTCAAGAGTGAAATACTTTCGACAGATAGATTATTCTATTCTCTAAAGTAATTTTTTAAAGCTTATGAAAAGATAGTTAATGCTTTGGGCAAAGAAACGTCGTTCTTGGCCCTATTGAAAAGCGCCAATCTTTTGGGTCAAAATCATATTCATTTCGACTGAGAGATCCTTTTTTCAGTGCTTAACTTATTTTTTCTGATATACCTACATTTAATGAAATTCAGACGCCCTATTATTATAACACACACTTATTTGAAAAAAAATCATGAAATAAAAATTAAACTTCTACACCCTGTAACTCCGAAATTAAGCAATTTAAGATATACATTTATACGAACTTTTTTACTTATATTTATCTGCAGAATATACTGCCGAAGTTTCCAGAATACAGTTTGGTATATATATATAATATATATATATGTATATGTATATATATATATATATATATATATATATATATATATATATATATATATATATATATATATATATATAATTATTTTACGTTAACTAAAAAAACCATCGACGTTTCCAAAGTTTTTTTTGAACATGCCTCTGTTTATTGGTTGTTAAATTTATTCATATACATATTTATTCATATAACTTTATTCTTATACATAGTAGTTATTTACTTAAAACAGATTTGGATTAATTTCAAAGAAATAAGTAACTTCTGCCTCCATATATTTATATTAATTTTATTGATGCTTTTTTTTAAGAATAAGCCACTGGTTCTGTTATGAAGTCAATAGAATTGAAAAATACTGACTGATTGTCCCAAATTCCCCTCTAAACAAACCGACAAAAGCAATAAATAACATCGGAAAAACCGAACAGGAAACACTCCAAACTCGATCCATCGAAAAAAATCGTCCCCTCATTTCTCCGTTTGCGTCGGCGTGCGCAAACCCCCAATTACGCCTTCCCCCACACCCCTCGAACACCCCTGTAGGTCCCGCGACGACGTCACAGCGTCGCGGCGCCGCCGACGGAGGCGAAAATCTCATCAAAACATTTTTATCCGGCTCCCATCTGGCGTTCGTTCTCTATCTTGCCGGCTAATATTATTACGTATTCCATTTTTGAAGAGCCGCGCTCTATACTCTCGTTCTGTCCCGCTTCAATGCAGGTTTTCCGTCTCGCTTTCGGCACCAAACTCGATTTAAAAGTAATTTGTACTATATTCGGATTATTATTAGTTTGCTTTAACGGCACAAACGAAGTAGAAGTTTGCTTTGCGCGCAGGAGATCATTTTTTAATCGCGTTTATCGCTCGCGAGCCATTATTACTCCTTTAAAAATTACGCCCGAGTTAATTGGCAATTTTTTCAATTATCTTGCTTCGTCTTCGTCTAAAGTAAGTGAGGATTAATTGAGAATCGAGGATAATTTCAAAGCTTAATTGGAAAATAAAGATTGTTTCTATGATTATAACGATAATCAAAACAAAAATTCACAGATTTTGCAACATGCGCAACCATCTTAGGCGTATTGAAAATACCAGACACAAGTCGGCGGTTGTCGGCAATCACCTGTTTTTTTTACATTTTATATTAATTTGTGACGTCATTTGGAAGAGCTCAATAAAAATATAAAAGAACTAAACCTTGTTTGAAAAGCAATTTGACATTCGTGACGTCAGCACTCCGGCATTCTATGGTGCGTCCAGACCTGACGTGCCGAGCGCGAGACGAGAGCAAAACAAGAGCGAGATAAGAGCGAGACGAGAGCGAGACATTTTCTATCCATTTTTTACGCAAACCTGCCACGAGACAAGCCGAGTGGGATCATAGTGAAAGGAAGCCAAAGACATATTAAATTGCAATTGAATATAACAAACGATGGCTAAATAATATCGCATACAGTAATAATTATGAAGTAATCTCACGTCAATTTTTTTTAAATTATTGCATGCCTTAAGTATTTGCAAAGTTAACAAAAATATTTCTTTGCATACCTTGCAATTAATATATTTGGTCTAATTTATCAGTTGTGCATCATATCCGAAATTCAGATTGTGTGTGACACAACGAAGAGTCAACGTGCAACGTGAAAGACAAGAAAAATGGCAAGTAAAAATGTAAAGTTTTAATTACTAATTACACAGTCCTTCCCTTGAGTTCTTCTGCCTAAAATCTATATTGCCTCCCTAAGATTTTAAATATAAATGATTGAAACTCATAACAAGTTTACCATAATTTAACCTTCAGATAATTATTTAATTATTAAATCCATAATTATATTAAAATGTAACACTTACGAAGTTAATAAATATTAACTATTTCTATTTAATCATTTAATAATTATTCTGATAAAAACACGCTTGATTTTTTATTTTAGAAATCATACAGGCTATAATCATTAATATGACTATATTAACAATACTTAAATTAAAATTTATTTGAAGGAATGCTACTTGAAATATTAACTCGGAATAATTATTAAAAACTGCTCATCACGTTATCGATGTCGGCGTCTTGTCACTGTTGTCTGGCTGATTGGCCGTTTAGGACCTATAATTTGATTTCAGATAATGCAGATTTTAATGTGCCATTTGTGGATTTTTTATTGGAATTTTTTTTACATATTTGGAATCTATGAAGTGTTCATGTCCATTTTTCAATTATTAAAGTGCCTATTTAGATACATTTAAAGTTAATTAATTAGTGTATAGTAATTAAATTATGGGTTTGTTTATTTTTTATGAAATGTATTTTTTTCTATTAAAATAAACATAGCTTTACTTACAAAATCACTAGCTAGCCATTTTTAAATACAGGGTGTTAATTAAGTAGTATCTGGCCAACTTCAGGAAGTGATTCTTTGAGTGTTTTTAAGGTAAAAAGTTAATTTAAACATGTGTCCGGAAATGCATAATTTTAAAGATACAGGGTATCAAGATGTTTCCTAATAGACATTTTTTTTATTAATATCTCAAAGATCCGTTGGCTGATTTTATTGAAATTTCACCGTGTTGTGAATTTTGATAAGTTAGCACTAATTAAATGATAATAATTATTATTTATAACAATATTCAAACGGTAAAAACTTATCAACTTATCCCAATAAATATTTGACCATGCCTTGTATTGATTTGTTTTAACGCCTGTTGGCGGTGGAAACCATGCAAGCTTTTTCTTTGTCCTAAGTTGTTAATTAAAAAAATAATAATGATATAAAAAATATGGTAATTAGTCTAAATTTATTATTTATGTGATTCTGCTCTTTCTCGTATAATTTGCCCCTTACGGAAATAGTTAGATTAAAATAGCCAAACTGTACCTAACAACCCATGCCATATTTTCTTTTAAAATAATATCGCTTTCTTTATCCGCCGGTCCAGATTTGAACGACCTTGCCCTATTCGCTCATCAATGCCGGCTCTATCGACTTAAGTACGTGTTGACAGGTAGGTTATTGAACCCATGTTGCTTCTAGCATGTCGTTTTTTCAAAGATGGGTCCCATATAAACGCGGCCAGAAGTATTTTCAATACTAAAAATGTAAAGTCTGTATCAGAGCTGCAACAAGTCAGTTTTAAAAAGTTTTAAGTCATTTCTAAAATCAAAATGATTTAAGTCTTAGTCAAATTCAACATAAAGTTGAAAAGATTTCAGTCTTAAGTCCTTGACTTAAATCATTTTATTTCAAGTCAAGTCATTTTTGTAAAAACTTAAATGAATATAACGTTATTTAAGTTTTTTTATGACTTAAGTCTATATTTTTGACTTAAGTTATGATTATCTGCAAGTTAAAGCTTCATTCAAAACCTCGAAATCACTGGAATAAATTAGTAGTTTATTGTTCACCTAATTTTAATGTAAGCATTCAGAACGTCATAATTAGTGGTAGTTCTTTTCAATTATTGGAAAAAGTTAACAAACTTTTGACTTTTCCACTAATTATACTTCAAAATTTGCGAGGAATGTCATTTTGGCCTTTGATTACCACCCGTCAAGAAAAATTTTGGTTAGAAATCAAAAGTTTATTGTTTTATAAGCTAAATATTATGCTTTCTCTATGAATACAACCTTTGAATAAGAAGACTAAGGAAGGAGCATAATGCTATCCATGCATGGTGGGCGGAAAAAGCACTCTAGGGTGGGGATCCTTGACAGTTCTGTTGACGATTCATTTGACACATTTGAATTTGATTTGAAATTTTGTGGATTTGTCAGTCTTTACGGAGCTTATTTTATGTTATTTTTTATTTATTCTACTACTGATAGTTGTATAAAGGTAGTAAATCTAGATGGAAACTATGGCAGAACTTAAATTAACAGTGATACTATCGCGATTTATCGAAAAAGACTCTAAAATAGTTGGTTGTGTAGCGTGCGGTAGATCTCGGCAAAAATCGAGTGAAATAATCGAACAAATTTTCGCTAGTAAGTGGCTATATAATATACATACGTGTAGTAAACCGATCATTTATGAAATTCACTTAAATTAACTAATTATATATTTTTTCTTGCATTTTTGCTTTTATTTACTACTTGTCAAAGATTAGATGTCAAAGAATTTAGATACGTCAATTTGATTTACCAGATTTACCTGCTTCAGTAGCGTATCGGATGTTTGTGTTAATAAATAATTATTATAACTTATATCTATTTTTATTAGAATTATATATTTTTGTAACAATTTTAATAACTAGCAACATTTATTCACAACGTCAAATAAAACAACATATTATTAGCCCTTAACTGGTCCGGTAATAAATATGTATCATAAACGGTCCGGCGTAGTCTGTTGGACTACGCCTTCTAAAATGTTTAAAAAACACACAAAAACTAAAAAATAACAAATTTTTATTTCATTATATATTATATTATGTATTATTGAACTAATCTAGACAAAAATGGGTTCAATTAATATTAACTTCAAGAAAATATAGTACAAAATAAAATAACATACACATAAATTTGAAAAAAAAATCAATTAGGTTTTTACTAAGCTCTAAAAAACAAAACCAAATTACTAACAGTCATTACAATATAGAAATAAGTTTTTAAAACTATACATATAAAAAAAAATAAGTTATAAAACTGGAGTTAAGAAAAAGTTTTTAATTACAGCATGAGGCAAAATTCATTGTTTTCCTAAACATGTTTTACAAAATGGATTCGTACTTTCTAGGCATTAAAAAAAATTAACTAGGACATAACATTGTCTCTAATTAGGATAAGAACTCTATAGGATAAGAATATCTCCGTGGGCATGTTCTGGTTGTCCAGGAATTGGAAGTATTCTACCAATTGTAAAGTGTATTTGTCGTGGAATATTTGACATTATCAAACGCATTTGTCTGGCAGATTGTCATATTGTCACTTTCACAGTCCTCATCCATATCATTTTAACAGAGTTTCTTCATGTAAGTAGTCTTCTAAACTACTAAGTCTCCTAAACGCACTTTTTTCGAAGGCCCGGTCATATTTTACAAAAGTTTATCACACACAAAATCTAAGAGACAACGGCTTAAGTAACTTCTGCCAGAACTTCTAAAAAACTAATCCAGTTTGGGCATAAATATGCCCAAATCAGTTGTTCAACTTTTATCTGAAAACTTTTTGTCTAAAATAGCTTATAATGTAATTAGGGACGATTTTTAAAATAGCCGAAATTTGTTTTTTTCGAAATATCTAGTAAGCCATGAACTTTTTCAAAAATCTGAAAGGCGCATATTTATGACCCCACAAAACTGCAATTCTTTCCCCATTTTACCGACTTTCTGACTCCAGTAGTTTCCGAGATACCCATAGAGAACATCGTAGGAAACTCACCCTGTATATTAAATTGATGAGTCGGTCTCTTAATAAAGAAAAGTTTTTTATTATTATATCAGTAAAATCATCAGATTGTTGAAGAGCTGTGAAAAGATCTTTTTAGATTGAAAGTAAGGCAAGTGGCGATAAACGTTTATTTTTCATGGAATCTCCATGAAAAATAAACGTTATAACTATAAATTTTAATGCATTTCTATAAATTTTAATGCATTTCAAACATGAAAAATGTCTCTCAACCCAAGTACTTGTAAATGGTGTAGTAACAAACAAAAGAAACAATTTGTAAGCCTCTGGAAATATATTTCCAGTATTATTCTTAAATTATTTTATAATCGAAATTATCATATATCTATTATTAATACCTGCCATTTATTCATTAATTTACGTTGGTCAATAACATTTTTTGTTTGTTAAATCACTATTAAATGCGTTGGAAATGTATCAATATAACAAGTTTGTTAAATCAGATGTTAAATGCGTTGGAATTTTTTTATAGGATTCTTTAAATTTCGGATCCGCAAGAGATAAATAAAAATAATTGAGACATACGAGTACCTATCAGCAAACCTTATTTCTAAATGCATAACAATGTTATCTAATATTTCATAAAATAAAATTCGCAAAGATATTTGACTTAGCCGCTTTTATTAACATATCGAATTGAAATAGCACACTGAGACTTTTCTGTAATATCTGTTGTATCCTGGGATTGTACCTATCGTCTTCTTGCACCGAATAAAATAACGCGCTTTTTTAATTCGGATTCTTTTATGTCTGTGGCGTGTTCTGAAATACAACCGGTTATATCATTTTGAATAATTTCGGACAAGCCCGAAAAATGTTTCCAATTTGCTTTAAACGTTTTTTGAATTTTCGCATAAAAGTTTTCAATGCTACCTATAATGAATCATATGAAATATCCCCTTAATTAGACAAAAATTAGCTAGATGAAATCAAATGCTCAAAATGCTCCTTTCCTGTTAACTGCAAAAAATGATTGTGTTTTCAAAAGGAGCTTTTGATTTTAAAAGGCATATGTGGAGTTCTACCTCGAAAAGCAGCTACAATCATTTCTCTCATGTTGTCGACAATAGTTGGTCGAGTTTTTTAAACACTGTCTTTAACATATCCCCATAAAAAAACCCAGACTAAATAAAATCAGGAGCATTTAAGCATTCTATTAATTGGTGAATGCACACTGCATTCACCAACTAATACACGGAAAAAATCATTTATATATTCAAGAACAATCATACACTTAAAATTTTACACTTTCTTTAGTGATAGTATTCTTTCCATGAGTAGAACAAATATTTGGAACTATTTTACTTTTACACTTGCTTTTTAAATATAGTTATAGTCACCTTAAGTAATTTTGAATCTAAAAAAAAGAATAAAATGACTTATATTTAAGAAAAACTTATATTACTATCAAGTGAATAAATCATTTAGCAACGAAGAAACTATTATTAAATGAAGTAAAAATGCTTTTATATAATAATAAGTAGTATTCTTAACTTTTTTAAAACTTTTACTTGAAATCGGTGTATTAAGACTTTAAATAAGTTTATTATTCTCGACGCGAGAATAACACCCCATTTCCAAGAGTTACTATTCTTATATTAAGTGTCCATCCCCAACAGCAACAACGCAACAGTGCATTCCTGATTCCTATCTTCATTTGGTTTCTGTTTCTCCTCTGCGACACGAGACATATATATAAAGTTTTTTTTTGTTATCGTTTGTGCTTGTGATATGTTAAAATGGAGGACCTCCTTCAGGCATGGGAGATGACGGATTTGATCCCAAAATTTCAAGGTAATTTTAGCAATAATCCTACATTATTTGATGACATTGGTTTGAGGTTAGGGGACTCCATTTTAATATGCATTATTTCTTATACATTGGTGGTAAACTAGGTATGTACGCGTTTGGAATGATTTAATTTTGTTTTAACAATTTTTATTATCGTTTCTCGTTTTCAATTAGCGATGCCGCTGTTCAATATCTACCTATATTGGGAAATTACACAGTTTTATTGTATTTTCTTATTACGAAAAGCTTATAATTTGGTTAACCTAATTTAAAAAGTATTAACCATATTCGGGGTTATTCTGGTGATATTTCAATATTCCATACCTATTGGAAATGGAAATTAAAATTTTTAGCATGTCCCAACTCTATTATATTCATGTATGCTACCAGGCAAACCCGATTTTAGGATAAACTAGTTTTTCTTAGGACGAATATTAACCGGGATCGAAAAACTATATAGTTCTTACAAAATTCGGTAACGTGTTCCCTATGCTTTCGGAGGTTCGGGTTCGATCTTGTTAGAAACTCTTGTTTTGGTAAAATCTTTTCTTAATTTCCATTTACAATAGGTATGGAATTTTGAAATATCACCAGAATAACCCCGAATTAATACTTTTTAAATTAGATTAGCCAAACATCACCTACCAAATTATATGCTTTTCGTAATAAGAAAATACAATAAAACTGTGTAATTTCCCAATATAGGTAGATATTGGACAGCGGCACCGCTAATTAAAAACGAGAGACAGCAATGAAAATTGTTAAAACATAATTGAATTATTCCAAACGCGTACATACCTAGTTTACCACCAGTGTATAAGAAATAATGCATATTAAAATGGAGTCCCCCTAACCTCCAACCAATGTCATCAAATAATGTAGGATTATTGCTAAACTTACCTTGAAATTTTGGGATCAAATCTTCATCTCCCAGGCCTGAAGAAGGTCCTCCATTTTCACATATCACAAGCACAAACGATAACAAAAAAACTTTATAATTTTATAAACTACCTAGTCGGCGCGTCTAGTAACTAACCTAAAAGTGAGAAGAGGCTTTATTTTATAGTAGGTGATATTATACACTTGAATAAAGTAATTATTACATGTACACAAAGAATTTCTATACTTAATGCAATAATTTGCTAATTTACAAATAAGTATAAGTAGTACTCGAAACAAAATTTTATCTAGAATTGTCTGGAGTGTAGTTAAAATCATTATTTCAATACTAGGTAAATCTTAAATAAAAGATAAATTTTCTTAGCTTCTAAGGATAAGGTTTTCTTGAAAAGAAGTATAACTAGATTTGCGGAATGGGGAAACTAGCATATCGTTGGTTCAAGATTAATAATCTTTAAGCCAGTTTAGCTTTTTTTCCGTGTAGAACCATATCAATTCTCTCTGATGAAGGATAAGTTTGCATTTTCGGCAAATTTCTGATTTTTTTTTGTTTTTACTGACACAAAATGATAACTAGTTATTAAAGTTGGACTAGCCACAGCCACCTAGATTTTATGAAATAATAAAGATCTACTCAGATCAAATCATGTAAATGAAAATATCTAGGAAAATCTTTGTTTGAGCGGTAGGCAACCTTAAGAGTATATATTTTGAAGAGACATGATTTCTCCATTGAATATGGGAATAATATACTGGGTGTTCCATTTAAAATAAAAGAGTAACATGCTTTTAAAAGTGTTCAATATTAATTTTGTCTCACCCTGTATAACTTTTTGGATCAAATTTTAGTAAGTGTAATTTAAAGTACAATAGTTAATTTAATTACATCTTAGGCTTTACCGCGTAAATTCCAATTTAGGTAGCTTTTATTGTAATTTAAAAATTGTCCTTTATTTCTAGAAAATGTTAAATATGTCAAAAACCTTACATTTTAGTCATATACTTCTCTAATAAAACTCACCTTTATTTTTCTCCTAGAATCCGAAAATCAATTAATATATAGGGTGTTCCATTACAAAAAACACAACTTTGATATGTAACTTTTTTTGAGGACACCCTGTAGAACTCTCTATATTTTTAAAAAGTGCTCTGAATTAACCTACATATGCTCACAAAATTTCATTTCAATACAAACTATGGTTCTCCTTGGAGTCTCCGCGGCGTATGAGAGGCGCCACCCTGTATATTAAACTAATTAAAATTTTCCTTTTTCCTAAACCCGATGCAAAATATAGGAATTATTTCTCTAAATTGACATTGAAAAATCTTCTTCCTTTAGCCGAAGCTTATTTTTTGTTAAAATAATAAAGCCAAAGCTTAAATCCAACAAAACGGTTTTATTATGAGGACAAAGTAGGTTTTTAATACGAATCTTAAATTTTGGTTATTCTCCAATCTAACTCGTAACTTCCTAACGACGTTCCCCTCGGGCAAAATTAAAATTAATTTACTTGTCAACATCGATATTACCCCACTTAACTCTCCCACTTCACCCCAGGGCGTTCGAAACGACAGATGTGAGAGCAAATCACCAACGGATCTTCAATTCGATTCACTTTCGACGTTTACGACAAAAGGACGCTTGTTTGATTTTTGGTTAATGCGATTTTAGAGAGTCGTAGGGTGTATTAATACTTTGCGATGATTTATTTTTTGTTGGCAATGTTTTGGTGAAATTTTAATTTAGCGTCAGATTTTGCTTAAAATTAGATTTTAAACTTCCCAACTAGCATTTATAGTGGCAGATACGTAACTGCTACTATCGAAGCCACTACAAAGTGGACGGTGATCATCGGCGGCTACGCCGCATATTCGTAGCTGTTAAGTGGCTGCGACCAAAAGGAAAGGCTTTGAGTAGCCGGGTAGTGTCTTGGGTAGTTTTTGCCACTAAAAGAGGGACTGTTAAACTTTATTCGCAGCGACCTCTTCGTGCAATTTCACATTTCATAAAGATAAATGATATAATGGAAAATAATTATAGAAGCCATTATTATTTTTTCGTTATTTACCGTGCGATTTTAACGCCTTCTTTAGGTAAATTCCAGAACGCAATCGACTTTACTGAATAAAATAGTGGGTTTATATGACAACATTTTCGAGCGCTTCTCAAAATATTTCAAATTATTATATTATTTGCAATAGAAACCCATGTAGTAATTAAAAAATAATAATAATTTGCTTGAAACTGGAGTCAAACTTTAAAATATTAGTCCACCGTCAGAAATAACAAAATAACTAAGGAAAAAAGCTTTAATCTAGGTATATTTAGCTTCAAAACGCATAACGTTTGAGCCATTTGGTTGTTCGTCTAAAAAGTCATGGAAAAAATATGGCCGTTTAATCCGAAAAATACTTTATAGTTCCATATTCTTCCACAAAGTACGGGGAACAATAACATATTAGGCCAACCCTACTCGTTTGATTGATAAAGTGACAATTGTATATAGCTACCCAAAGGCGATTTTATATAGAAACAATAACTGGAACTACATAGTCAACGATTCTTTGGAACCATAAAGTGATTTTTTCCAAGAAACTTCCCTACGCCACCAAATTGCCACTTAATTGGAGCGTTATACTACACCGATCGCGGCGGTGGCGACTATACAACTATACATTCCATTGGTGCCATTATACAGGGTGTCCCAGAAATGAGTGCAAATATTTTAACTGGTAGTATAGTTCAACCCCAGAAACACGCCTATGAGTTTTTTTTTGCGAAAAAAAAATGTTGAAAATTTTATGTTTTTCTTGACATTTTCCGGAAAATTTTGAAAAACTTTTGAGTGCTACTGTTCACCCTCCGGAAATTCGTTTACCGTGCATAGAGAGAATCTCGGAGAGAATGCAATGTTGCCACTTCCTACTATACCCACATTCGAAATGTTTATAAATTCACAGAAATAATTTTAATGGGCTACAACATAGTGGTATTCATAATCATAATTTTTGTCTTAAGCATAGGCACAGTCACAATCAGAATTTTAATGTGCGTTTATATACAACATTGTCGCATAACTTGGAATGTAAATACAGCTGATAAAGTAACCTAATTTTCTTATTTTTCTATTTCATAATCATTTTAGAAGTGTATTTTTGTTTAAATTTTATTACTCAGGTTTTTTAAACACGAAAATTATCATAATTATTAAACATAAAAATGAAAAAAAAATAAATAATGCCCCCTAACCGATTTTTGTCGTAATTACAATGAAAAAAGTTAAAATTTACGAACTTCAAAGTTATTAAATTATGCTTATGATTACGACTGCGATGTATAAACGGTCGTATCTAAAATAATGGTTTTAACTGTTATGATTGTGACTAAAATTGTGATTATGATTACGATTATGTTGTATAAACCCACCGTAAGTTTCTATAGAAAAATACGAAAACTAAATTTATTCATATTAGTGGACATTGCTAATCCTAATTTTAGGAAAATGCGCAATGTTTTAAGTACTTTTTACAGTTGAGTAAGCTGAAAAAATAAAATAAGATTTTCCCTAGGAACTATACTTTAGGGACAGTGACATTTTAAAAAGGACTGGGAACTATATTTGCTAGTTGGGTTTATTTTTTTGTCTAATTTGTTCAGCTTCTCTAGGCATCCTTGGAACCAACTTCGAAGACATCTACATAAAGGGAGACAAAACAATTTACATTTTTTTGCGATCACGAACCGTGTTCCGCAAAAATCGATGATGACAGATTTACGCTATATGTGATAGAATACGGTTCGAGTTCCAAATGTTATTATTGTTATTAATGTTTTTTGGGTACCTATAGAAACGT
This sequence comes from Sitophilus oryzae, assembly GCF_002938485.1. NCBI lineage: Eukaryota > Metazoa > Arthropoda > Insecta > Coleoptera > Curculionidae > Sitophilus > Sitophilus oryzae. The sequence goes on from NW_022147536.1 coordinate 531,966, forward strand.
TAAACTAAATATTTGTATAGGTATATAACTTTAATTAATATACATGGATTGTGGCAGGATTATACCTTTGAAATTATTTTTAGTTTTTTAATTAAATTATACCGTGCTGGCAACTGTTACTTTTGGGTCACATACTGTCTACAGAGAAAATACAGCAGAAATATTAACAAAGTTCTTGAAAAAACTACAATCTATTATTTCTAATAGATTTCGAGATATCGATTTTTGAATTCAGAGTTCTAATAGCGCGACCACTATCGAACACCCACTCAATTCCACTTATTTTTACCAAAAATGCAAGTGTTTCTAGCTTGCACTTAAAAAAATTCAAGCTATAGGGAAAATTACAACGACTCGTTAATAAATAAACAAATTAAGTATCACTAGACGTAATTAAATCGTGAAGCTGAACGCATGACGTACACCTTTCCCTAGAACTTTAAGTACTGACAGAGGTATTGATTGGGTCGACCGGTCAACTGCGACAAATCTGCTATATCCCCTTCCACGTCTCTTAGCGATGTGCACAGTTTCTCGGTTTATTTCATACGTTTGGCAACGTGTTTACTGCCCTCTCTTTGTTCAGTACATTATAAACGCATTGTACTCTTCTTACATATGGAAATCTCGACCCAAGCCTAACCTTTGCCAACCCTTAGTATTAGGGAAATTACAATGATAACTAGCGGCATCGCTGTGGATTCATCTTTATTACGAAATTGTGGAAATCTGTAGGAATTACGCTGACATTTGACATTTTCATTTGTTTTCATTCAACTTATATTTGACAGCGCGCCGTTGTGAGTTTTCTGCGGTAGTTGAAAGTTTTTGTAGCTTTTGAACAACTTTCTAATAATTAATAGTGTTTATTGCAAAGAAAACTATTTAAAGTAGTTTTTAACTATCGACGATGGTTCGCCAGTATATACTTTGTAAAAAGTAGACTATTCTAACCCGGAATTGATATTTCGACGGTAAGTGTCATTAACGTTTTTTTTTTACCTTTAGCCATGCTTACAGTAGCGTATGTAGATACTTTTTGTTATAAGTAGATTATTACAAAAATACGTATATTTTCTTATTTGTTGGTGCTTTCGATTGTGAAATTAGATTTATCCTCAGTTCGACCTCAGACAAAACTAGTTATAATGGAAAATTCAACATGACAAAATTCATCAATTTTTAATAAACAAATCATGCTACCGTCACGCCACTGATAGAGCCAAATGACAGAAAGATAGACTATTAGATTAACTCTCATAAAAGTGTCAAACCATGTATGATTCTAAAAATTGTGTTTTATGAATGGAGTGTTCTGTCTATCCATTTAGATGTCTTTGGATATTTATTTCCTATATAGTTCCTATCTCAGATAAATTGGAGGCACCTTCTGATAGCGTAGATTTCCATTTTACCTATTACTTGACTTATAGTCTACACTGAAAAAAATATTGTTCATAATATTAATGAACATTGATTATTAACTGTTGTTTCATTGGGACAATGATTTTTTTCATTAATATAATGATTTGTTAATCATAGATCGGTGTCCGATTTATTAATACTATGAATCTAATTTCATCAATATAATGAAAATCTGGTTAGTAAATTAATGTAAGATTTTCATTAATATTATGAACGAATTCTTTATTTTAGTGCTGAAACTTTAATAAACACATCATATTCATTATATTAATGTACTAAATCATTGATTAATAGGTTGTACATTGTGACAATGAACAATGTTATTAATACAACGAACACACTACATTATATTAATGTACGCGGTTATTAATATCATGAATAAAAATATTAGGGCTTAAATGTCCGCCATGTTGATCGGTTACTTTGGCACTTTAATAACGTCTGTGTGGTTGAGTTATTCAGTGAGCCTTTAGTTTCATTAGACCGGTAAGTGTTCTCTTCAATATTTTAAATATTTTAAATAAAACTCCTATCGTATTGTAGTTAATTTGTTGTGTTGTCAAATCAATTTCCGCTGTGTGCTGTGTGAGATCTCTGGTGTGGGTATTCATTAAAACAGGGGTTTCCAAATATGTTTCAGTATATAAAAAACAAAAAGAAGCAAAACATAGTAACAAGTCGAGGCATGGAACTGATTATGGTAAATTCGAATGTTCTTTTAATATTTGGCATTTTAATTATTTTGATATACGTCTTTTAGAACCGGAAGAAGATGTTGAGACCTGCCTTCAAGCCCTCAAATTCGACAATTTAACATCGGACCCACTTGATGCGACTTGGAAAGCCTGTTGCAAATTCGTCTAGACGTTATCAAGTCTAAGGATACAGCTAATATAATGAAGAAATGGTCTTTTTATAGAAATCCCTCAGGATATCGACTGGTAAATTAATTATCTTATTATAATTTACCCTCAAATTGATAATAACATTACTATTCTCTTCGTCGATTCGATTTTTTTAATTTTTAATTTGTATATGCTATATCGAGTTTAATAAATTATTATTACTTTATTGCACTTGTTTTTTATTAATAATCCCTAATGGAAAAATTTACTGTGCTCGTAAGTAAGTCGGCACTATTAGTAATTTTGTTACCTTTGTAGCTAAGGGCTTGTTCAAATGGAAATCTATTTATAGTAGAATTTTATTATTTCAGGTAGTTGGCTGGGAAATGACTATCAATGAGATTTCATATCAATGACAGCGATCTTCATCATCGATTATACGGTGTAACAAGAATTACTAATAGTGTCGACTTTTAAATGTACTAAATAGGTTATGAAATTATTTCATTGTATTAATGAAATCTGTTCATTGTACCAATGAATGTGTTCTTCAAATTAATGAACACTGGTCATTGATTTAATGAAATTAAAGTCCGTAGAGTTAATGACTTACTTTTCATTGTGCCAATGAAATCGTTCATCGGCTCAAAATTAATGATTTAATTCATTATATTAATAAACTTTTTCATTATATTTATCTCAGAGTCGATTGCAGTTTGAAAAATAAACTCAGAGCTGGTTGATGTCGATGGTTTTCAAAATGGTTTTAATTTTTTTTTAATTATTTTCTGTAACCTGTAACCTGTTTCCTGTAACGTCCCAGCCGGTACGCCCCTGTCTTTTAGCCGTGTACAAACCGCGCGCCGCGTCGCCGCGCGTATTATAACCTCCCGAAACTAGTCCGAAACAGATCATTAGTCGGATTAAGTGGCTTTGTGGTAAAACGACGCTGTCACGTACACAAGGGGCTCGAGGGCCCCATTGTTACCTGATAATGGGACCTAAGCGGTGCCGAGGACCGGAGCGTAAACAATCGCGGCGGCTCGGCGGGGGGCAGCGGTGGGGTCCAGGGGGGAGGTAAATTTCCGCCAAGAGAGAGATTTGATACTGAAACTTTGTTGTGTTCGTCGTTGTTGACGGCGGATGCCTTTCAGATGTTGCTGGTTCTTTTTACGGTGCTTGATTGTTAGGAAAGCTTGTGAGAATAGAGAAAATCGAAAGAGAGAAATATAAACGGAGGATGTTATTGTATTAAAATAAACAACTAACTAACTGAAAAGTGAAAGGTTTGATTTATTTAAATTGACTGATAGTTGATTTTTAAGCTTGATTCAGAACCTTGCAATAAGTGAAATAAATTAGTGGTTTAAATTACACTTTATACTTTATAGTTTGCGATCATTCACAATGTCTAAAAATACAACTAAAATTAATAGAATATCCTAGCAACACCTTGCGTTAGTTATTGCCAGCGGGAAATTTAAATTCCACTTAGTCAGCCCGGCGCCGAATATGTCCATGGTTGGCAACAATGAATTTATCAATTGCGCCCTCGATGACGTAACTAAAAGTTTATTTGGTATCGACTATACAGGGTATACCAATATTCCAGGGACGCCGGACGTAGGATTACTACTACTATTTTATACAGGGTGGCCCATCGAAAACGTTCCGCAAGGCATAACGGCCAGGGTATTTTTTTTTCAGAAAATTTAAAAATACGTCAATTTTGTTTGTGAGGGGGACAGCTTTTGTCCCAAAAATTATCGCAACACCTTCAACCCTCTAAGCGGGGGTGTCATCCCCCGATTTTTTTCAAATAGGAAGGGGGGTCAAGGGGTACCGCAATGAAAGGGCTTTCTATTCTCTATACTTTCCTGCTTCGTTTTTGAAGATCGGTCGAGTCGTTGGGAAAATATGAAGGATTGAAATTTGAAAAGTTTTTTAAATAAATAAATAAATAAATGCCTTTATTGTCAAAAAAATTTTCAATTTGTAGACAAAGGTAAACTAACAAACAAAGTAAAAAAACAAGGTACACAAACAAACAAACAAAAGATAATACAAAACATTATACAAATAATATTGTCAGTCTTATTGTTAAAATAAACATTTATAAATGTTTATAATGTCAAAAAGAACAAAAATAAAAATAATATTCAAAAATATTTAGCTAGTTTATAGTAAAATATCAATGACCTCTAAATAAATTCATTTCGATGTCATTAGTAAATATAGCAATAGCAAACATTAGACCAGTGTTTACAAGATCAAATTTGACTTTCAAAATATAATTCATTTACGGCGTAGAAAGCCTTGTCTAGTAAATAAGAGTTCAATGCTCTGCGAAATGAAAAAAATGATGCTATGGATTTGATTTCAAATGGCAGGTGATTGTGCATTTTTTTCGAGTTGTATAATATTGAACTTTTAACTAACTCTGAGCGTGGGGTAGGTAGATAAAGATCTTGCTCCGCGTTCCTGAGTGGATAAGTGTGAGATGGCCTTTCTTGAGAAGCTGATACATGTTTACGTATTAAGCCAACGGATTCAAATATAAATAAGGAAGGAAGAGTCAATATTTTTAATTTTTTAAAAAAGTCCCGGCAATGAGTTCTGCTGTTTAGTCCCAGTGAATATCGAACAGCTCTCTTCTGGAGCCTGAAAATGCGGCCAAATTGAGTCGCACAACACGCACCCCAGAATGGAAGGGCATACCTGAAGTGCGATTCAAAAAGTGCATAATAAATAATGAGGAATAATTTACGAGGGGCATTTTTGATTTTGGACTTCATCGAAAATTCAGTTAAAACTGCTTCATGATCAGAGAGACCCGAGCTAAAGACGTTGCAGGCGATGTAGTTAGGATCAAAAGATGACACAACATAGTCTATAGTACTAGAACTGGTATTGAATATTCTGGTAGGTGAGCCTACATGCATGGCTATTCCAAAAGAATCAAAAATGGACTGAAAAACTCCTGAGCAGTACATACACTAAGAAAGTCAATATTAAGATCACCACACAAAATTAATTTTCTTTTTAAGGGCAGGGACTCAAGCAAGCTTAGTAGATTATGACAAAATAATTGCACGTCAGAGTCAGGTGTTCTATAAATACAAATAATGTAAAGGTCATAAGCATTATGGTGGACAATGGAAAATTCGAATACTTTTTCAGATAACAAATCATTGTACCTAGTTACCTCGGAAAAGTCGTTGTTTAAAGACATTATCATAGTACCTCCATGAAAAAAATTTGTTCTATTAAATCTGGCCACTGTGGTATAATTTTTAACAAACACAGGCTCATCAAAATTTAACCAGTGCTCAGTTATGGCAATGATATCTGGAAATTCAAGTTCTTCTAGTAAAAGATATAATTCATCTGTTTTATGTCTTTATGTCTTAAGGACTGAATATTAATAAGGAATAGACCAAGCTTGCTATCGCTTAATTTTTCAGAGGGTGCTTGATCCTCTGTTCGCGTCAATTCAACTAAAAATTTTTACTCTTACTTGGGGAGCCACTGGAATAATATTTGCCATGACTTTCCCTAATCTTTTGAAGTCGTAGAAGGCTCTCCGCAGAAAAGAATAACCTGAAAGCTGAAAGATCTGCATCAACTTCAGTTGAACCAATACCATAGGCGTTGTGGAAGCGGTAGTACAACTTACGCAAGGAGTCCAAGTCACTAGGTAGTCCTTCTGATGCAAGCATCAATTTGATGCTGGTACTAGTGTGTCCTTCAAAACACACACTGGATGGTTGGTCGTGAAGATAGGCAAGGAATAGCCTAAGAGATTTCAAAATGGAGGGGTCCCTCAACCTGGCCAACACGTAACGTCCATTTACCGCATCTGAGTCCTGAGACAGCCGTACTATAGGTGGAGTCATCGGGTCCATAACTACCAAACCATCTCTCTTCGTACTTCTCTGCACAATAATTTCTGGTGCACGATAATCTCTAATTATCTAAACATTTATCAGAGTAAATGATAAGGATAAATTCCTTCGACCAATTTGCTGTTTTTTCTTATTATTTCTAGATGTTTGCAATCGGGTTGCGCAGATATTCAATGAACGCCATCCTGACAAACACCTTTATGGCAAAATTGTTCGCCACTTAGTAGCAAAATTGCGCGAAACTGGTTCCGTTATGAATAAAAAGAGGCAGAGGGAAAATCCTGTAGTAAATGAAGCTATGGAGGTATTCGCATTGGGCCATGGACAGTATTCTTAGTACAAGAAAATTAGCCAATAAGACCGGCGGGGATCGTACAAGTTTCCAAAGGATATTAAAAAAACACAAGTTCCACCCGTACAAAATTCAGTTGGTACAAGAACTCAAGGAAGACGATTTTGATCATTGCTTGCAATTTTGTGAAACTATGAGTGAACGAGTGGCGAATGATAATAATTTCCTATTTAATGTGTGTTTTTCGGACGAGTGTACTTTCTTTTTGAACGGTGTAGCTAATCGGCACAACTGTCGGTACTGGGCTGAGGAGACCCCAGGGTTTTTCACGAGGTGCACACACAAAACCCTCAGAAATTGAACGTGTGGGCTGGTATTTTTGGAAATTCTATTGTGGGTCAGTTTAACGATATTGAGAAGAACTTCAACGTACAAGTCACAGAACAGCTATCTAGCAACTACCGCACCTGGTCGTTGAACGTTGTGGCAAGTGAAAAAATGCGTAAACATCTAGAAATAATAAGAAAAAACAGCAAATTGGTCGAATTTATCCTTAGTTATCATTTACTCTGATAAATGCTTAAATAAACTTTTCAAATTTCAATCCTTCATATTTTCTAAATGACTCGACCGATTTTCAAAAACGAAGCGGGGAAATATAGAGAATAGAAAGTTCTTTTCTTTGCGGCGCCACTTGACCCCCCTTTCCATTTGAAAAAAATTGAGGGATGACACCTCCGCTTAGAGGGTTGAATATTTTGCAATCATTTTTGGGGCAAAAGTTGTCCCACTCATAAACAAAATTGACGTCTTTTTGGATTTTTTGAAAAAATAAATACCCTGGGCGTTATGCCTTGCGGAACGTTTTCGATGGGCCACCCTGTATTTTTTTATGTATGTATGTATTTTTGGAATCAAAATAAGTTTATTGGACAGAATTTACCTCTATACAAAAGTGCTTCATTTGTCCGCTAGAGGGCATCAAACTTTAATAAAATAAACACATTTTTCCAGATATTTTAAAAACCCGGTTATTCCGATTTGATTGAGGTTTTGTTTTTTCACCCCTACATAAACTTTAGTACATATATTTTTCAACTCCACCGACGACAGATTTTCGTTTTGTAAAATGATCCCTCTACATTTTTTGTCGGATGATCTAGAAAAGAATCTCATAGCTTTTATTAAAACTGTAAAATTTGTCATTTGTGTATTATAGTTTCCTAAACTTTCTACCCATTGTGTCCATTTTCGAGACCTCTCCTCACCACAATGCGCTCTAAAACCACTTAAAAAATAACAAACACACAAACAACATTATTAGGTCCTCTTCTGGCCCCATTCAAAACCACGCACCCCAAAAAACGCCTATTATCGACGCGGTATTTAACACATTTTAAGGGATTTTTTCTCTTCTTCCTTCTTTGCATGGTGTGGCAGCGTGGCCCCCCCGCTGCTGCGAAACGCCATAATCGGCTGTTGGAAAAAAAGAAGCGTCGAATCGGATGTAATGTTCTCACCTTCGGACGAAGTTTGGAGGGGTGAGTGGATGGAATGTGTGAAGAGCACAGGGGTGGAACACAGAATTTTAAAAGTGTTAGCAGAGATGTGACTTATTTCAGATACAAGTAAACTCGCCGGCAAAAAAAAACGGCCACTAAAAACTAGACCCAATTTCAATGTTGGATTTCTCGCGAACCACTCAATAGATTTTGATGATTTTTCTTTTTAATTGTAAATTAATTCCTTTTTAACGGATGCTGCGTCAGAAATTTTTATTCCGAATTTATTTTGAGCATATACAGGGCACAACAATACGACGAAGTTTTTTTCCCAAACTTTGTAACACCCTGTAAGGTGCAGCAGCGGTAGTAACTATTGCTAAATTAAATCACATTGTAGCCTCATCTTTTGTGAACATTTTGTTTTTTTAATCACCACATTATCTCTTTTTCTATTGGAGATATGCTGTTTTAAAACGAACGTCTCGAAAAAATTCAGAATTCATCTCGGAAAAGGCAGAACGTTTTATGTGTAAATAATCAAGGCGAAATAGGCGAAAATGGATTTATGAGTATTTGCAATATGAGAAAAACGGTTGTCAAATTAAAAAATGCCATTATCTGTAACATATTGTGTTGCTCGTATTGTGGCTTTAATTGAGGATATCCGAAGTCAACGTTAAGTCTCCGATACCCTGGGTATATTTCGAACAACAGTCTAGAATGCCTGGAATCGGTATATGGAAACGGGAAATTTCACCAGAGTGGATACTAGATATTAGTCCCTTAAAATTTCTTCACCTTTTTTTTAATTTTCATGTTTTAGTTTACGTCTACGTTCTGATGTTTGATTTGATTTTAAATCTTTTTTTCGAGGCGTTTGTTTTAAAGCAGCGTATCTCCAATACAAACAGAGATAATGTCGTGATTAAAAAAACAAAATGCTCACAAAAGATGACGCTACAATGTAATTTGATTTAGCAATAGCTACTACAGCTGCTGCACCCTACAGGGTGTTACAAAGTTTGGGCAAAAAACATCGTCTTATTGTTGTGCCCTGTATATGCTCAAAATAAATTGACAAAATAAATTAGCTGACGTAGCATCCGTTAAGAAGGAATTAATTTTCAATTTTAAAAAAAATCCTCAAAATCTAAAGAGGGGTTCGCGAGAGATCCAACTTTGAGTGACCGGCTTTTTTTGCCGGTGAGTGTATTTGAAATAGAGAAGTAAGATAGAAAATACCTATTTTCATCTTCTTATATTTGATAATACTTTTTTTAATTGCATCTTGTATTTAGACATACAGGGTGGCGCCTCTCATACGCCGCAGAGGCTCCAAGGAGAACAACAGTTTGTATTGAAATGATTTTTTTAGCATATGTAGGTTAATTCAGAACCCTTTTTAAAAATATAGAGAGTTCTACAGGGTGTACCCAAAAAAAGTTACATGTCAAAGTTGTGTTTTTTGTAATGAAACACCCTATATATTAATATTGATTTTCGGATTCTGGGAGAAAAATAAAGGTGAGTTTTATCAGAGAAGTATATGACTAAAATGTAAGGTTTTTGACATATTTAATATTTTCTAGAAATAAAGAACAATTTTTAAATTACAATAAAATCTAGGTACCTAAATTGGAATTTACCCGGTATAGCCTAATATGTAGTTCAATTAACTATTGTACTTTAAATCAAATTAAAACTTGATCCAAAAAGTTATACAGGGTGAGACAAAATTAATATTGAGCATTGGCCACCTTTAAAATGATGTTACTCTTTTATTTTATAAGGAACATCCAGTACATTATTCCGATATTCAATGGAGAATTTATGTCTCTTCAAAATACTATTAAGGTTACCTACCCCTCAAACAAAGATTTTCCTAGATATTTTCATTTACATGATTTGATCATTATTGTTTGTGGATAAAATCTAGGTGGCTGTGATATGCCTGACATTACTCCAACATAACTATCTAATTAGTCCAACTTTAACAACTAGTTATCATTTTGTGTTAGTTAAAACAAAAAAAATTCTCAGAAATTTGCCGAAAATGCAAACTTATCCTACATCACAGAGAATGATAAAATTCTATTAGTTGGTGAATACAGTGTGCATTCACCAATTAATAGAATACGTAAATGCTCCTGATTTTATCAAGTGTGTTTTTTATAGGGATATGTTAAAGACAGTGTTTACAAAACTCGACCAACTATTGTCGACAACATGAGAGAAATTATTGTAGCTGCTTTTCAAGGTAGAACTCCACATATGCCTTTTAAAATAAAAAGATCCTTTTGAAAAGACAATCATTTTATGCAGTTAACAGGAAAGCATTTTGAGCATTTGATTTCATCTTGCTAATTTTTGTCACATAATTATAGGTTTATATCTAGTTTTAATTCTGTAATAATTAAAATATGTTTTAAACGTGTACCTTTTTATTACCGTAGAGTATTTTACTTTACAATCTTTAATTTTTGTTAAATTAACGTTAACAAAAGGTATATCACACAGCCACCTAGATTTTTTCAAATAATAAAGATCTACTGACGCAAAATCATAAAAAATAAAATATCAAGGAAAATCTTTGTCTAAGGGGTAATGTTAATAATATTTCGTAGATATATAAATTCCCCATTAAACACCGGAAATATATACTGGGTGTTCCATTTAAAATAAAGGAGTAACTTGCTTTTAAAAGCGACTAATGTTCCATATTAATTTTGTCTCATCCTGTATAACTTTTCTGGTAAAATTTCAATTTGGTTTTACATACAATGGTTACTGTAATTAAATATCAGGCTATACAAGGTCAACTAAAATATAGGTAGCTGTAATAGAAATTAAAAATTTAGTACTCTTCATTTTCACAAAATGTAAAATATGTCAAAAATCTTAGATTTTAGGTATATGCTTCTTTAATAAAACTCACCTTTATTTTTTTCCTAGAATCCGAAAATCAATTAATAGTTCCATTAGAAAAAAACATAACTTTGATGTGTAACTTTTTTTGGAGACACCCGATATAATTCTATATATTTTTATAAAATGCTTTCAGTTAACCTACATATGCTGCCAAAATTTCATTTCGATATAAAGTTCCGTTCTCCTTGGAGCTTCCGCGGCGTATAAGAGGCGCCACCCTGTACCTACAGGGTGGTCCGAACTGTATTCCGAAAACTTCGGCAGCATATTCTGCAGATAAAAATAAAAAAAAAGTTCCTATAAATGTATGTCCTAAAATGCTTAGTTTCGGAGATACAGGGTGATACATCGGCGATTTTTTTCCAAACAATTTCTGAAGTAACGTAATATTTGGATGAAAATTGGTGTCTGGAAGTTTTTTGACATGAAAAATTAATTAATCTTCATCTAACAATGACAAACAAACAGCAGTATGTCCACAGCAAACAAGAACATACTTCTGTTTGTTTGTCTACCGCCAATGGACATACCAGCCCATAGTAAGTCCAAGGTAATTTCGTCATTTAATTCGTCTTAATCATCGTCATAATCACAACGCAATTTTAATATGCGTTTTATATTTATAGAACATTTTCATAATCATAATTTTTATATCAGTGAAGTTGGGTAACATAATTAAGGGCTAAGTTCATGGTAGATGTCAACAGGTTTCTAAGAAGTGGATAGTTTAACTTTTATGATTATGACTATGATTATGATTACGACTATGTAAATGTTGTATAAACCCGGCATCACTTGCGCAAAGGCCTAATTATCACTTAAAATAATGTATCATTTCTAAATCTTGCACGACTCTTGAAATTTCTTGCATACTAAAGTCACAAATTACCTATAACAGATGCGAAAGAAAGCGACTGCATCGGAAACCGCTCGGCAAACCCGACACGCCTATTGAGTGGTGTAAATACACCAGTCGTTTAGTACGGAAACCTATGCTGTGTCGCATTCGCTTTCTGGAATGACATAGTGCGTGGTTATATGTTTCTTTTTAAAAACGCGTGTAGGATTTTTGTTGAACTTTTGAACTGTTATTTCTAATTTTTGGTAATTTGTATATCTTATTTAAAATGGGATGCAAATGTGTTTATTTATAAGGAAAAAAAAAAGATATCTATAGTATAAAAAATTAATTTATTTAGCAAATATTTTCAATCTAATAAATCATTTAATGATGTAAATAAGAGGAAATTTCTCACATGGGTGGTCAAATTTTATAGTTTTCATTATATCAAACAGCCTCTGAGAAATGTTTTCAACTCAAAATGCCTTTAATTAAGTTTGACTACATCATTAAAAAGGGTCTTCAAATACATCAATGTGATATTTGTCTAAAATTTGCAAAAGAATCCGAATCTCTGGATAACTCGAAATTATTTACCCATTTAAAAGCCTTTGATCATGAAAGTGGAAAAATTTGTTCATTTTATTTACAGGCTGGAAAAATTATTTATATTAAATTTTGATGAGTTTTGCACTGAAGAAAACATTTAGAGGCTGTTTGATATGATGAAAACTATAGAATTTGACCACCCATGTGAGAAATTTCCTCTTATTTACATCATTAAATTATTTATTAGATTGAAAATATTTTATGCATTAAAGTTTACAAAAAATAAAGATTTATATACTCGAAAAAAGTCCGATAGAACCAATAGAAATGTAACTATTTTGTCACATCTTTAATTAAATTTTGTTAAATAAATTAATTTTTTATACTATAAATATCTTTTTTTTTCCTAATCTCCTACGAGCTGATATAATATGACGAGCAATCTATTAAATTACTGTGAGATTATACAGAAAAGTCCACAGACTTCGAGACATAGGAAAATCAAGTCCATTTAGCGTGTGTCCAAATTTTGACAAGTTTTCAAAAATGACAGTTTTGTTTAGACTGACGTTTAATTTCACCTGACTTCTCGGTGAATGATTTCTTTTTATGGGGGTACATAAAATCTAAAATTTACGGCCATGAAGAAATTCAAAACTTGGAGCAGTTAAGGCAGAAAATATTTAATGCCTTTGACACTGTCACCCCTGATATGTTATCCAATGTGAGGAGGGGATTTTATGATCGTTTGGGTTATTGTTTAATGCAAGAGGGAGGCACTTTTGAACAATTTTTGTAATTTTTTAAATTTCATTATCCTGTTTTTTTACCGTTTACCCATTACCTACCTTGACGAACATGGGAAAACGAAGGTCCTTTTCAGGACCACAAATATTTTGATTGAGAAAATTGGTAACTTTTTTTTGGATTAAAAAACAAAAGTTGTTAATATAATACCAATTTAAAAGTGTTTTAGTAGTTTTAATACACACTATGATATAAAATTTATTATTATTATAATGTACATTATTAATACTATTGTTCATTCGAAATGGCATTAAGGCCCAATTGCAACAATGATTTAAATTTTTCTTAAAGATAAGTAGAGCTTAGAATGAGCTGTATTTATATTTACTTTATATTCACCTTAAATGAGGGAATTTGACTGATACAATTTTGAGTTTGAATTGTTTTTAATGATACTAACAATTTTAGTTCAATTTTTAATAAAATTTATTTAATATTAATAGAAATCCAAGAGATTTGAAACCTCTTTTAGCGATTTATAACATTCTCAAATGAATTACAGGTGCCCTTATTTTCTATGAAAATCACACAGCTTTTTTCATAGTCGCTGCAGTTGCTATAGACACACGCTAAATGGACTTGATTTTTCGTATGTCTCGAAGTCTGTGGATCTTTTTGTATGCCTCGATAACATATTGGTGCAGATTATTTTCACCCAAACAAATAACAACCCAAACTATACATTGATGCGGATTGTCTATGAACTCTTTCTGAAGGTCACAAAAACCTGAACGCGTAATTCGGTGTTCTTTCGCATCTGTTATAGGTAATTTGTGCTAAAGTCTTGTCTTGTCTTGAAATTCAAGACAAGAAATTTTGAAAGTCTCGTCTTGAATTTCTTGCAAGAGTCTTGGTCTTGCAAGACTTTTTCAAGACTCTTGTCAACACTATTCCTGGCATCATATTGTAATTCTGTGTATGTAGTTTGAAAGTCACCTTTGCTTGAAAATCTTTAAAAAAATTGACAAAATGCATTTAGTAAGTCTGCTCCTCACTTGGTTTAAATGGAATTCAAGAGAATATATAGGTACTCAAGTACAGGGTACTCTAATTATCTAAGTATAAGTATTATATTTTGTAGTAGATAGTATAATGAAAAGTCTTCTTATTTTAATTAAGTATAGGTGTGTAATTTATAAAATTCAAGAAACATTAATATATCTAAACCGGAACTAAGAAAGTTAAATTAGTACACGCAAAACCCAAAACTTATTCGAAAGGAAGCGCTCTCGTCCTAATAACCGCCAGTATTTATAAGCGATTATCCGCCAACCAAAGAAACCCTCAAAAGGTAGCTCCAGATTAAAGACGCAATATTCAAAATTACACTCCAATCTCGCACAGACACACAGCCGCACGCCACCTTCCCAAATCGCAAACATCCCGCCGATTTAACGCATAACGAACCCCGCCGCCGTTCCTGCAACAAACACACCGTCATCCCTAATTACCAGTTTCCAAAACCGTCCCCCCCTCCATCATCCCTCCAGCTATTCCATCCGAACCCCCGCTATCCCCGCCACAATATTATTTTAACGCAATTTCCCCGGACGCAATCACAGAAACGGCTCCCTGAGGGTGCGCGCGCAACGCCCCTCGCCCGCCATCATGGACCCGCGAGCTGCCGGATTGGCGGAGGGTGTAATTTAGGCCACGCCCCAGGGGTTTGTTACCGCCGCCCACCGTCACGGGTGGAGGGCTTAGTCGATCGCGGGTCATGGACGCGGAAAGGTGCGTGGAAGACACGGCCGGGTACCTCGGGTTCGTCGGCCTGGATGAGGCCACCGGTACCAAGCCGCTGAAGATGGTGGTGGGTGGTGGTGCGGCAGCGGGTCCGAGGCACACGATTGATAACATTTTGGGACTGGCGAGGAAGGAGGACCGGGACGAGAGGGCAGGAACGCCGGGAACAGGAGAAAGTGCAGGTATGTTGCAGAATTTGAAAATCAACAATATTTTATTTTTGCATATTTCCCAAACAGAGGAACCAGAAGGTTCTAAAGGTCAGATCGGGGAAGTTAACAACTCATTGAAAGCAGGAATTATAAAATACGATCCTGCTTCAAATCCCAACCCAGCCACACCTACCAATTTTGAGCTATAGTTACTTTTATTTTGGTTGCTGACTTCCCAGTTGGCAACACATATGAGAAGCAGGATTGGCAAAACTGGTTCCTTACTTGTTCCATACCCCTGTTGCATCCTGCTCTAAATTTCACCCCAGCAACACTTGCTGTTTTTAAGCTTTAAAGCAAATTTAAGTCTGATTGGTGACGTCACACATAGCAACACAATAAAAGCAGGATGGCTGTAACCCTAGTACCCTACATATGAGTTGGGAATTGAGGTTTATTCCCTTTATTTTTCTGTTAAAAAGCATTATCCATTACCTAATTATTTACAGATATGTCTTCTCTTAATGTACCTACTTAAATGATACCAGAAAAAAAATTGTTTCTCTTATTCATTTATTAATTTATCTTATATCTATATTAATTGATCTTATTCATTTATTACTTTATTCTATCGTCAGTTATCGTGATGCGGTGGCGATTTTCGTCCAATAATTTTGTTCAGTTGTAGTAGTGTTTGATAACTATTCGGTTCCTGTTTTTTTTTTTTAATTTCGTAGTCCCATTTTAGATCAGAGCTTCCCTTTTTACAACTCGTGTAGGTATGCAATATTGTTAATTTTTGTAATCCATAAATTTCACCAGCATATTACTTAACCATTACCTTTTGAGGGTTAACCTGCACTTCCTTTATAAATTCTTCGTTCAGTGTTCAAGTTTCAAGTGTTTGAAGCAGTTGAATATCAAACCAAGCATAAAGAAGCAAAGAGATAATTGCATTTAACAAATAAAAATAAAGCAACTACATGAAATCATAAAGCAGGTTTGTCATTTTTTAATTTTAGTTTTATAATTTTAATAGCAATTAACTCGTACTTTTTGATTTAAGATTTCGTTTCAGCACTTTGGTACTTTTTTTATCTAACTTGCTGTTAATAATATTTAAAATATGTTGACGTTTGTGCCTTTTTAACAGTAATGCTCCTTCATGTATGATAATATTCCAGATACTATTCCAAAATGGCTGCAGTTTTACCTAAAGCATCATCATCGCATCCTCACTGAGACTTTACATTTTTTGTAGGGCTTTTTTATATTTTTTTTCTACGTTCTATTTCCTTTTCTTTGATAATTTAATTCAATGAAGTCGTAATTTTCTAAGTGTCAGACGAAAACAACAAACTAAAGGCCTAGTTTACCTAGTTTACATAATCTGATAACGGCCGCAGCTCATGAATAATACAGATGGCGCTAGGCTCGCTAGGAACGACGAAGTTAGACGTTTTTTAATGGATTAGACATTATATTACACAAAGTATTTTAAGGAATTTTGTAATTTTATAAATGAAAACTTGTAATTAACATTTTAGATACACGCTTAATAAAAATATAATTTTTGATTGATCATAAACTCATGGAACTTTTTGATTAGTCAATAAGTTATTATGATCCATTACTCATGAATAACAGAATATAGACCAATTTACAAAAATTCTTGCGTGGCTGTAGTCTGTAGTTAAATAGATTAACCACTATAATCTTAAGGGTTTTACTGTATAGTACAGAGTTAATAGTTAACCCTATTTGAAAAGAAGTTAGCAATATTTCTAAACATAGACTTAAAATAAAATATAGACTGAGCATCTCATTCATAAATAGCGGGAAGATGCGGTCAGACAATGTCTTTGTTGTGTTATTGTTTTAGGCTCTAACGAGTGAGACACGAGCGATAGATAGGTTGTCTCCGTCGTAACGGTCGTTCCCTGACGACTCTGACGAGGAATGCAACACTGTCTTTCGTTCCTCATTCCGTACCATAGCCGGGTATATTTTTTATTTTAATGAAGCTATAATTCAATTAAAAATATATCGTATTTAACTTTTTTATATTTTATTAAGATTTGGGAGAGGTTTTTTAAATAAAAGTTTAGAAAAAAAAAACGTCCAAAAGCGATAAAAATAATAAAATACATTTTATAGAAAAAAAATTAATATATATATAATCGAAATTACCTATTTAATTTTTGAAATTAATAAATTAATTATTAATTTTAGTCAAACATTTACAACCCTAATATTAATCAAAACAGGATCTATTCTATAGATATAATAGAATCGGCGACATGGAAAGAGAAAAAACTTCATGATTGTTGTAATTTTTTTTTCTGGTAAGTGATGTCTTATTATGTAAATTAGATTTGTTTCATTAAATCAAGCTTTTAGGAAGTGGATAATAATAAATGAAAACTACATTTATTTAACCCCGGTACTGTCTTTATTATAACTAGCCTAACTTAACCGGCTGCGTCCCAAAAGTGGCTCACCCCCATCATTTTTTTATTTTTTCTACTAAAGAAATAAGATTTGGTATGTTAGTATATGACATAAATTAGGATTGATTGACGCATTCAATTGTTTTTGGCCACATCCTGTTTCACCGGAAATTACTATAACTTCTGATTTTTAAGTAGCACCCTAGGTATATCTCTACTTTATTCGATAGAAAATGACACTCTGAATAGAATGACATATCATATGTCAACTTTTGACATTTTCGCATAAGGTTTAATTGCAATTGTAACACGCGGTTCATAACGACAATTTGACTCGAAATATCAAGTATCAATATTGTTACGTATTCCGTGGGTCCACTATTTAAACTCACGATAAAATACTTAACGAATTTATTTGTTTCACTCTGTACACAACTTATACTATTTACAACACAACTTATGCAACTATTATTACTCTAACGTTATTTCGCGGTATTTTCAAACTTCAGACGTATCCAACTGTCAAAGCGCGGGCCTTATATACCCCCTGGCGGTTGTTTCTAGATTTTTCTAAAGAATTCTATAATTTTCTTTACTTTCTGGCGAATGCGCCAGGTTCCTCAAGGCACGCCGCGACTTTTTAGCAGTATGCAGTTATGCAACCAGTAATACACCTTGACATTGCCCCCTTCTCAAATTTGATCGTCCCGATCAAGGTTTCCTGTCTGGTATCTCTTCAATCGATCCAGATGAACTACTTTCATCTTACTTCTAGGGCTGCGTTGAATCCGGTACACAACATCATTTATCCTCTTGATGACTGTATAAGGACCTTCCCATGCTGGAGTTAACTTTGGGGACCTTCCTTTCTTGCGCTGTGGGTTATACAACCATACCCTATCGTCCTGTTGAAATCCCGTAGAATTAGCTCTGAGGTCGTAACGAGCTTTCATCCGGTCACTGGCTAGCGCAATCTTACTTCTAACGTGCTTATGAACGTCCAGTAATCTTCCCTTCCTAAGGATTCTTTCGAACGACAGTCCAACGTTATCTTGTTTCATTTTTCCTCCAGATCGAGTACTTGGTCCTTGTCTAGCTGCGCAAATCTTACAACGTTGACACCATTTCTTAACATCTTCACAATAATCCACCCAGTAAAAACGGTCTCTCAGCTTGCTCAAGGTCTTGTTTACCCCAAGATGGGCTCCAGTTTTACCACCATGAATTTCTTCCAATACCTGGGTAACTTTCTTCCTTGGTACCAGTAACTGAGTTGTTACTGTCCTGCCATCCGCACTTTCCCACGTGCGCTTTAACAATCCATTCTCAATCACCAGTGAATTCCACTGAGCCCAGAGAGTTTTGAAAACGAGCCCTCTGTCCGCAATATCCTGCCACGGTGGTCTCTCGCCGTTACCTTCCTTGAGCCGTAGTATTGCTCCGATGTCTGGATCTTCCATTTGATCTTTCCTCAATTGTATCGTCGTCCATTGTTCGTCAGTTCTCAGTTTAAAATTCTTTACTCTGATAGTGCTTTCGCGATGTTGCATTTTCTTGCCCAAGGTAGCTCGTCGTCGATCCGGTTCGTTGTCGATAATTTGTACCCGTCCTACACGGCACCCAACGGTTTTCTCTAGTTTCCCGAACACAGTCTTCTTGGTATCACCAGGTATCATCACAATTTTCGATGATCTTTCTTCCATATTTCCTGGTCTCTTCTCTTTAGATACAGAAAATTCCTCATTTCCGATTTTCAGGATGTTTCTATGGTGATCAAACGAAAAACCATGTTGACTGATCACATCCATACCCATGATAAAATCATCTTCAATGTCTGCCACTAAAACGCTATGCCGAAACTTCAAATTCCCTAACTCCAATTCCATGAAAGCCTCTCCCCGTACAACGGCCATTTCCCCCGTAACTGTACGTAAGTACACTCTTCTTCTAAGAGGCATCATCTTCAATCCTTGCACTGAGTTAGTCCGCACCAATGATACCATAGCGCCTGTGTCCACAGTCATTCGAATTCTTCTACCATTGACCTTCCCGTTGATCACCAAACTTTCAGCGGTTTTTCCTAGACTCCTAACGGAAAACATCCTAGGGGCTCTGTTTTCTTCAGCCAATACTCGCTCATTAGTGTTGATTTCCTGGTGCCTATGTTCTCTCGATGGTAAACGGAATCGCATTTGGACGCGGCAATCCCGTTTGATGTGGCCATTCCTGCCACATCTATAGCAACTTATGTCCTGGGATCTTCCGATGTGCCGATGTTCTCTGGATGGTGAATGGAATCGCATTTGGATGCGACAATCCCGTTTGATATGGCCATTCCTGCCACATCTATAGCACCTAATATCCTGGGATCTTCTCTGGTTCTCTGTCTGGGTGTTGTTGACTCTCTTGTTCACTAGTAATTCACATAGTTTATTAAACATCTCCTCCAAACGTATGTGAGAACTCTTTGGCTGTTCCTCAACCGATACCGAGCCTATTTTCGGTTTAGGAATGGCGCTAAATGCAGCTTCTATTTCCAGCGCCCTGACGAGTACTTCGCTGCTGGTAGAAAATCGGGATATTTGCAGCGCCCTCTGCAATTCGTTGTCCCTCAGTCCGCTGATAAAGCACTGAGCAGCGAGTTCCTCCCTAAATCCTTCCGGTGCTTCTGGATATGCCAGGTGTACCAGCCGACGTAAGTCTGCTTCGAATTCCTGCAGACTCTCTCCGGACCTCTGCAGGCGTGTCTTGATTTGGGCCTGGTAAAGTTGACGTCGATGTTGGTCGCCATATCTTCTGTCCAGTGCAGCAACCAATGTTTCGTATTCCTGCTGTTGGGCTGCAGGAATAGTTTGCAGCAGTTCCAAGGCAGGGCCACGCAGCGCGATGACAAGTGCCGCTGCTTTGTCCTGGTCGGACCATCCGTTGGCAGCGGCGGCTGCTTCAAACTGGCGGTAGTACATCGTACAGGTGGTTTGTCCATCGTAGGTCGGGGCCTTGAGGTTTGCAGTTCCAGGAACGCCAGGTGTCCTTGCTTGTGCCTTGGTCTTCTGTAGGTCCTTCTCTAATTTTTCCATTTTCTGTTGAAGGCGCTCCTCCAGATCTTCTACGGCTTCTTGAAGGTGTATTTCTTGTCTTTTCCAGATCTTCGAAGTTCTTTTTAAGACGATTTTGATCTTCTTGTCTTTCTCTATGACGTCGCTCCTCCAAACGAATTTCTAAATTACCTAATATTTTCTCAAGTCGGTCCTGTTCTTCTTGTTTATCTTGTTGTCGTTGAATTTTTAAATCTTCAAAAATTCTCTCAAGCCGGTCCTGTTCTTCTTGTTTGTCTTGTTGTCGTTGAATTTTCAAATCTTCGAAAATGTTCTCAAGCCGGTCCTGTTTAATTTCTTGATTTTCTAGAATTTTCAGTAAGCGGTCTTGTTCTTCTGCTTTCTCTTTTTCTAGTCGGGCTCGCTCTTCTCGTTCTTTACGGAGTCTTTCTTGATCTTCTGCTTTTTCTTTTCGCAGCCTCTCTTGTTCTTCTGCCTTTTCTCTTCTCATATTCTCCATAAAATCGCCCAATAATTTGCTTACTTCCTCCATTTTATTCGTTTGCTCCCTTTTACCAACCATAAAAATACTCTAATTCGGTCTAAAAATCTTCCAATCCACTTAATTTCTTCTTAAAATCCTCTTGAATCGCACTTCCGACACCAATTGTTACGTATTCCGTGGGTCCACTATTTAAACTCACGATAAAATACTTAACGAATTTATTTGTTTCACTCTGTACACAACTTATACTATTTACAACACAACTTATGCAACTATTATTACTCTAACGTTATTTCGCGGTATTTTCAAACTTCAGACGTATCCAACTGTCAAAGCGCGGGCCTTATATACCCCCTGGCGGTTGTTTCTAGATTTTTCTAAAGAATTCTATAATTTTCTTTACTTTCTGGCGAATGCGCCAGGTTCCTCAAGGCACGCCGCGACTTTTTAGCAGTATGCAGTTATGCAACCAGTAATACACCTTGACAATATATTCATAAAAAATGCTTTTTCGAAATATGCTAATCAGTCCCCTTGTTCCATTTAAAAAAATTGACATATGATTAAAAATACGATTTGTGCATCTTTTAACCGGCCTAGACAAGACACGAAAAACATTAGACGATCAAAACTATTTTTCCAATGCTCCTTGATTAAAACTTAGTGTTTTTAACACCGCCGGCGCCGTGGCACCCTAGATTGAAATTTATAATACGATTTGTTTTTAAGCGACAATGTCATAAATTAACATATGATATGTCGTTCTATTCAGAGTGTCATTTTCTATCGAATAAAGTAGCAATATACCGAGGGTGCCATTTAAAAATCAAAAGTTTTAGTCATTTCCGGTGAAACAGGAAATGACCGAAAACAATTGAATGCGTCAGTCAATTGTAGCATTAGAAGTTATAAAAAAAGATGGAATGTTTTTTTATAAGAATTTTTTTCTTTTGGAAAAATATTAAAACAACTAACACTATGCGACGGAGCTGTTCGCCGGTGAGCAATGGGTCGTAAGCTTGTGAAAATTAAATTGTGATACTTACGTCTTTACTTACGTAGTTTAAATCTGCATGCTTCTGAATATTAATATTTTATTAATTATTCCGCAAAAAGTCTGGCGATCTTGGTACCAAAATGTAGGGACTCTTTATATTCAATAAAAAAACGTACTATGTAAATATCAGAAATATGCATAACATGAGTAAAATATATCAAAGTGATTCTAAGCAATTAAATATATAATATGCCTGAAAGGCTTAATGAATCCAAATGAATTTAAATTATATAGATATAAAATCAAATGATCTGGCCTGTTTTATCCGTTCTGGTCACAAGCTGGTTGTGGTGAACTGCTACTGGAACTGGATGGTGGTATAAGATGTTTCTGGACTGACAGGATCGAAAACTTGGTTGGATTCAGGAGATTCCTTTGTTAATCCCGGTGTCACGCATGCCGGTGTGAAATGTAGGGACACAACGTGGACTAAATGTTTTCATACATTCATACGTTTACATATTATTTCTTATATGTATGCCACTCAAACAAGGTTGATGAATATCGCTTTTGTGCTTGAGAAATTTCAAACTGAGGTCAACATTCCCTCTAATACCGTTAAAGAAATTAAATCTAAATAAAATCAACACGCGAAACACTCCGTGTCAGTTGATTTTGATGCACTTAGCGCCATTAATAATAGCTAACAATGAATGACAGCTTGAAGTTCATTCAATTAAAAAATCCGTGACTGTTTTTTCAATATTCTAATTGATGTTTTCGACAACAAGATAAGTTAATTATAGTTGGAGAGTGTGAATCAATAAAAAATATTAGTAGAAGCAATCATCTGTGTTTTACAGTATTTTAAATTCTGGATTCGCAAACCATAATAGGTAAATTATATAGAAATGAATTACATTTACAATTCTTATTCTTTCTCTGCTTATCCATCAATGGATATTTGCGACCACACTTTCCATGGTTTCCCTATCTCTGGCTGTGTGGATCAACCTCTGTATGTTATGCAGTCTTTTTTTTATGGTGTTGAAGAGTGCACGGTCTCTATTAATACGTGTGAGCACATCCTCGTTTCCTATCTTGGCCGTCCATGGTATCTTGGTCTTATCTTTAGTCGCCGTAGAGGAGTACCGACCAGATGTAGCATTCCACAAATCTCAATCGAAGCTCAAGGTCGAAATCGCTACAGGTGAAGACTTTTTTAAATTTCAGGAATGCTTCCCGGGCCTGCTCGATTCTGCACTTAATGTCCCTGTCAGATGACCAATCCTCATGAAGCCAAGCTCCCAGGTACTTGAATTTTGCCACTCGTTCTAAGAATTTTCCTTCGTATGATAAGCTGGCGTCTCTAAACTCATCCACCTTTCTCGTGACAACCATGAATTTTGTTTTCTTTGTGTTAATGGCAAGTCCCATTGTTTGACTATATTCTCCTACCATACTAACCAACTGTTGTAAATCATCCATGTTATCCGCAACCAGAACTGTGTCATCGGCATATCGAATGCTATTTATCCATTCAGACTCTATTGGCTCTAATTCCAATCTTCCTGTCCTCTAGCGACTCCAGAAAGATGGCCTCTGAGTATATGTTGAACAAGAGCGGAGATCGTATACACCCCTGCCTTACTCCTTTTACGCGTGCTGATTGGTGCCAGTATAGGTTTTCGATACATCGGATGTTTTTCTGGTCTAAATCTAATCTCCTGAGAAGCTGCATAAGTTTATGATGTTGAACACTACCGAAAGATTTTGCGTAATCTATAAAACATAGACATGCATTCTTGCAGTTCTGTACTAATATCTGCGTTGCGGCCAGTGCTTCCCTGGTGCCTAACCCCTGTCTAAATCCAAACTGTGAGTCACTCATGGCATCCTCACACCTTCCGTACAATCTCCGATGTATTAATCTCAGGAATATTTTTAGAGAATGACTCCTGAGACTGATGAGTCTGTGTTCTTCACATTTTCGTGCGCTGATCTTCTTTGGTATATAGGGATAAAAATTGAATATAACTAGCGATGGGAACTATCGAATGAATTAGACCATCGAATGGTTACTGAATGAATGATTTCAACTATCGAATGGTTTTATTCGAATAAAATCATTCATTCATTTGTATACTAAAGCATATGTGACAACCTCGCCGTGCGACTAAATGGTTATCGTTCAGCCACGACTATCGAATGCTTTTGATAAATGAAATTTAGTATTCGTTTGATTTTTGTGTGCGTCAGTGCATTATTAGTTCTTCCAAATTTTTATAACTTCACCTTATAAATACTGTGCTATTTTTGCGTTTATTAAAATATTTAAAATACTAAAATAGTAGTTTTTTTTAATTGACGATTTTGTGCGTGTGCAAGTGTCAAAATTTTTCCGAAAATTTGTGTGATTTTCCGTAGCCCGATCTTTCAATTATTTTATTTTATATGGTATATATGGTCTATTTTTTAATGGGAAATTTTGAGAAGTAGCAATTTTTAAGAGAGATGAGATGAACTTGAAGTTTTACCCGTGCCAATTTAAAAAAAAAGTTAACGATATTTGTATTTTGTTTATGCTAATTCTCTTACATGTAGTTTTTTGCGAAGAAATATTTCATTTATTTTTTAAAGTAAATGCCAGTAAAAGTAAATATTATTTTTAAATAATAAATATAAAGTACCTAATATAAATAATTTTGATTTCTTATTTTTCATTTATATTTTCCTTCCATTACACTGCATGCTTAGAAAATTAATAAATGTTTATATTTCATGATTTTAAAGTTTGTTGTTAATATAACAAATTAGTTCTGTAATTATTATTATTTAATAAACCAACGATGCCAAAAAATTTAAAGACTATATTATTTTTAAATAGGATCTAATATAGGGTTCCCAACTTGAGCATCGGCGATTCCGGGACAATTATTTTTAAGTTTTTAAATAATTGAAACAAAACATTAAATATTAGAAATTCAAATATATTATATGTAAATGTGATTTTTTTGGTCCCGGCCAAGGCAAAATTTTCGCCGGGACAAACTTTCTGATTCCTGGTTAATCCCGGTTAAACCGGGACGGTTGGGAACCCTAATCTAATATAAATAATTTTGACATCTAATTTGTTGTTTATATTTTGCTACTACGTAAAAAAAAATGTTTATATTAAATTATTTTAAATTTTGTTGTTAATAGGTATAACAAATTATTACTGTTATTATTATTTTTATTAAACCAGTCTTTGTTTAAAAACATTTTCCTACATCAAATCATTTTCCTACATCCAAAATATTTTATTATCTAACCTAACCTAACCTAACAACAAAATATTAATAAAAAAAATGCAAAATATATAGACATACTATCCCTAACTAACTAAAGCCTAACAATAATATTCTTTGCTAATATCAACTAATACCAATATATGACAACAGCGCCCTTCATAATGTATTTTCTGTGTAAATACTAACACCTCAATAAAAAAAATAATGTGTCCTTATCTTTATATGACTCCGCAAAAAATCAAAGATGCCGGCTTCTTTCTAGCATTGCCACCGACCGCTGTCGGGTTTCTCGGAAAGAAACCTACGTCGCCGGGCGACAACTAAAATCCAGTTAATATTTTATTATAATCGATCCTCTATGATCCTGACGAATAAATGAATTTCATAAATGAATGAATTTTATAAATGAATGGTTTTTGCTGCCGAATTACTAGAATACAATATTTCAAGGCAGATGACGCATCTATTCGATAATTTTTATTCGAATAGTTTTCAACGATTGTTTTTTCACTAGCTATCGAATTATTCGAATGAATTGCAACTATCGAATGTTTCGATAGTATTCATTCGATAGTTCCGACTACTAAATATAACCATTGCTCCGGATAGTAACCAGTGTCATATATTCGGTTAAAGATTTACAATTAGGTAAGTTTTATTAGCACATGATTGGAATTCTGCTCAGTAAAAAACTGTATTCCGGAAACTTCGGCAGCATATTCTGCAGATAAAAATAAGTAAAAAAGTTTCTATAAATGTATGTTTTAATTTTTTTTTTTTGGAGGTGTAAAATACCTTTACGTACGGAGTGTGGGACTCAATCTCTCCTTAAGCTGCCTGGAGCTAGCACTACCCACTAAACGTCACCCCCTCGCTCCTGCCACGTCTACCTGGACCCGCTGGACGCATCTCCTCAAGTAGACGGACTGTTCCTTTTTTGTCATTACCCCTGTTTTCCGCTGTATTTTGCCTCTAGTATAATTTGGGCCAGTTTTGAGATGGCTTCAAAGTTTTCTCTTCTTTCTGTTACCGATTTTAAGAAGGTATCTGCGGAGATGTTAGGTCTATAGAAATGTTTTAAAATGCTTAGTTTCGGAGATACAAGGTCTATAGAA
Organism: Sitophilus oryzae; assembly: GCF_002938485.1. Taxonomy (NCBI): domain Eukaryota; kingdom Metazoa; phylum Arthropoda; class Insecta; order Coleoptera; family Curculionidae; genus Sitophilus; species Sitophilus oryzae. The sequence goes on from NW_022147536.1 coordinate 558,353, forward strand.
ATTTCATTTTTAGTATGATTTTTTCCAAATAATTTCTGAAATATAATAAGGAGCGTCAATATTTGATAGGGACGTCACCTACATGCGTTTTAACTGTTTTGTAGAGTAATAACTTTTCGTCCGTACCTGTATAAAACTACTGAATGAAAAAATATACATTTCCGTGATTTTTTACGTAAAAATTTTATCTTGCTAATATGTTTAATTTATGTCAATGATGGCAGGTATTGATAATTTTGATACCAAATATTTCGAGAACCATTACTCGAAACGATTTTTACCAAGAGACTTTTTTACGTAAAAAACGTCGTGACTGTATATTTTTGTACTTAGTAGTTTTCTACAGATACGGACAAAAAGTTATTACTTTTCAAACCAGTTAATAATATGTAGGTGACGCTCTCTACAAGTAGGAGTCATATTGATCATCAAAATCAAGTTTCACATGTCAAGAAACTTCCAGACACCAATTTTTATCCAAATATTGACGTTACTACATAAATTATTTGGAAAAAATCGAAATAAAAATGAAACTTCTAAACCCTGTATCTCCAAAAGTAAGTATTTTAGGACATACATATTCGAACTTTTTACTTATATTTTATCTGCAGTATATGCTGCCGAAGTTTCCGGAATACAGTTCGGACCACCCTGTGTAATAATAATAGAGTTGATAACTGTTGCTGATATACCAATCATAACATCATAAATGCCTTTATTGGCAAAAAATCTTACAATTTGTAGGCAAAGGTAGTACACAAACAAAGTAAACAAACAAAGTAAGCAAACAAACAAACAAAAGAGAATACAAAACATTATACAAATAACAGTGGCGGATAGAGAGGGGGCCATGGGGCCCGGGCCCCCCCTAAGATCTATAAATTGGGTTAAATATTAGCCTTTTGGGTAAAAAATGGCGCTCTAAACAGCATTATTCTACATTACTTTTTATTTGGCCCCCCCCAAAAATAAATTTCTGTATCCGCCTCTGACAAATAACATTGTCAGTATTATTGTTTAAAATAAACATTTATAAATATTTACAATGTCAAAGAATAAAAAAATAAAAATAAGATTCAAAAATATTTAGTAAGTTTATAGTAAATATCAATGAACTCTAAATAAATTAATTTCAATGTCATTGGAAAATATAGTAATAGCAAACGTTCGACCAGTGTTTACAAGATCAAATTCGATTCACTGGGGAACAATTTGAAAAATAATTTCTGTTGAGTTCGATATTTGAGCTGTTTTATAAGAAAATTGACATGCTAATTCCATAACTGTATTTAGTTTTTTCCTATCACGTCAAATTTTTTCCCTACAGTTGTTTTACATGGGACTACGCTTCGCAGGATTGAATGCGAATCACAGAAGTCACTTCTGTTATCAGGCGGATGAAACTGCCATTTGAATTTTGGAAACACGGCGGAGTTTCTGCCAGTAGAGGGATAGATGGCGCTGCGTAGAAATTTCATCTAAAGTCCTTAGATATTCATCTAGGGACTTTAATTTCATCATGATTTTATCAACTCATCCACAGAATATAGTTTAATTAACAATTCGTTTGATTCTCTGTTGAGTAATTGGAGTAGTTGGAGTAGTTGAAAAATATAAATATTTATATAAAATGTTAATAATTTAACAGTGATGTGCTTTGTTACCCTATGAATAAATATTGGTATGAAGTCGCTTTCGCCAGAAACAATTATAATTAAATAAATTAATAAAAATTTAATTTCTAAGTGACCCGGATCAGTTAGATTAGTAAAATAAATTGAAAAATAAACGTCATTCCATATTTGGCCAGTCCAGGCCAGTCTGTCAGTTTCTGTAAAGTGAAAGTGAATTGTGATTTGTTTTTATGGGAATATTTTACGGATTTTCTCGAATTTAGAGTATTTTGGACGATAGGATTGTGAAATTTAAGAGCCAAGTCGTTCGATATATAAGATTAATTATTGATCCCTGTGATAATTTTTATGAAATTTCTCTATAATCAAAACAAATTCTTTCAACAAAATGGCTGTCTCAGAAATTTGGAAGATCATTAATTTTAAAGTTTTATTTAAATGAATTTATATCGAATCAAGAATTTGTATAACACACATTAAAAGCTTAATTTTAACGGGTTGTGCAGTAATTTATGTAAGTGTACGCTTTTAGATAAATATTAAATATACAAATTTGCAAAGACAAACAAGTAATTATAAAAACATGATTTATTTATTTAAACGAGCATAATCATTAATCATTTAGTTTGAAAATATATTTGTATTTACTTATTTATATATTTTCTATACCCTTGTATTATTTATAAGCTTTATATGTCCTGTTTTGTTTGTAAAAAAATGCTTCGAGTCATCGAGAATAGATTTACTAACAATTTTGTTCCTTGGCTTTGTGTATTATATAACGCGAATTGTGAGATGTTTCTATTTGAAAAGGTCATTAAAGTTGATATTAAAGTTATACCAAATTATATACACGTTAACTAATATATCTTTTATATAATGATTTATTTATAATTATTTTTTTATAATTATTTATAACTGATTGTATAAATTCTGATAACTTTTATATATACTTGTATAGTGTTGAATGTGTTATATGTAATTTTAACAATGTTATAATAAACTAATGAAGTTACAGATTTTTCGTGTTTTATTCTAATTTCAGGGATAATTTCAACCTTGATTATTAATTTATTTGTAACAAAATACATTATTTTTATTTTGTAAAATGTTTTGTTACAAATAAATTCATAATCTAGATTGAAATTACCAAATATAAGTAAAAAAACTTATGAACTGGCAGTAAAGGTCCATTTAAAAATATGGCGCGAACTTTTAGTTCTGCCAGTAGCCCGCTTGGATCGCGTCGAGCGCGTGTTTCCAGGCTTTAACATAGGAGTTTTCATTTCTTTCAGTTAGTTATTCTATGTCTGCTATCCTACCGGCGATTACAGCGAACTTTCTTCACCTAGGAGTGGGGGCGTGAGGACGTTGCGTCATCCAAAACTAATTTATACGGTTCAGTCCCAATCAGTTTATTTGCGCGAAGAATATGGCGATATAAAGAAAGTCATTGATTTGTTGCAATATAACATGCACCAATGGATCATCTGCGTTGACCTTAAAATGGTCTGTTTCCTACTTGGCCAGCAACGCGAATGTGGGTCAGCAGAGCTCGTGAGAGGCATTGGGTGCAATCGAACTGGCCACCAAGATCTGACCTGAGATCTGGTGATCCAAACATTTTAAAGCAGACACTTGTTGACAGAAAAAAAACATATTTCCGCCTTTGCATATAAAACTAGGTCTCAAGAAGCAATTTCTGAAAGTTTTGTCAATTGAAGGAGATTGCTTTAAGTATATCATTTCGGCATTCCCTAGCCTGTCATATGAAAAGATACAGGCTGGTGTGTTTGATGGTCCACAAATTAGGCAACTCATTAAAGACGAACATTTCACTGAAACAATGACCGAAATTGAAAGGAATGCTTGGTTGGCTTTCAAAAGTATTCTTACAGACTTTCTAGGAAATACACGGGCCCCGAATTATATCGAAATTGTTGAACAACTCTTGGAGAGCTTTAAGAAGCTTGGTTGCAACATAAGCATCAAAGTGCACTTTTTACATAGCCATCTTGTTAACTTCCCAGAAAATCTTGGTGCTGTTAGTGATGAACAAAGCGAGCGATTTCACCAAGATCTGAAGGTTTCGGAGGCGCGATATCAAGCCGGATGGAATGTCAGTATGATGGCTGTCTACTGTTGTGGCATCTAACGGGAATGCCCACAAATTGAACAAAATTGGAAATTTTTACCATAATATCCTTTTTTATTTTTTTTTTATAAACACAATTTAACTTTTAATATATTAACCTCTGTATGAATAACATATTCTAATCTGTTTGGTTAGATCTTACCTTATTTCCCTTTGTATGTGCACTTTTAAGGTAAAAAGAGGGGTATGCTGTAGCTTAAAAACTTGACGCAATAGAGAAAAACTGTGAATATTTTTAAATTCAGAGACCAAAAATTAGTCAAAAACAGGTCACAGATCCAAGTCAACAAAATTGCTGTTCCCCAGTGTGATCAATATATGTATAAGTCATTTACGGCGTAGAAAGCCTTGTCTAGTAAAAAAAGATTTCAATGCTTTGCGAAATGAAGAAAATGATGTTATGGATTTGATTTCAAATGGCAGGTGATTGTGCATTTTTTTCGAGTTGTATAATATTGAACTTTTTACTAACTCTGAGCGTGGGGTAGGTAGAGAAAGATCTTGCTCCGCGTTCCTGAGTGTATAAGTGTGAGATGGCCTATCTTGAGTAGCTAATACATGCTTACGTATTAGATAAACAGATTCAAATATAAATAAGGAAGGAAGAGTTAATATTTTTAATTTTTTAAAAAAGTCCTGGTAATGAGTTCTGCTGTTTAGTCCCAGTGAATATCGAACAGCTCTCTTCTGGAGCTTGAAAATGCGGTCAAATTGAGTCGCACAACACGTACTCCAGAATGGAAGGGCATATCTGAGGTGCGACTCAAAAAGTTCATAATAACCAGTTCTAGCCACCGACAAGTTAAGCTCCTTAGAAACAGATCTTAATGCAAAACAGGCAGAGCTTAATTTTTTTGACATCGTGTTATTAACATCTTTTTAACAAAAAGAGGTTCATACAGAACATTTGTTACTTTACTTTTGTGAAAACAAAACTTATAATTATAATTGGATATAATTTAAAGACTTACTGAAAAATAGTTTGTATTTTCTTCCTGTTCAAACATTGAAACAATTTTCGTGTTTCCACCCAATTTTAAAAAGTAAATACGGCAACAAACTACACTTATTTAAAAGTTCCCGTTTCCTAACAGAAACTCCCCGATTACGATCTCAATAAAAATTACCCTTCAAAGGAAATAAAACGCAATGTCAAATTGTTTTTTAAATTGGGTGTATGAATTCATTATGCACATGAACGAGATTGAGCGTATGTGATATTACTTAATCAAATAGAAATTTTATGTTTGACGCAAAGCCCTTATTAAGGGAATTCGACCGTACGTAACATTAATTAGAGAGATTGATTGGTTGTGTTGTTTAATGTAGCTTATTAGATCCAGGGAGATTTAATTATATTTTTTATTATTAAAAATAAAAAAAAAATATTTTAAGCATGCATGTATACTACATACATATCTACATTGACATTAAAAATGATTGCATCGTCATCATCATCATCATCATTCTCAGCTTATTCAACCATTTTCAATTATGGTGTAACCTCCTGCACATATTTGTTGGGCCCATTGTTTCTATTGCTACGCGGGCCGTAATTTTGTTGGTCCATCTGTTGTCCTTTCTTCTTGCCAGGTGTCCTACCCATAGCCATTTCAGGGATTCACTCTGTGGATCACTACCTATCTATTACCAGGGTCTTTTGTTGTATTCACTCTATTCTTTTACGGTTTCTCTTGATTATTCCCAGCATATTTCGTTCCATTGAGCGTTGTGCGACTTGCAGTTTCCTTATGATGTCCGTTTTAAGTGTCCAAGTTTCGTATGCACAGGTCATGACTAGTAGTTGGTCGAATGTTTTCTTCTTTAGATAGCGTGGCATTCTAGATTTGAATATGATTCAGTTTCTTCCATAAGTACTTCATGCTAACTTAATTCTTCTGTTGATTTCTGTTAGTAGAGAACCCCAACTGTTTATTAGTTATCCCAAATATATAATAATATTTATTCTTCTACTATATCCCGTGTTGGTTAATTTGTTAGAATGTCTTTTCTTTTCACTCGGTCGTTAGTACATTATTTTAATTTTTGCTAAATTCATTTTGAGACCCACTTTATCGCTGGCTTTATTTAGTTCTTTAATTTGTGCTTGTACTTCAGGACAATTATGACTATGTCATCAGCAAATTTTAGATGGTTTAGATATTCTTAACCACCTTAGAATGATTTTATACACTTACGAATAGAGTATAATTGAAACCACTAACGTATTCCACTAATATCTAGGTTCTTATTGAAGCTTCAATAATATTAATTTATTATTTAAGTCGCTTACTTTTATTGTTTTATAAGCGCTATTTTTAGAAGGTTCTTATAATAAAGCATTGTGTCAAGTTTTCTTCTCCAGCTTGTTTTATTCTAATTCACCTAAAATTAAAAAAATTTAACTCTCATTTTCTTCATAATTATCTTCTAGGACTTGATTCGGTTCACTTCTGAACACCTGCTCATATGTCCTATGATTGCAGAAATGATCATATGTTGAGTGGATTAAAGTAAAGTAAAGTAAAAATTTCAGTTAACGCCCCCTGTTTGCTGCCAGGGCTAATCTGGACGGTGGAAAAGAATCCATCTAGATGGAAAGGAAATACTGCCATCACAGGAAGTGAAATATCTGGGAATAACCCTGGATAGTAAACTTCTCTGGAACAGGCATATTAAGAACATTACCAGCAAAGCCACAAAGGCTCTCATGATATGCAGAAGACTGGCGGGAAATAGGTGGGGCTGCGCCCCTAACATTTTACGCTGGATGTATACCATGATAGTAAAACCCATGATTACTTATGGAGCAGTTGCTTGGTATACAAAACTAGAGCAACGTACAGCAAGGCAAAACCTGTGCAAAGTACAGAGACTGGCATGTATCTGCATCACAGGTGCCATGAGAACATGTCCAACAGCAGCAATGGAGGTCATTCTAGACCTAACACCACTGCACATTGTCGTCGGTAGTTATGCCAATGCGACAATGATTAGAATGGTTACTGACGGAAACAGTACTGGGAGAATTTTCAGGTAAGGGGCTTGGAACACCCTCAAAAAGAAAATTCCACTTCTCCAACTCCCAGTGGATGACATACCAAGAATTTACAACTTTGAGAAACACCTCACTGTAGTATTGAGTAATAAAAAGGATTGGAAGAAAGAGACGCTTACTCAGCATATAAAAGACCATACCATCATGTGGTATACGGATGCTTCCAAAACCAAAGCAGGGACAGGGATAGGAGTATTTGGGCCGAAAACTGAATACTCCGAACCAATGGGCACCTACCCCAGTATCCTTCAGGCAGAAATTTGCGCTATCGAAAGATGCGTACAATTTATCTTAGATAGGAACTATCGAAAACAGGAAATTGCCATCCTATCCGATAGTCAAGCAGCACTTAACGCGATCAACTCAGTAACCATCAATTCGAAGTTGGTCAAACAATGCCTGGAGAAGCTCAACAAATTAAGCAAAGAAAATAAAGTCCTCCTACTCTGGGTGCCTGCTCACCAAAGGATAGAAGGCAATGAAAAAGCAAATGATCTAGCTAGAAAAGGAACGAACACTCCACTAACTGGGCCAGAACCGTTCTGTTTTCCAAACGGGAACCAACTGAAAGCGGAACTGAAGAATCTGGAAGACTCCATCCGTAACTTGGAATGGGTGTCCTCCAGCGGTCTAAGACACTCGAAAAAGTTCCTTAGAACTTATGACCGAGAAAAATCAAAGGTTTTCCTTGATTTAAGTAAAAACAATCTTCGGATTGTCACGGGGTTTCTAACAGGACACTGTCTCCTCAACGAACACCTCAGTAGGCTGAAACTGAGAAACAACGGCGAATGCAGATTTTGTGGGGAAAATGGGGAAACACCAAACCAAAACACCTTATCACTGAGTGCGCCGAGACGACGACCATTCGTGCCATGAACCTTGGTACGTCTGATGTCGAGGATGGAGAGCTGGCCTCTGTGGAGCCGTCTCAGATACTGGCTTTTCTTAAAGCCCTGAGACTGTATGATGAGTTATAACTCGTTATAACTCAAGAAAGGGGAACACACAATAGATCTATAAGGTCGCGGTGATTAACTCCCCTCCTAAACATTCTACATTCTAATCTGGACGGGGCCTATTTTGTCTACGCGGAATCCGAACCGCGGTCCTCGGCCATATCATGGTCAGTGGCCTACCGACTTAGGAAGTGTCTAAATTAACTCTTACTCGCGATATATCCGATCTCATCCGGCCTCGAACCGGCGTGAATGAGCAGTGTGATCAATAGATTTTACACTTTTCCCTTGGACAACAGCACGATACAGAGTCTCGAACCGGTCACCCGTCCATCCACCAGTATCGCCTTACGTCGCTTAACTTCGGTGTTCTAATGGGAACCGGTGTTTCAATGTAGCTAGACCGTTGCCTTTGAGTGGATTAAAATGAACCGTTAAAAATCCAATTCGGCCGACTTGAACGACCGGTTACTCGAAACGTCACAACCGTCAAACGGACATTTAAAACTCCAATTATAATTAAATGCGCCGCATGCGAAAACGCAATTAACAATTACGGGCCTTATCGCAAATCTGCTCTGTTTATTATTAATGCGAGGCAATTAGGGTGCACGAAATATCTGACAGAGGGCGACGGTGTAGCGTGCAGGGGCGTAGGGGGGCAGGGGGGAAGGAGGATCGATACACTTAATTTAATAATCAATTCCACGTCCGTCGGTCCCGGGTTTTTCCTTATTTTCCATAAGCGACGAACGACGGGGATCGTTATCGTTATGCCGGTAGTGAAATCGCGAGTTTCCCGAAGAAAATTGTGTGTTTTATAAGGCTGTTTAAGGGGGGCGATTGAAAAAGAAATTGGTGCTTTTTACGCAAGACCTATATACAGGGTGGCACACCTCATTCGCCTCGGTTGATTATACGAAAACGGAAAGATGTAGAAACAAAATATTTTATGGGTATATGCGGGGAGGCAATGTGCACAATTTAAAAATATTTTGAAATGTACAGGGTGGGTCAAATTCGACGCTTTTAAATGGAAACACCCTTTTCTATAGGAGATAGACAAAAACTAATATCGGTGTCTGGAGCTCAATTTTTGTCAAAAATATGATGGTGAAAACCGCATATCGATATCTGTTACCGATTCGGAGTTACGGGGTGTTTTTCAAAAATGTGCATTTTTAGCAAATCGCTGTAACTTTTTTGCTATGGAAAATTTTGTATTTTTATGAAAACATTTCCAAAGTATCTTTTTACGTAGAATTTAATGGTTTAAGTATAATTTTTTAAAAATTAATAATTTAAGAATTATCAATAGAAAATTTGATTTTTTATGTGGGACATCTTGTATATTTTTAATTTATTGAAAAGAATTTAAAATTACCTTTCCAAAAATATAACACACTTGATATTTTGCTCGATTCCTCTTCGAGATATAGAGTATATAAAAATTCGCCCGCTTTAAATAAGTAGGCTTTGAACGGCACCGGCTGTAATGCAAAAAAAAATCTAGCTGTGAGCATCAATTAAAACGAAAATAATATTTGCTATGAGAGATGCAGAATTTTATAACAATTTAAAATATATTTAACCAACATCAACACGTTTAAACTATATCTAATAACAATAAAAATAAATAGCAAATCAAGACATGAGATTTTGCTACAGGTGTTCGACATATCGACTGTCTTCTGTTATGAACAGACTGGACCGTTTTTGAACATTCATCGCGGAATTCATTAATTCAGTGGGGGTGAAAGGTACCCTCTCATAACTTCTAAGTATTTCTAATTCTTGTCTAGATTATACGGAAGAATAAGGAACCTTTATTCTTCCGCAAATATATCCATAGGATTATGGACACTAAGTCAGGCGGCCTCGACGGTCAACGGCTGAGATCTTGGTTAGCTATACAATTATTATTCCTGAAATTGGCTGTAAAAATTTGCTGATAACTTCAGCGTTCAGAGGCGGTGCGTCATCTTGCTGGAAAAAATATGTTTTCGAGTTCCATTAAGGGCATATCATCAATAAGGTGTCCAAGGCCTACTAGTTAAAAGTGACGAACTTTTAAAAATTCTGTATTTCGAAGGGGATTTTAACAAAATATCAAGTGTGCTATATTTTTGGAAAGGTAATTTTAAATTCTTTTCAGTTAATTAAAAATATAGAGGGTGTCCCAAATAAAAAATCAATTTTTCTGTTGGTAACTCTTAAAATATTAATTTTAAAAAAATTATACTTTAACCATTAAATTCTACGTAAAATAGTGCTTTGGAAATGTTTTCATAGAAATACAAAATTTTCCAAAGCAAAAAAGTTGCAGCAATTTGTTAAAAATGCACCTTTTTGAAAAACACCCCGTAACTCCGAAACGGTAATAGATATTGATGTGCGGTTTTCACCATCATGTTTTTGATGAAAATTGAGCTCCAGACACCGATATTAGTTTTCGTCTATCTCCTATAGAAAAGTCAGAGAACCAAGATCCATACCAAAGTTATGTTTTTTCTTACGGAACACCCGGTATTTTATTTAAAATTTGGATTTTTGGGCATAAAATAAGGCATTTATTATAAGGGTTTAATATGTTTAAATGCTTTGGTTTTTGAGATATTTAAAGATATTTAAATATGCATGCTATAATAAAAAAGTTTGTCAACACCCTGTACGTTATTTTTCAGAGTTAATTCTTGTACTGATTTTGAAGCGAGAGAAATAAACTTTACTAAAAAATTGTATTGCTTCCTTAAATGTATACAGGGGTATCAAAAATTGTTGGTCTATTTTAAATATTTATTTTACATAAAAACTTCGTTATTTCAAACTAACACTAAACACTATGTATTTTTTTAAACAAGTCTAAGCAGATTTAAATGCTCTTTCAAACTATATTAGAGTTTCCTGAGCCAAAATCTGAGCCATATAGATGGCTCAGATTTTGAATACAAAGCAATTTTTCAATAAAATGGTAATGAAAATGGCTGGTGTAGTAGCTATTTTCAAAATCGACATTAGTTTGGCGACAAAATCGACTTTATTTAAATTTATAACAGTTTACTTTTATTTAATTTACCTACAACAGTTTAATAAGTAAGTATTTGTTATTTTATCAAGAAAAATAAAGAAATACTTCTTTGATTTATATTATAATGACTTGTAGATATATTGGATTTTCTATAAAAGAACCAATTAAGGCAAATTCATTTTCTTCACTTCCAACGACAGGTTTCTGCCTAATAGGGTTTTCATATACCACACTATCAGCTCTGCGAAAGAGAAAAAGTAATTTTTTAAAGGAACGCTTGTCAAGAAAATTCCTATTTGGATATATTGGTGCATAAACTCTTCAGGCCAACAAACAATTGTCCTCACAAAATAAAATCGCTAGTAAATCCATTCCTTACGCCAGCAGATACTGCTTCATTTTTCTTGATCAAGTAATAAATACTTTCTTATTAACATTATTGTAGGTAAATTAAATAAAAATAACCTGTTATAAATTTAAATAAAGTCCATAAACTAATGTCGATCTTGAAAATAGCTACTAAGTGTCACTAGAAAATTGCAATGGCGACACCAGCCATCTTGATTACAGTTTTATTGAAGAATCGCTTTTTATTCAAAATCTGAGCCAGTTAGGTATAGGAAACCCCAATATAGTTTGAAAGACCATTTAAATCTGCTTCGATATATTAATAAAGTTTACTCCAGCCTAAATAAGCATCATTCTACAGCAACAATTTTCTGCGATTTTTCTTAGGCTTTTATTGATGGTGTAAATCATAAGATCCTAATTAATAAACTGCAGCACTATGGGTTCAGGGGAACATCTTTCGAATGGTTTAAGTCGTATCTGAGCAACAGAAGTCAACTTGTGAGGGTGGATACCACGTTGTCTTCTAGCAAGCCAATAGAATGTGGGGTACCACAAGGCTCAGTACTAGACCCTATTTTGTTTCTTCTTTTTATTAACGACATTGCTAACATAAACATCAGTGGCAAAATATGTCCTTTTGCGGACGACACTAGCTTCACTTGGAGCAACAAGGACGTCACGGCACTTTATAGGATTATATCAAATGATTTAATCACTATTAAATCTTGGTGCGACTCGAACCTCCTGAGTCTCAACATTTCTAAAACTAAAGCTTTGTCGTATAAAAACTCGTTGCAGCGTTTTGTACTTAACACCACCATTGACGTCGTAAAATCTGTAAAATACTTAGGGCTTGTTGTAGACAATACTCTGAAATGGGACATACATATCGAAGCTTTGTCGAAAAAATTGAGCTCTGCCTGTTTTGCATTAAGATCTGTTTCTAAGGAGCTTAACTTGTCGGTGGCTAGAACTGTTTATTATCCACTTTTTGAGTCGCACCTCAGATATGCCCTTTCATTCTGGGGTACGTGTTGTGCGACTCAATTTGACCGCATTTTCAAGCTCCAGAAGAAAGCTGTTCGATATTCACTGGGACTAAACCGCAGAACTCATTGCCAGGACTTTTTTTAAAAAATTAAAAATATTAACTCTTCCTTCCTTATTTGTATTTGAATCCGTTTGCCTAATACGAAAGCATGTATCAGCTTCTCAAGAAAGGCCATCTCACACTTACCCACTCAGGAACGCGGAGCAAGATCTTTATCTACCTACCCTACGCTCAGAATTAGTTAAAGATTCAATATTATACAACTCGAAAAAAATGCACAATCACCTGCTATTTGAAATCAAATCCATAACATAATTTTCTTCATTTCGCAAGGCATTAAAATCTTATTTACTAGACAAAGCTTTCTACGCCGTAAATGACTTATATTTTGATAATCGAATTTGATCTTGAAAACACTGGTCTAATGTTTGCTATCACTATATTTACCAATGATATCGAAATAAATTTATCGAGAGGTCATTGATATTTACTATAAACTAACTATATAATTTTGAATATTATTTTTATTTTTTTATTCTTTGATATTGTAAAGATTTATAAATGTTTATTTTAAACAATAAGGCTGACAATGTTATTTGTATAATGTTTTGTATTCTCTTTTGTTTGTTTACTTTGCTTGTTTACTTTACCTATCTTATATATATCTTCATAAATTTCTATATTTTGTCCAAGTTCTATAGAAGGAAGGTTCACAGTAAGTATTGAATGATCTGCTACTTTTTTTTTGATGTATGATGTATCTGATGGTTAACTTCTTTTTATCATTTGTTAATATAATATCAATAATTACTGTAGCACTAGTTGGAGTAATTCTTGTAAAATTTTATACAATTTGGGTCAATTCACTTCTTTCTAATATATTGTTCATCTGTTCAGCTCTTAATAAACTTACCTCCTTTTTCTGTTGTTCCAGGAGAGGGCAGCTGCAACTCGAATGACGGCCTCTCCTCCGATCTCCGCTTCAACAAATCCGTGGCCAGCGGTTCGGACGACGAGGGCCCCGCCAACAGCTCCGGCCTCTCCGGCGGCGAGGGCGACGCCTGCAAGAAGAAGCACCGGCGCAACAGAACCACCTTCACCACGTACCAGCTGCACGAACTGGAGCGCGCCTTCGAGAAGAGCCACTACCCGGACGTGTACAGCAGGGAGGAGTTGGCGATGAAGGTCAATTTGCCCGAAGTCAGGGTTCAGGTGGGTGGTACTTTGTATTTGGTACTAGTAGTTGTTTTTAGAAAAAATATAATAGTTTTTTTCCAACCATTTTTGGTACGGGTACGCTTATGCAGAGTAAAGAAAATGCGTTCCATCTAGTGATTGAAGGTTCTATAGATTGAAGGGAATGAATCGAATCTATTTCTCATATTGAATCAACTCTTAAACACCCTCTGCACTATGCCCAACATATTTCACGAAATATTTCTGGAAATACTGGGTGTCCCAATATTCCGAAGACATAGTATTTTTGGAATCAAAATAAGTTCATTAGACAAAATTTACCTCTATACAAAAGTGCTTTGTTTGTCCGTTAGAGGGCATTAAACTTTAAAAAAGTAATAGATATTTACGATATAAGTGAGTTAACAGCACCACTAAGATGCGTGTGTGAAAGTTGCACAACGAGTGTGTAGCACGAGTTGTGTAACACCACAAGTATCGTAATGAAGTTAACTCGCGTGTATTGTACAATATTTTATCTACGTCTAACTATAAAAACAACCAATGAATTTTAAAAATTATTGTACTTAACTATACCGGGTGTTGCATCGTCGGACGGGACATAGGAAACCCCATGTAAATTTTAATGGGGCAATTATTGGCTTTCTTAATTATTTTAGAGAATAATTCTATTTAGGTTTAACGAATAGCACTAAAACCCACATTCAAAAGAATAACTTTAGATATTTTTGATTAGCTCGTTTACGAGTTATCGCCGATTTCTTTTTAAATATTTCTCCTTTCTTATGGTCCTGTATTTACTTATGAGCACCAATCAAGGTAAAAGATAACTGTCAAATGAAGTTGTCATTTCAGAAATTTACCTATTTAGTGCTTTATTATTATTGAAAACTCACTCCTACATCGGAAATCTTAAAGATGTATTTATAAATACAAATTAATATGAATTAATGTAAAATAAAGTAATCAATTACAAGGTTAATTAGAGTATTATTACCTTTGAATAAGAAGACTAAGGAAGGAGCATATCAAAAATCTTAGGTACACCGCGATGGGCCTCAAATATGGCCGACTTAAATTCCGGTTTATCAGTGTCGTTCTAAGTTTATTTAAAAAATGTAAAACTATGATGTAGGGTAGACGTGGGGTAGACTCAATAATTTGTTGTTTTATTTTACGTTGTGAATAAATGTTGGTAGTTATTAAAATTGTTATAAAAATAAATAATTCTAATAAAAATAGATAAGTTATAATAAGTATTTATTAACACAAACATCCGATACGCTACTGAAGCAGGTAAGTCAAATTAACGTATCTAAATTCTTTGACATCTAATCTTTGACAAGTAATATATAAAAGCTAAAAATGCAAGAAAAATATATAATTTAGTTAATTTAAGTGAATTTCATAAATGATCGGTTTACTACACGTATGTATATTATATAGTCACTTACTAGCGAAAAGTTGTTCCATTATTTCACTCAATTTTTGCCGAGATCTACCGCACGCTACACAACCAACTATATTAGAGTCTTTTTCGATAAATCGCGATAGTGTCACTGTTAATTTAAGTTCTGCCACAATTTCCATCTAGATTTACTACCTTTATACAACTATCAGTAGTAGAATAAATAATAAATAACATAAAATAAGCTCCGTAAAGACTGACAAATCCACAAAATTTCAAATCAAATTCAAATGTGTCAAATGAATCGTCAAACAGAACTGTCAAAGATCCCCACCCTAGAGAGCTTTTATGGTGGCTTTTCCGCCCACCATGCATGAATACATGGATAGCATTATGCTCCTTCCTTAGTCTTCTTATTCAAAGATCTATCCTAAAAATCAATTACCTTAATAACCTTTGTTCAAATAATAACACCATACATGGCAATGTTAATATGGCAGTAAATAATATTGATATCACTAGTTTAAAAAATTGGCGCCGGGAGGCACGTATAGCCGCCCATACTAAAATATGTTAATATCTCGAAAACTGCGACTTTGACTGATTTTGATGTTATTAGAAACTAGGTTTATCCCGCGACTACGTTCGCGACACCTCGAATAGTTCATGCATTGATTTAAATGATTTACTTTGTATATAGAGCTAGTGAGCCTTACAAATGCGCTATTTAAACTATGTTTTTAAGAGTTTTACAGCTACTCGTATTTCATATGAAAGTTATCAATTGTCGATTTTCTGGGTATTATACAGGGCAAGTTTTGAATAAGTGCAAATATTTTCAGGGCTGGTAGATCTCGATAAAAAAAACATATTTTCTCTCTTTACCTTTTTTCAAATAATTCTTTCGAATTACTTTAAAAATTTCCAAAAAAAATATTTTTTGCTTAAATTTTGAGAACCACTGCAGCTTTTCGGGTTTTTCTGTCTTGTAAATTTAATCTACTACCTATCGATGTTGCCATATTATCAAGAAATTATTGGTTTTAACTAAAAACTAAAAAAAAAACCAAAAGGTTTTTCAAAAAATTCCAAATTTTCAAAAAAAAATTCGCCAAAAAACTCATAATCGTGTTTCTGGGGTCAAATATACCTACTAAATAAAAAATGAATTTCAAAAATCTCTTCTAATTCTTTTTGTAGGATTTCATTCTTCTAGACCACATAGTAAGGAATTTTCATACAACAAATTGTTCCGACATAATTTTACTCTCTAAGAGGATGAATTTCCTAAAATCGCTTTGTGTAGCTAATTCACTAATGTCGTTTAAACGAACCTTTGTTCTAATATTTATGTATATAAAGCTGGCTGTATGAACTGATCCCTAAAATATCTAAAAACGTGATATATAATCTAACTGACAAACCATTGACAATGACAAATAATTTATTTCTGGAGGTATGGTGTGTAGGTGTTTTTCAGGTATGTTTTATTATTTTAGTCAATTTACACAAAGAAATAGCCATTCAACAATTTATAAATACTTCATAACAAATCTAGACATATATACCTTTCATTTAAAAAAAGAATCATCAAGATTGGTAAAGCAGTTTCGGCGGGATGGATGTAACAAAAAAAACATATATAAAAGCTCAAAAGCCCTTTGAGCTTTTATATATATATATATGGATTTTGTTGCAAATATTATTCTTAATCTTAATTTGAAAGCCGCATTTCGCTAGCTACTGTAATTTGGGAGTTACGATTTTTTAAAATTTTTAACCCCCTCCTATACCCCCTTACCAACCTCCCACCCCCACCAAAAACTAATGGCCAGATTCTCGGGTGCCACAGTATTTTTGTGCCAAATTTGGTTAAAATCGGTTCAGCGATTTTTGAGTTATCGTGTTACAGACGGCAGACAGACAGACAGACAGACAGACACCACGAACATATTTTGTATTTAGGTCATTTATGACCCAAATAACTCATTTTGAGTGGAATTAAAAAATTTTTTTTTTGCCGATCCTAATAGCCTACCATACCTATTGGTATGCTCGGCTAAAAATGAGCGATTCGGAAAGTATTCCCTCTGACATTGAATAAGAGGCATTCAGAGCCATTTCTGGATTGCTTCCAGCAAAATCGAAACAGAAGTATGAATATACATACTCTAATAACTATGGTTTCCATTTAAAAAAACCTATGTTTGTGTCATATGTCAAAAATGACAGGCTTTAGAAAAAAGCGGAGGACACAGTCTCATTAAGAATGTGGTGATCTACAACTTTTATCTGAAAACATTTTGTCTAAAATAGCTTATAATGGAATTAGGGACAATTTTTAAAATAGCCGAAATTTGTTTTTTTCAAGATATCTAGTAAGCCATGAGCTTTTTCAAAAATCTGAAAGGCGCATATTTATGACCCCACAAAACTGCAATTCTTTCCCCATTTAACCGACTCTCTATCTCCAGTAGTTTCCGAGATACCCATAGAGAACATCGTAGGAAACTCACCCTGTATATATAAGTGCTTTAACATTTGACTTTCACAAAACTCAAGAAAAAGCACGGGGGTAAATATTTTCCATATCTACAGACAACAGATTTTCCTTTCGTAAAATTATACGTACCACGATGATATTGTGTTGACAATATCATCAACAGATATTTTAGAAATGTCTAGGTTTACTTATTTCACTGAGATTTATGAAAAAAAAGTCCTTTGCCTCGAGTATAGATACCGACAAAAATGGAGAATTTTAAAAAAAAATAATTGTTTCTTTCTGCTTTCTGATTTTTTTGTCAATATTAAATAAGCAATGCTTCCTTTAAAATCGTATACAGGATGTTTTAAAAAACATGTGCCACTCTCGTGGGAAGATTCTTCATGTAAAAATAAGATTTATTTTTTATCACAACATAGGTCCGATTCTGCTTTGTTTCTTTGATACAGGGGGCTAAAGTCTTCATTTTTGTTGGATTTATTATAATTTTAACTTTTACCTTCAAAATTTCATTCGCAGCAATCGACACGAGAGAGAATTAAAAAAATATTGACTCAAAACTGACAACTAAAGAGACAGCTTTATTTATTTGTCAAATTACATAGAAAACGCCAACCCAGCACAATATTTTTTCTACCCGTAATAAATTCATTGAAATAATTATTTCTGAATATTTTTTAAAACGTAACTCGCTATGGAAAAATATATTGTTTTATACACAACGATAAAATTGCATTATCGTCTCCCGAAATTAATCTTTTCGGTCTTGTATAAAAATAACTATTATATCCGAATTTTTAATTAAAACATCTTTAATGTTTGCACATGGTAAAGAAGTATTCATATTGTTCGTAATACGAAAATCACTAGATATAGTTCTAAAGACATTTAATTAATCTTGCAAGTTTGTCATGACCCCACGCACATAATCATTCACCTCCCAATTAATTACCTACTCTCTCCGTACCAATCGACACCGTTCTCCCCCTACCTCACCCACTAAACCTCCTCCAGGCCGGACTATCTCCAATTCCCATTATCAATTATCACTGGTCGTTTACGCGTCTCCGGCCTACACCTCCGTTAGCAGGCCACGGGCGATCGCGTGCCCCTGATTAGACACGACATTCGAAATTAGTTTATCAGCGGCGGCTCGACGGCCCTTTGCAGGGCCCCGTGCCAGCCCGTCTCGCGTGTCACCTGGTGGGTGTTCGGGGGGATCTAGGCAACCCCCCGAACGCGTATAATGCTAGATAAATTAATTTTATTGCCGACTAAGCAGCGCGCGAGAGAGATTGTTGTCGGGGAGAGCACGCGAGACGCCTTGTTTGCTCGCCGCTGCCGCTGCTAACACGCCAGTGGCGTGCGATGGGAATTAGGGGAGGCGGAGGTGGCACCGCCAGGTAGTTGTAACGAGGTAAATTGATATGTTCTGAATTAGACGAAGAGCACACGAATGCGAATCATATACAGGATGTTCCTTAATTCCTTAATGCTAATATTTAAAGGGGTAATTTTTGTATCTATTCTAAGAGAAAAAACTTCATATGAATGTATGTCCTAAACATCTTAGTTTCTGAGATACAGGGTGACAAAATTTTCTGAAAAAGTACAAAGACACGGAGTATTGTAAGTATTCAGTTCGTTGAAGGACTATTAAAGCTACAATTTAAAAATAATTTTACAAGACACAGAGTACAGAGTGTCCCAAATAAAAAAATATTATAGTTGTGTATTTTTTTAAATGGTAACTCCCTGTATATTATTCTATTTTTAGATTCTACGATTGAAATAAAGGTAAATTTGATTAAGGTTTATAACACTTAAACCTTGCCGTTTTTCAAATATTTTCAATTTTGTGAAATTACAGTAAAAAATTTAAGGCTTCATTTCTCCAGTGGTTTCAAAGTTTTTAATACTAAATATTTACTGAAGATTATTTATTGATCAGATATTGTGTTGCAATAATAAAAATTATACTTCCTTATACCGAGTATCCAAAATTTTATATTAAATTATTATTAGCTTTAAACCTTTAATTATTTTTAAACCTTTTATTACTTTTTATTATTATTATTAGCTTTAAACCTTTATTAATCTTTAATAACTTGTTTAATTTAAATAGAACACCCTGTATATTTTACGGGAATCAGATGCACAATTTAATTGTTTATCAAATTTTCATTAATAAGTTTATCATTAGTTTGTAATCATCTGCTGATGATGCGAAAATGTGATTTAGTGTTTTATTTTGCTGTGTAACACCAAAGGTTCCAAGCCTCAACTGTAATTATCAAATTGTTTTATAGCACTTCTTACCTATTTCTTCAAGTTTTCGTAGAAAAGGCATTTTCTTATAATTTAGACCTCATTTATCACTATACCTATGGAATGGACATTTTAGATTATTTTTAAAGATGGAACAAATTTTCAAAGGGTACAAATAAAAAAATAAAAAAAATAAAATCTTCAAAAATGTCAATATTCCATGGGTATAGTGATAAATGAGGTCTAAATTATAAGAAAATGCATTTTCTACAAAATGTTGAAGAGATGGTATAATACAATTTGATAGAAAATTAAATTGTGTATGTAATTCACGTAAAATGTACAGGGTGTTTTATTTAAATTAAACAAGTTATTGCCGTTTAAATCTAGTAATTATTTAATATAAATTTTTGGACACTCTGTATAAGGTAGCATTTTATTATTGCAGCACAATATCTGCTGAATAAATAATCTTCAATTAATATTTAGTATTAAAAACTTTAATACCCTTGGAGAAATGAAGCCTTAAATTTTTTACTGGAATTTCACAAAATTGAAAATATTTCAAAAACGGTAAGGTTTAAGTGTGATAAACCTTAATCAAATTTACCTTTATTTCAAATCTAGAATCTAAAAATATAATAATATTATATTTTTTTATTCCAATTAAAAAAATACAACTATAATAATTTTTATTTATTTGGGACACGCTGTATCCTGTAAAATTATTTTTAAATTGTACCTCTAATAGTCGTTCAACAAACCAAAAACTTACAATTTGTAAAAATACTCCGTGTCGTTTGTGGTGAACAACCTTGTATAAGGTTGCGGTGGTTTACTTCCCCTCCCATGCAATCTAGAGTATAAAATCTTTGCCAGACTGAACACAGCCTCAGTTTTTCGCTTTTTGGTTTGATTATTATCATTCCTACGAAACTCAATATGTTTTAATAACTGTTTAGTTTTTATCAATTTTTTTCAACATCAATTCGAATTGGAAGCTTATTGCCCGAGAATGTATTTTATTTCTGTAACCTCTAATTTTAACAAGCATCGTGAGTAACTTAAAACAAACGATCGATCCAACTTTCCGTAAACAAATGTATAGTGTGTAGTCTAAGGCCGTATAATAGGGCCTTTTCGAAAAACTAACGGCGCGTTACTGCTGATAAACTAATTCAGAATGTCGTGCCTAATCAGAGTCACGCAACCTGCACCGTTTGATCGCTAAATAGGCCGTAGACAATTAAAAGCCAGTCATTGATGGGGATTAGGAATGAGCTAAAATTTTATTTTAACAGTTAAATTATTATAAAGTATTTAAAAAAATATTGCAATGAAGTTAATATCATGATCATTCTCATCTTATTCAATCATTCCAATTATGGTGTAGCCTCCCTCACATATTTAGAGACTTTCTTTGTAATTGGGCCCATCCCATACAGCACGTCCAAATGAAATTACGTTTCTACAAGGGAGACACATGAAAAACAAAATATGTTAAAGTGAACCTAAGTGTTCATCTAGTTCTAATATATATATATGAGATACACGCCTGTTTATATTGATAGAATTGTGTGATACAGTGTTTACTAGTTGTATACCGTGTGCACTCAGGATTCTAAAGAGTTTTTTGTAACGTAACAAATAATTATTAAAATGATGAAATCTGACGTAGGTATATGAGACATACAATGTATAAGTCATATGTATGTGTGATACTTCTTGATGCTTATAGTACACACCTTGTAAAAATGTTACGTATACACATAATATAAATATCTATATAGACACTTTGTAATAGTGTACTGTTGTGTCTACATTCTAGCATGAACTGAAGGTGTGCGCACTCGCGGATAGCCTCAGCGTAGATACACCGACCAAGTGTATCTTATGTGTCCTCTCTCCTTTCTCCTTTCTAGCAGTGGTATGTGTTAGCAGCCATTATTGTTTGATCATTCTGAAGCTCTATATAAATGTTCTGTTTGTGTGTAGTTTAAAAGAGATTTAAAGGTAAGCACAAGTTTTTAATTACCTTGTTATACCTTCCTAAGTGTATTATTAATATTATAGTAGCGACTCTTCCTGTACTCGATACCCAATTTACCAAATTTTGACTCCAATGAATGAAAACTCTAAATATTCTCGTATAATGATAAAGAGGTTAGCTCTGCAATATAATTTTTTTTAATTTGGAAATAATAAAAATCTAAATGGACCAGAGAAAGAAAGATTTAAACACTTCAAAGAACTTCTTACACTGATATTCGGTAAGTTATTGATGGATCAATATACAGATATGTTTAATATTCAATAATCAGTTTCATATAAAATTTAAGGGTGAGATTGTTAATCTGGAAATAAAATACAACAAAGTCCAACAGAGTGCTCGATGAATGAGTATGCTAATAAACCAACTGCTTGGAGGGAAAAGAGGAGAAAAAAATGACTAAACGAGGTCCACCAAATCGTGGCGATATACCAGTATTTACCATTTTAGTATGTTGTTATACTAGGTACTTATATTTTTAATACATTTTGATACAAATTCTGTTCTTTTACAGTGTTCTATTACTTCTGGTTTCTGCAATGTAAATAATTATTATTATTTTGTAATTTGCGCTATTGCGTCCATGATATAAAGAAATATAATAATTTTATTTTTTAACCACTTAATCCATTTTATGGAAGAAAAATGGTAAATTTAATACAAAACAAAAATGGAACGAATTTTAAGGCTACTTCTCTTGAACTTACGCTCGAGATACTTTTGGAAAATACAAAGTTTTGCCTCCCTAATTTTCGTTCTAAAAAGATATAGTTGGTATCATTGAATAAATATTTCTTAAAAAGAACGAAAAGTTAGGCATCAAAACTTGTATTATTTCCTGAATTCGTTCATAAGAAGTAGTTTTATCTACCACAAGATGTATATACGAAGCAAAATACATACGTATACACGCGGTTGTCACAACTGCAATGTGTAAACAGAGTTTAGACGTAATACACAAGCACTGTGTATCCTACGGCACACTGTGTATCCCTTACTTTGTGTATACGTAAATGCTATACTGTGGCTACATTGTGAGGCGGACGTTTACCCTTTGTGCATACATGTTGAACTACAATGTGCAAACGTAGCATATTAATATCGGGGGAATTGTGACACCCTGTGTCTACATCTAATAATGTAAACACATCGTAAATGTGATTTGATGTGCTGTATGGGATTATTATGACCATTCTAATAAAAATATCCCATGACAAGAGCGTTAGAATTTGCTTCTTCTACTAACTGAAGTCATTTTCGTTTTCAAATTGTCATGCTTGTTCTACTACTAGTATGTTTCTTAGTATGTTCTTTTATGTCCAACCATAACGATTTATACAACTAGTACCTTACAAATCCCAAGTCTTATTTCTTGTTGGCCAAATCCATTTAACCTTTTTTTTATGTTAGAATTCTAATTTAGATATATTTTTGTATCGTAAATGTGATATTTTGACATTTATTTATTACAGGTTTAATAATATTTTATTTAATTCAACGCTCCAAATTTGTATCACTGCCACCTATTCGTATATTGCCTTATATATTTTACTACACTGAAAGAGCCTATCACGAATATCTGCAAAACATTTAAAAATGTAAGAACACTTTATATACAAAAAATGTTCATTTCGTAATTCTGAGTTTAAATAGTTCTTTCCAAATTTCTACCGACATTTCGACCTGCAGTACTCTGCAGAGTGTAAGTATTTTACACTTGACTACAATGACAATAAATAATACTAACTTCACTCTCGACTTAAGACTATTTCCGAACAATAGTGTATTGTGTAAAGAGTAAAAATTAAACTTTTTTGACGAGGTTGTACGTTTGATGGACTACCGTAAACAGGGAGGGACAAAAGTACATTTTTACTCCGAGTAGAATATACTATATTTTTTAAACATTACAAATAATTTTTTAATCAATTTCAAACGTTGCAAATGATATAAAAAGTAATACCACAGTTTAAAGAATATAATTATCATCATATATAATATAATTATGATTATCATGAACAGTAATTATGACTGTTAGTAGATAATTGTGTAATAAATTTTACTGTTCGTTAAAATTTAGTAAAAACTGAAAAAAAAAAATTGACCATGGCAAGACAAGTTGTATCCAAGTACTTTTTATTACCTTTTAATAAAAAGGTAGATAATTCAAGTTAAATGCAAACAGCTAAAAAGCAAAAGATGCTATAACTTAAGAAATATGCAAATATAATTTATTACAATATTTACTACTAATTGAAGAGCACACGGGAAAAATAATTAAAGTACCAAAAAGCTACACCTTTTGGTACCTAAATAACCGGGAATATCGATAATGGCCACATAGAAACAGGTATTTAAAAATGGGAAAAACGACATAAACTCGGATATAAAAGGTTTCCTGAACATTTATCATTTCTGGATACTCATTGTTTTTCCCATGTGCTCCTCAATTGTTATATTTACTGTTACATAAAATTTAGTAAAAACTCTAAAAAACTTGTTAATAGCAGAAGTTGTATGCACGTATTTTTATTACCTGACGATAAAATTTGGACTTTCCAGGTAGGTAGTTAAAGTTAAATACAAACAGCTAAAAAGTAAAACATGCTATTTAAAAAAAATGCAAATATCTTAAATAATAATTTAATATGCACTTTGCAAACCGGTAAATACTGCAAAATCCAAAACATAATAGTAAAGTATCTACTACTACTCTAAAATATCTACTAAAATAATAAACTAATTGTTAAAAATAAATATTTTGTGCATATTCCGAGTAAAATATTTTCTTAATTTATATGCATATTTTTAAAACAATTTATTCATAGCTAGGTTTCCATAATTATAATATACTTAATATGTCTAATACTTTAATTATTATATACTTAATATCCTATACTATATAAACACATACCTTCCTTCATCTTTTGGGCACCTAAAGAACGATATATTGTATGTCATTCTACTTTCACAACCATCCACTGCACAAATATTTCTAGTAGACATTTTATTCACAATTCGAACAAAACAACTAAAACACTATTTTTGGTTCACCCTATGCGTCGGACCGAAAACAAAACTAAAATAAACTTGGAACGCTGTGTACACGTCGAGCAACGGATGTAGACTGACCCAAGTCTACAAGACAGGCGGGGAGCGGCGGGAGGAATTTTGATACGGGCCAAGAGTAGCTCAACTGATATATTTATATTCTTTAAACTATGGTAATACCTTGTAAGTAATCGAGCAACAATTTGTTTACTCGTTGAAATTGAGGCTTAATATCAGTTTAATAATATATTTTTGTACTTTTTTGCTTAGTCGTAAAAGTGCTTTACTTTTATGCCCAGGCGTTGAAATGACAAAAATTAATACTCTTATGACATTAAAAAAAAAACTTTTTGATCTCAAGCGAGGGACTTTTTTGCGGAATATATTGGTTTGGTGACCGATGGGGGAAAATGACACGCGCCGTAGAATTGTTAATGTTATCAGTATCGGGCATAGTTAGAAGATTTAGCCAGAGTATCTAAACCGAAGAGTAGCGACAGTCCCGTTTTCAATTTTCTTTGCGGCTGCGCGAAATAAGTAGGTTATCTGTCATACGAAGAAGCGAAGTTGCCACTGTTGCCATTTATCAAATATCTCTATATACTTTATTTCAAGTATACCTCAGGCAACGAATCGTTTTTTAATTATTTATTAGCAGTAAGATATTTTATACATTCAAATTTACAAATAAGGATAAAACAAAACAAAAAAGATATGTATAAAACTTTATAATTAATTCCACTTCAAATTGTGAGCAGTGTATACCATGTTTATAGGACCACTTCATAAGTTGAGCAGTTGAAATACGTAGTCTATCTGTCAAACACGTCAAAAGAGAGAGAAAGAAAATTTGGTCCCGCCACATCAAAAGAGCCGACGGTTTCTGTCGCTACTCGGCGATCTACGTACTCTGATTTAGCCATTTAGAATCGGACTTTAATTGGAATTAGATCCTAATTATTTCCAAATCCGTTTTAAATAATGTTTTCTATTAAAATAAAAAAAAACTGATTTAAATAAAAAAATCTGATTTTTTTGATTTTTTTTTATAAAAATCATGATTTTTTCCAACCCTGCTTTTGCGGATAGACTGCTTTTAGTCAAAGTTTCAATAAATAGGAAATAGCATGAGAACACCGCATAATGTTTCAAATAAAATAGTGTAATAGTATATTATGCAGATTTTTATGCTGAATCTAATTCTGTACTGAAACATGGGAGGCATTTTTTCGATTTTAAAAAGAAACTTACAACTTTATAATACCTATTTTTGGGATGCCACAAACGACGTATACAACAAAATATTTTTAAGACGTGCACCTTTATAAACTATGAAACACTTACTAATGCACCACCATGTATAATATATTTTGTCAATCATAACGATAGTTACAATAATTCTTTCAAAAAGACGAGTTTCTAAATGAGAAACCATCTCTAATGAGAATAAAAAAAAGGTAGTCTCCGGCTGGGACAGACAATAGTAGGCCAGCGAGGGGAGACTGGCGCAGGTTGGTACCGAACGAAGACGAAAGTGACTGTCGTAGAGTAATTTAATTTAATCTGACAGGTTACGTGTAAAATAAAGTTCCAACATTAATGTACCCGTTTATTTATAGATTCGTGTCAGTTTTATCCATTAAGATCGATTTTATATTCACTTTTCAAATGGTATTTTTAGATAGAAATTTATTGAATAGGTTTATTTTATGTTATTGCTGACGACGGCATTGTTATTCTTGTTAGCTATTATAATAGTAGAACTATTTTCATTGGAGTTTCAGTACCATGTATATTACTATAGTACATATACTATAATATAGTCTTTTATCTTTTGATTGCTTTTTCAAAGTGCCAACAACTTCAAATAATAAAGGCATTTTGAAGAAGCAATTAAAACATAAAAACGCTGCTAAGACTATGAAAATGTTGATCTAATAAGAATTTGAGGTTTATACCATTACGTCAAAAGCAACTTTTTTCCAAAGCCTACCATGACTTCACTGAATCATCGTTATAATAAACTAACTGTTTCTATCTTATTTTTTGTTAGAATGGGCATAATCAAGAAGGCTGTTGATACCATGTTGTAAAAAATAAGGTAATTAAGGGTTTATTTTTTGGTATTTATTATAATTTTGCTAATATCTACGGTTAGAAAGAATATATCAAGATGCGGTTTTCGCTGACTTTTTAAGCTTTTACTACTCTTTACTATCAGCTAAAATAACATATACTCTCGTATTTAATTTTTTTGAAAAAACACGCTGTTTGTTAAATTGTTAGAAAGCACACCCTAGCGTCTACATTCAAAACCTTATTATTATTATTTTTATGGTATAATATAGAGTAAGAAACGCTCTTTTAAACGAACCCTCGTTTATTGGATTATTTTGATCATCAAGTCCGGAGTTATTAACATTTAAATAAAGATAGATCTAACCTTCCCTCGCCACTTTATTTTAGGAGATAGGGGAAAACAGTTCTAACAAAAAAAAACCATTTACTGAAGATTATGAAGCTATTATTTATAGTACCCATTATCTAGTCAAATTTCCTAAAAATTCTATTTTCTTATTTTCCATAGCAGTTGCGCCCTCTAGCGGCCGTTTTACAAACTTGAAAATAATTTCCAGCAATTTCTCATAGCCCCTTCAGTTATAAATATTTTTTTCCGTAAGCCCTACGGCTAATACTTTCTGAGATACAGCCGAGAGCTATTCTTAGTGGGACACCCTGTACAAAGGATGTCAGTTAATAAGCTCCGGTACTAATAAGCAAATACAAGACCAATAATCCCTTTTATACTTGGTCTTGCAGTCTAATAGTAACCTTGGTTTGACAGGGTCCATTCTTGGTCCTGGTCTTACTGAAAATCTTGCACTTATTTAATATATTTTTACTAGAGCCACTTTCTGTATTATACAGGGTCCGGCAATAGTGCGTCGGGCATCTGTAGCTAGAATAAAAAACCTGGGAATTTTGTTTTAGTTTGGTTTTATTGGTATTTATTTGAAAACAGCTATAAATATGGTAATCGTAAATCATACAAGATGTTCAAAATTCTACGTCAAACTTTCAAAAATATAAAATAAGTTTGTCGTAACACCCTGTATTATTTCAATGGATGGAGAATTAAAAAACAGCATTTAGAGCATTTCAAAACTTTTAGCGATTTCACAGATATTTGCGGTTTTATATTTCATATGGTATTTACAATAAATTGTAAATTTTTATCAAAGCCACCCAATGATTTTAGAAAGTTCGGCGTAGAATTTTGAACACCCTGTATGTATTTAAGATTACGATATTCATAGAAAAGTAAGTATAGACCATCTAAAATAAATATCTAATATTGTTTTGATTTCCAGACAGTATTTGTAATAATTTTTTGAATTAAGTTTGAAAAATATATAAGATATTTTATTTATTTATTATTATATCTGAAATTATCGAAATATATTTACTAATATCTTAGGATTATGTAAAGTGATCTGAAAGACAGATTTCTATTTAAAAAAACTCATCCCGAGCCACTCACTTAAAATATTTTCCTGAAATACATTGTTGTACATACTTTAGGTTTAAACTTAAATAAAATTCTCAAGTTTTCTTCTTATAGGAGCTACAGATGCTGGACGCGCTGTTGCCAGACCATGTATATAATAATAATAGCTCCCGTATATGAGTCGCCTAGTTTCAAAACACGACAAATCCACAAAAGTCAAATGTTGAGAAATTGGAAAAAACTGTTTTAGAGTTGTAGAGTAAATATAAAGTCAATATTTTATTGCCAGGAAATGATAAGATTTGTCGCAGTTTGCAAAGTATATATGATGTTAGGTTGTAAAGAACTAGAAGACGAATCCATTAACATATATAACTCATTTTTCTCGAAAAATGGATTTGTCGGGTTTTGAAACTAGGCGACTCATATAGCGTTTAACGCCTTGGGAGTAGCAAGGTACAGCTTGCTATACTAGAGCCGTTCGGTATACAAGCCAGACCATGTATACTATAGTTAAAATATTACGTTAAGTTAAAATTATATTTTTTCCATAGCAACTGTTAAAATTGCCTTATATCTATCAAAAATAGTAGATAAAATAGTACTTTAACCGCAAGGGTAGATTAAATGATACTTTAACAGCGAGGATAGGTTAAAAACTTTAATTCTTCTCGCACGTTGTTTAATTGCTTCCATTTTTGAAAATTTTTGTATTCCTTTTCATAAGTTATTCGGGATTTAAATGAAAGTAGATGGGATATGGCGTTTGTCGCCTCAGCCTGAATATCTGTTGGTAATTTACTTATTTCGTTTTGAGCCATTTCTGGCTTCAATTCAATGAGCAATCGACACGAAAGAAAATAAAAAAATATTGACTCCAAACTGACAACTAAAGAGACAGCTTTATTTGTCAAATTACATAGAAACCTACGCCAACTCAGCACAATATTTTTTCTACTCGTAATAAATTCCTTGAAATAATAATTTCTGAATATTATTTAAACCGTAACTCGCTATGGACAAAAATGTTGTTTTATACACGACGATAAAATTGCATTATCGTCTACCCAAATTAATTCACTCGGAATTTCATCGCTCGTGAATTAATCTTTTCTGTCGACGGTAAAATACAATTTTATCGTCTTATCTATTTCCTTTTTAGTAACATTTAAATTAATTTCAGCACTACACACGACTGACCACAAAATACCCTCCATCCCCTTACTCGCAATCCCCCAATTTCCTCCCCCTCTTTTGCTCTTCCTTACCTCCAGGCTCTTTTTCTAAGCGCCTAGCGGTCGTAACCGTCCCCCACGTTCCTCCTCCCACCTCCAACGTGCCTCCCACCCCCAACGGGTCCCTCTTAATCGTGTTTGTGCCTGCTAAAGTGCTTTCCGTCCTCAAATGCAAATTTTAACCTGATTAGTCGACGGACTAGCGAGTTTAGATTATCAATGGTTAATTAATCTTCAATTTGTTCACTTTATGTAATGAATTTAACACTCAATTTGGCGGTTATTAATGAAAATTCTAATAAAACGAGAGCAACGAGGTTCGGAGGAGGAGGAGGAGGAGGTGGAACGCCCTCTCTTTGGAGTTTGGGGGAGTGAGGAATGGGAGGAGGCAGTACCTTTTGCGATGAGATTGACGTGCGGTAAATAATTAATTTTCTTTTGTTGCGTTTTAATGACGTAATTAGTGTTAAAAGTAAAGTAAATATATTTCAGTTAACGTCTCCTTTTTGCTGCCAGGGCTAATCTAGACGGGGCCTACTTTGTTTACGCGGGATCCGAACCGCGGTCCTCGGCCATATCATGGTCAATGGCCTACCGACTTGGCAAGTGTCAAATCGACTCTTACTCACCAGATATCCGATCTCATCCGGCTTCGAGCCGGCGTGAATGAGCAGTGTGTGTCAATAGATTGTACACTTTTGCCTTTATTGGACAACAGCACGATACAGACTTTCGAACCGGTCATCCGTCCATCCACTAGTATCGCCTTACATCGTTTAACTTCGGTGTTCTAATGGGAACCGGTGTTTCGACGTAGCTGGTCCGTTGCCTGTAATTAGTGTTGAAAAGCAATTAAAACACTTAATATACACGGTGATCCGAACTGTATTCCGGAAACTTCGGCAGCATATTCCGCAGATAAAGATAAGTAAAAAAGTTCGTATAAATGTATGTCCTAAAATGCTCAGTTTCAGAGATACAGGGTGTAGAAGTTTCATTTTTATTTCGATTTTTTCCAAATAATTAGCGCAGGTCACCGAAGTAAAGTTCGAATATTCCAGTGATAACCCATATGCACGTCACTGATGAATTTATCGACACTTATTAAGCATTATATAGTAACTTTTACCCTGTAAATTTAAATCAAATCACTAAAAATACTTCGAAGTAAATTATAATAAATCGAAAGATTATTAAGACTTTAAAACCCTGCATCTAGAAAGCAAAGCAGAATCGGACCTATGTTGATTTGAAAAATAAATCTCATTTTTACGTGAGGAATCTCCCCACGAGAGATGGTACATGGTTTTTGAAACACTCTTATTTATAATATATTTAAATTGACTTATACATTTACAATAGTGTTGTTTTTATACGAAACAACTTCATTATTTCGCACCCCTCGCATCACAAATATCCCGGAAAACCTACACTAAACTACCCCAATTTCACGGGGGGTAGTTTTGCTTTGTACCCCATACACAATTTAGGGAGTTAATCTAAACGTATATAACTATTGCCGAGGCGAGAAAATCCAGATGGTCGTGACGTCGACAACAATCTCGCGCTAGTTCGCTCTTTTATCCCGTGACCGCGGGGGCGCCACTCCAGTCTCGGTGCCCCCTTTTTGATCTTTGAGCGGAGTCTCAAGAGGGACGGTGTTGCCAGATGTATATCACAGAACTATAAGTCTTGTGACGAAGAAACGAAGACTTTAACCCATACTACTATGTACATATATACTAATCTACACCTAGCAACATGATGAGCTACAATGTGAGTCAACCCTAGACAATATATACTTACGCGGATAAGTAAATCACTATGGAAACTGTCGCAAACATATCAACGACTTCCATTTGTCTTCTTCTTTTATTGCACACGCGGTGTGCAACAACTACTCTATCTATCCTTGTTGAGGACCTAGCAACAAATTACCTATAACAGATGCGAAAGAAAGCGACTGCATCGGAAACCGCTCAGCAAACTCGACACGCTTATTGAGTGGTGTAAATACACCAGTCGTTTAGCCCGGAAACCTATGCTGTGTCGTATTCGCTTCCTGGAATGACATAGTGCGTGTTTATATGTTTCTTGTTATTTCTAAGTTTTGGTAATTTGTATATCTTAGTTAAAATGGGATGCAAATGTGTTTATTTATAAGAAAAAAAAAGATATTTATAGTATAAAAAATTAATTTATTTAACAAAATTTAATTAAAAATGTGACAAAATAGTTACCTTTCTATTGGTTCTATCGGACTTTTTTCGACTATATAAATCTTTATTTGTAAACTTTAATACATCAAATTTTATAGTTTTCATTATATCAAACAGCCTCTGAGAAATGTTTTCAACTCAAAATGCCTTTAATTATGTTTGACTACATCATTAAAAGGGTCTTCAAATACATCAATGTGATATTTGTCTAAAATTTGCAAAAGAATCCGAATCTCTGGATAATTCGAAATTATTTACCCATTTAAAAGCCTTTGATCATGAAAGTGGAAAAATTTGTTCATTTTATTTACAGGCTGGAAAAATTATTTATATTAAATTTTGATGAGTTTTGCACTGAAGAGGCTGTTTGATATAATGAAAACTATAGAATTTGACCACCCATGTGAGAAATTTCCTCTTATTTACATCATTAAATTATTTATTAGATTGAAAATATTTTATGCATTTTTACAAAAAATAAAGATTTATATAGTCGAAAAAAGTCCGATAGAACCAATAGAAATGTAACTATTTTGTCACATCTTTAATTAAATTTTGTTAAATAAATTAATTTTTTATACTATAAATATCTTTTTTTTCCTAATCTCCTACGAGCTGATATAATATGACGAGCAATCTATTAAATTACTGTGAGATTATACAGAAAAGTCCACAGACTTCGAGACATAGGAAAATCAAGTCCATTTAGCGTGTGTCCAAATTTTGACAAGTTTTCAAAAAATTTCACTTGACTTCTCGGTGAATGATTTCTTTTTATGGGGGTACATAAAAGCTAAAATTTACGGCCACGAAGAAATTCAAAACTTGGAGCAGTTAAGGCAGAAAATATTAAATGCCTTTGACACTGTCACCCCTGATATGTTATCCAATGTGAGGAGGGGATTTTATGATCGTTTGGTTTAATGCAAGAGGGAGGCACTTTTGAACAATTTTTGTAATGTTTAAATTTCATTATCCTGTTTTTTTACCGTTTACCCATAACCTACCTTGACAAACATGGGAAAACGAAGGTCCTTTTCAGGACCACAAATATTTTGATTGAGAAAATTAGTAACTTTTTTTGATTAAAAAACAAAAATTGTTAATATAATACCAATTTAAAAGTGTTTTAGTAGTTTTAATACACACTATGATATAAAATTTATTATTATTATTATAATGCACATTATTAATACTATTGTTCATTCGAAATGGCATTAAGGCCCAATTGCAACAATGATTTAAATGTTTCTTAAAGATGAGTAGAGCTTAGAATGAGCTGTATTTATATTTACTTTAATATTCACCTTAAATGAGGGAATTTGACTGATACAATTTTTGAATTTGAATTGTTTTTAATGATACTAACAATTTTAGTTCAATTTTTAATAAAATTTATTTAATATTAATAGAAATCCAAGAGATTTGAAACCTCTTTTAGCGATTTATAACATTCTCAAATGAATTACAGGTGCCCTTATTTTCTATGAAATTCACACAGCTTTTTTCATAGTCGCTGCAGTTGCTATAGCTATAAAAAACTAATTTTTTAAGGTGTGAAAATTGCGACACACACTAAATGGACTTGATTTTTCGTATGTCTCGAAGTTTGTGGACCTTTTTGTATGCCTCGATAACATATTGGTGCAGATTATTTTCACCCAAACTATACATTGATGCGGATTGTCTATGAACTCTTTCTGAAGGTCACAGAAACCTGAACGCGTAATTCGGTGTTCTTTCGCATCTGTTATAGCTAATTTGTGACCTAGCGTCCACGCGCCAAATTTGAACATTAATTTTAAAATTTTAATTTGTAAAATGCATATATTTGAACAATAAATTGAATGTTTACTGTCACAAAAATTAAATTATATAAAAATACATTTAACCACTCCGTACGAATATCAATATTCTCAGGAAATCTAACCCGAAAGTATCCATGTGGTCTAATATAAATAAAAGAACAACTAAATACTTTACTTGCCTATGAAAAGATAATTCGGCCAATTCGGGGACCGTTATATTAGAACTTCCGCACACCAAATACATTTTTGTTATTTTTACGAGTATTTAGAAAGTCCATCGAGAAAAAATAGAAATATAATTGCACAAACTCAAAATTAACTTCTCACTGAACACACTTGCATCCTTGGCTATATAAAAGCGGTCGATAAAAAAGTAATTAATAATATTTTTAAAATAAAAACGCAAAAAACAAGCGTCGTTACACAATGGAAATAAGATTATGACCAAAGTTATAACCATAGATAAAAGAAAATAATCTTCGATTAAGATAGATATGAAACTTAACAGTAAAATTTTGGGCCAAAGCGCCCCTCCGTGTTCTTAGTAGAGACTAGGTTTAACCCAGCGCCTTCGCCTTTTCTGCTGTAAATATTTTTTATATTTATATTTGATTTCAAAGGATTTAGTTTTAAAGTTACATCACTGATATATTAGTATATCAGAGTAACTTTAATAAAACATAGAATATATATATATATATATATATATATATATATATATATATATATATATATATATATATATATATATATATATATATATATATATTTTACAGTTTATTAAATATAAATTTTTGACTACAAGGTAGAAAGTAAATCACAATATTTGATAAAACTTATAAGTATACCATTTTTACAGTTAATAAATAATAAAACTATTTCTGACTACGATATTTAAAATTTAGATAGATAGAATATTAAAAAATATACCGGTATTTGCAGACGCAGGCCTAAATTCAATAAAAACCAAAATTTTTCCTGCGAAAATCGGGCTTTTTTCACAGAAAAGGTATTTTTTGATTTATCAACAATCATTGTCAAGTTGACAATATACAGGGTGTTTTCTAATTAGTCTAAAAAATTGTGGTGGGATTCCTCATGTGTTCTTAAAACAATTTTTATATAACCATTGGGTCTAAAGTACTTAATTTCTGATCTACTGGGTGTTAAAAATGAAAAAAAAATCGATATTTTGCTTAAAATAAATGGTACGCTACTGCTTTTTTAAAGAAAATATATTTTTTTCTTGACAGGCCATTCTTTTTCAACAAAATTGATCTTTTGAGTTTTCCTTGTTCATCAAACGGTTGCCGAGAAAAAAATAAATATACTTATTAAGAGCCCCCCTTAAGTCGTTTTCTAGCGATTTTTTATTTTTTAGATTAATTAGGAAACACCCTGTATATGCATATCACAGGCAACCAAATAAACTAGTAACCTCTAAAAATTATTTTTCCTACCACTAGCGACATACCGTGTTTTTAGTGAGTACTAAATTATTTTATCAAAATTTCACTATATAAGTTTCCAGGCAATGGTTATAACCTTTGAATAAGAAGACTAAGGAAGGAGCATAATGCTATCCATGTATTCATGCATGGTGGGCGGAAAAAGCGCCATAAAAGCACTCTAGGGTGGGGATCCTTGACAGTTCTGTTTGACGATTCATTTGACACATTTGAATTTGATTTGAAATTTTGTGGATTTGTCAGTCTTTACGAAGCTTATTTTATGTTATTTATTATTTATTCTACTACTGATAGTTGTATAAAGGTAGTAAATCTAGATGGAAATTGTGGCAGCACTTAAATTAACAGTGACACTATCGCGATTTATCGAAAAAGACTCTAAAATAGTTGGTTGTGTAGCGTGCGGTAGATCTCGGCAAAAATTGAGTGAAATAATGGAACAACTTTTCGCTAGTAAGTGACTATATAATATACATACGTGTAGTCAACCGATCATTTATGAAATTCACTTAAATTAACTAAATTATATATTTTCCTTGCATTTTAGCTTTTATTTATTACTTGTCAAAGATTAGATGTCAAAGAATTTAGATACGTTAATTTGACTTACCTGCTTCAGTAGCGTATCGGATGTTTGTGGTAATAAATACTTATTATAACTTATCTATTTTTATTAGAATTATATATTTTATAACAATTTTAATAACTACCAACATTTATTCACAACGTAAAATAAAACAACAAATTATTGAGTCTACCCCACGTCTACCCTATATCATAGTTTTACATTTTTTAAATAAAATTAGAACGACACTGATAAACCGGAATTTAAGTCGGCCATATTTGAGGCCCATCGCGGTGTACCTAAGATTTTTGATATGCTCCTTCCTTAGTCTTCTTATTCAAAGGTTATAACATATATGATTATAACAAGATTATGACAATATGGTGACAATGAAAAGTTGGTTTCCATAACAATATATAATTTGTACTTTCTAAACCGTATAAAATTGTGATTTTTTTGGAAATGCGTGCAACTTTTAATGCGCATGCGCAAAGGTTCTCAGAAAAGATAAACCTATTGAACGTTTCATAAGTTGGCATGTCATGAAAATGGCATGATGTGATGTTGGAGACATATTTTTTAATGCTAAACGTATGGCATTGATTTATCGTACGTTATGACCTAGGGAGTCAACGCACGAATTAGTGACAATACATAAGTGCAAATATTTTCTGGGGTGATACCTATATTTCGACCCCAGGAACACGTCTATGAAGTTTTTTCGCAAAAAAAAAGGTGTTGAAGATAGTGTATTTCTTTTTAAATTTCCCTGTATATTTTCAGAAAACTTTTCTGAAAACTGTTCACAACAAACTTTCCCGCGGTATAGTTTTCCAATCTCTGATATTACCGTATGGTATACATTCTGTATGACTTTGTTGGAACTTGTTTATGATTCTGATTGTAATTATTTTAGTTTTCTGGGCCTGATAGTGGGAATTGTTACGTCCCGAAACATGTCGCCCCCCTTCTTTTTTTGAAGCAAATTAAATTTAAATGAACATCTTGAAAGATGAGTGAGTTTTTTGTCCCCTACCCCTCGCCAGAGGTTTTACTTCAAAATGAATCAGTAAATTTACTGTGCTATACGCATTTTTGAATAAATTCACAAAAAATATATTGGTGAATATAAATATACACACACCGGAAAAATCTAGGGATATCATTTTATTAAAGTTAAAAATAAATTTTTGAATAAACAACCACATATTTGTAGGCCGATTCTTTCTACTTCGATTGAAACGAAGTAGTCACACTAGTTATTTCTAAATTTGGGATATTTGCAGAAGTGTTTGTGCATTTTTTGTCAAATGTATAAAAAGCACCTAGCATCAATTGTTCAAATTTAACCTGTACTGGTTATGTTTTTATGATAACTGGCCAGAATTCATTCAAATAACTCTGTTTAGTATTAAACTACATTATGGAGCGTAGACATCTTAACAGAGACGAAATGCTAAGGGCCATGGGTATGCTCGAAGCTGGAATGCGCCAAATCAACGTAGCTAGAGCATTAAATACAAGGCAAGGTGTAATATCGCGATTAAGTGCACGCTACCGTGAAAGTGGTGATGTTGCAGAAAGGCACACAGGGCGACATCGCATTACTACCCCTCAGGAAGATCATTTTTTACAATTAAATGATCGACGCCGACCGACTCTTACAGCACCAGAGCTTAGTTTAATTCTCCAGGAAACACATAATGTAACCGTTAGTCCTGACACTGTTCACAATAGATTAAGAGAGGTCAACTTAAGAAGTAGACGCCCCTGGAGAGCTCAACCCTTAACGAGAGGAAATCGAGAAGTACGATATTTGTGGGCTCAAGATCATGTTCAGTGGTCGAATGAACAATGGGCCAATGTTCTCTTCACGGATGAGTCACGCTTTGGAATTCATCCGGATTCGAAAAGACTTAGGGTATGGAGAGAACCGGGAAATCTTATTCGGTTAGATCATGTTCAGGAAGTGCACCCTTATCAAGGTGGAACAGTTATGGTCTTGGGAGGAGTCCAGTTAGGCCGAAAAACCGATCTCGTTTTTCTTGAAAGGTTTCTAACAGGAATCACATATCGTGATTTAATTCTTGAGCCTGTCCTGTTACCTATGACCTATGCTAATGATTTTGGGAGAAACTTCATTTTCATGCATGACAATGCACGGCCTCATACAGCCAGAGTGGTAAGTGAGTTTATCAATGCTCATCAATTAAACATCTTACCCTGGCCGGCACAATCTCCTGACCTCAACCCCATCGAGCACGCATGGGACGCGGTCCAAAGAAGAATTTTGAGAATGGGTATGCCTCGTGAAACTCGTAGGGAACTGGTTCGGGCCGTGAATGCAGCGTGGCAGGCTGTACCTCAAGAAGAGATCGACAACCTGCTCAGGAGCATGGAGTGACGATGTAGGGCTGTAATGAACAGTAGAGAAGGCTATACCCTTTATTAAGTAACAATTGTTTTATCTTTGTTTCTTTTAATTCATAGTTTAGAATAAAAAAAAATGTGTGTATTTTTTTGAGTTCAATAAAAATAAAGGTAAATTTGAAAAATTCGGTAAATCTCACATTTTTATTTCCAATACGTCCTGTAAACTGTTTGTTTATTTTAATTTTATTATATTAGAAATGCAAATAATAAAATTACTGACGATGGCTGGATAAAATTTTAATATCCCTAGACTTTTCCGGTGTGTGTATAATACGATATATTATTTCTATAGATGACACAAATTAGCAATAAAACGATTTTACAAAAGAGTTGTAAAATTAAAGAACGGATGGTAAATTTACTACAGTAATGTGTGGCAAGAAATAACCCTCAATATTGTTATTAAATTCACAAATTCCATTTTTCATTGTATTACCAGAATTTACTCCAAATATCTGATATTTTTAACATTGTGGCAACAGCGACTCTTACACCGCTTATACCCTGTTATTTGCCCACCGCCGACATAAGGCCCTGCATACTCTCATCTCTCTTTCTCTCACTCTTTCCCCTCAACCCATCCCCTTCGGAGAGCGATTCTATTTTTGCGCTTGGCCGAGCGCGAAGCCCCGAATATTCGATACAAACTCATTTGGCCGATTGTTGCGTAATGGGGCCGAACAAAAGAGCCCTATTGTATGCCCTCCGCGTCCCCTGGTCCCTCTTAGTGTCCTTTTTTCCGACGGGACGAAGTGTTTAGAGGGCGACTTCGAGTGCCAACATCTCGATTATTAAGTTATTTCTTTTGTGTATCGGGGGATTGGGAGATGTAATTAAAAAAGAAGTGAATGAATGAAAACGGGTTGGCAAACAGTATTTGGAATGTATTATGGGTGATGGTTGAAAGAGGGGGTGGAGTGCAGATGTGGGGTCGAAACTATTAAAAAGAAAATAGTGTTTGTTTTGTTCTTTTCTTTTTCTAAAAATACAATTATTAAAATCTACAAAACAAACAAAACAAACAAAAGCGCAAAAAATATACAAATAATAAAAAATATACAATACAAATCATACACTGGATATCATACTATGGATTCAGGGGAGTGCCCCTCGAATGGCTTAAGTCGTATCTTGGCAACAGAAGGCAGCTTGTGAGGATTGATACGTCTATGTCTTCTTGTAAGCCTATAGAATGTGGTGTCTCTCAGGGTTCAGTACTTGACCTTATTTTATTTCTGGTAAGACATTGCAAGTCTAGACATTAGCGGTAAAATCTGCCTCTTTGCGGACGATGCTAGTTTCACTTGGAGCGGCCCAGATGTTACGGCACTATATAATACTATATTCAGTGACTTACGCACCATTAAATCTTGGTGCGATTCTAATCTCCTATGCCTCAACCTTTCAAAAACTAAAGTTTTGTCATATAAAAGTACTATACAACCTTTTGTACTTAATAACACCACTATTGACGTCGTGGACTCTGTGAAATTCTTAGGTCTTGTTGTAGACAACTCGTTAAAATGGGACTTGCACATCGAAGCCTTATCAAAGAAACTAAGCTCTGCCTGTTTTGCGCTAAGATCAGTTTCTAAGGAACTTAACTCATCAACCTCTAGAATGGTCTATTATGCCCTTTTTGAGTCGCATCTTCGTTATGCCCTTCCATTCTGGGGTACTTGCTGCGCGACAAAATTTGATCGTATTTTCAAACTTCAAAAGAGAGCAGTTCGATACTTATTGGGACTAAACAGTAGAACTCACTGCCAGAATTTCTTTAAAAATTTCAAAATACTGACTCTTCCTTCCTTATTCATTTTTGAATCCGTTTGCTTAATCCGCAAGCACATATTCTCTATTCCGGAAAGGCCTTCTCACAACTATCCACTTAGGAATGCGGAGCACGATATTTATCTGCCAACCCCGAGCTCAGAACTAGTTAAGGGCTCAATACTGTACAATGCCAAGAAAATGTACAATCATTTGCCTTCGAATATCAAGTCACTTTCATTCTTTCCCGCATTTCGCAAAGCTCTGAAATTATACTTACTGGAGAGAGCCCTATATGCGGTAAACGACTTTTTTGTTGATGTTTAATCATGAACAATTTTGAATTTTAAAATTTTGATCATCTCACACACTGGTTAAAGGTCTAGTATATACACATCTAAGGTTAGAGTAATAACTTTTCATCCATACCTGTATAAAACTGCCGAGTAAAAAAATATACATTTACAACTTGTTTTACATAAAAAAGGTCTCTCGGTAAAAATCGCTACGAGTAATGGTTCTCGAGATATTTGAAATTGAAATTATCAATACCTGTCATCATTGTCAAATTAAACATGTTGACCAAATAGTTATTAGACTGAAATCTTAAATTTGAAATCTTTTTGTGCCAAAAGTTCAACAGAAACTGTTTAATCATCATTTTTTCGCAGAAAAATTTATGATTAATTTAAAAAAAATAAAAATTTAATATTTCAGTCAAATAACTATATTCAAAGTGTGCTTATTTTTTGTCAATAATGACATGTATTGACTATTTCCATTTTAAATATTTTGAGAACGGTTGCTCGTAGCGATTTTTACCAAGAGACATTTTTTACGTAAATCATGGAAATGTATATTTTTTTAGTCAGTAGTTTTATACAGGTACCGTCGAAAAGTTATTACTCTTCAAAACAGTCAAAACGCATGTAGGTGGCGCCCCCTACAAATAGGAGACATTTTGACATCAAAATCAAATTTCTTGTGTCACAAAACTCCCAGACACCAATTTTCATCCAGATTTTGACATTACTTCAAAAATTATTTAGAAAAAATCGAAATAAAAATGAAACTTCTGAACCCTGTATCTACGAAACTAAGTATTTTAGGACATATATTTGTACGAACTTTTTTACTTATTTTTATCTGCAGAATATGCTGCCGAAGTTTCCGGCTAATACAGTTCGGACCACCCTGTATACAGGGTGAGTTTCCTACGATGTTCTCTATGGGTATTTCGGAAACTACTGGAGATAGAGAGTCAGTTAAATGGGGAAAGAATTGCAGTTTTGTAGGGTCATAAATGTGCACCTTTCAGATTTTCGAAAAAGTTCATGGCTTACTAGATATTTTGAAAAAAACAAATTTTGGCTATTTTAAAAATTGTCCCTAATTCCGTTATAATCTATTTTAGGCAAAAAGTTTTCAGATAAAAGTTGTAGATAATCACATCTCCAATGAGATTGTGTTCTCCGATTTTTTCTTAAGCCTGTCATTTTTGACATATGACACAAACATATGTTTTTTTTAAATGGATACCATAGTTGGTCGTGACTTCCTAAAAGCGCCATTTTAAAGCTTTTCAGCGATATAAGCTATAATATGTTTCTTTCACAAAATTACTATTACTTATTAGAGTTATAGCCAATTCTTATCTTTCTTGCCTAATTTCACTTAGTTAGCCATGGAAACAAGTTCAATCGTCGTTGCTCTCAAAAATATGAAATTGTCACATCCAATTTTTGTAAATTAAAATAAACAAAAATTGTAAATAAGAGTTTTTCAAATGAAGAAAAGCGTGTACGATTATTGGTTCA
The DNA here is from genome assembly GCF_002938485.1 of Sitophilus oryzae. Taxonomy (NCBI): domain Eukaryota; kingdom Metazoa; phylum Arthropoda; class Insecta; order Coleoptera; family Curculionidae; genus Sitophilus; species Sitophilus oryzae. The sequence continues at coordinate 599,893 of NW_022147536.1, forward strand.
ACTTTTCTTGGCCATACAGTTTCGAGGATACGTTGACCGGTGAACGTTATTTACGTTTTTTAGAGAACGGTTTTCAAGATATGTTAGAAAAGTCAAATTCAGATACTCGCGCATTAATAGAGTGGTTCCAACATGACTTTCATTATGACACACCAAACACCCCCCCCCCCACACAATAAAAGAAATATTAAAAATTATTTATATCATAATTATGTAGACTCATGGATAGAAAGAGGTGGACCAATTGCATGGGTCTCCTCGGTCACTTGACCTATCCATTTTAGATTTTTTTATGTGGTATGGTTAACTACAAGGTTTACAAAAGAACTTATGAATTAAGAGAGACACTCAGCGATACGGAACAGGAGAAGTTTAATTAAGTCGACCGGTCGTTCTGTGACAATAGCTAGAAATTCAGTTTTAAAAAGATGCATTTATGTACTCAAAACAATTGCGGTGTAGTGTATTAAATAAACAATTAAAGTGTATGTAGTAATATTATTTTTTTAAGTTTTAGTTTGTGTAATGGTAAATTGTAAAGAGCCGTTTAATAATATATTTTGTTTTTTTATAAGTTATAAATCATAACAAAATTAGAACACTATTGAAAACCGTTCTCTAAAAAACGTAAGTAACTTTCACCGGTCAACGTATCCTGTATAGCAAAGAAAAGTTGAACCAATAATCCTACACGCTTTTCTTCATTTTAAAAAAAATATATATTTACAATTTTCGTTTATTTTAATTTACAAAGATTGGATGTGACAATATCACATTTCTGAGAGCAACGACGATTGAACTTGTTTCCATTGCTAACTAAGTGGAATTAGTCAAGAAAGATAAGAATTGGCTATAACTCAGTAATTTTGTGAAAGAAACATATTATAGCTTATATCGCTGAAAAGCTTAAAAAATGGCGCTTTTTATGAAGTCATGGCCAACTATGGTTTCCATTTAAAAAAACATATTGTAGCATTTTATTTAAAATTCACACAATTTAAATAAATGTACAGAATTATTTTATTTAAACAATTCAAGTTTGAGTCCTCGCACCGAGATAGCATTCTAAGTATTGTTATTATCTTTTATTTTTTTACAAGTTTATTTCTGGATAGTTATTTCAGTCCGGTCGAAGTTGTTCGTCACTTTATTTCTGACGGTATAGGTATATACCTCGTGCCTACCTTTATCGCTATATTGGTGGTTGAAGCTGAACCCGATAGAATTATCGGCGTTTTTTTTGCATTTTTGAAATTTGTGTGGGAAAACCCTCTGAGCGGAGGTAAGACTTTTATTTTTTACATAACGTTTCCTAATACCTTTTTTCTATTTGTACAGGGTTTTATTTTATGGTACGCATTTCTGGTGCCATTTTGTTTATTGTATCTGACATTTGGGCCACGTTTGTCCCTACAATATACACGTTGAATAACGGAAGAATCTCCTGAATATACAGCATTTTCCGATCCTGTCTGTGTGGAGACGTTATAATAACGATCCAGTTCCAGCAGTTCACCACAACCAGCTTGTGACCAGAACGGATATAAAAGGCCAGATCATTTCTTATTATATAATTTAAGTTCACTTTAATGCTTTAAGCCCTTCAGGCATATTAGATATTTTATTACTTTAGAGTCACTTGAAATATTTTATTCATGTTATGCATATTTCTGATATCTACATAGTACGGTTTTTTTTAATATAAAGAGTCCTTATATTTTGGTACCAAGATCGCCAGACTTTTTGCGGAATAATTAATAAAATATTAATATTCAGAAGCGTGCAGATTTAACTACCATCTTGAGTGATCTATTTTAATACATACTATTACCAACAAACATTTTCAAACATCAAATTATTCATAGTCTTATTTTTATTCTAATTAACATTTAATTATTAATTATACTTAGTTGTTAGTTTATCTCAGCGTTTCATTTGTGTAATTCCTAAAATAAGTAATACCTATATTCTGAGTTGATTTCTCAGTTCTCAACTTAGAAGTTTTTGAAAGTAAATGGAAAAGTGAGTGGCGCCCAGTATATTATAAAGACGTAATTATCACAATTAATTTTCACTAGCTTACGACCCATTGCTCACCGGCGAACAGCTCCGTCGCATAGTATTAGTTGTTTTAATATTTTTTCTAAAAGAAAATTCTTATAAAAAAACATTCCATCATTTTTTTATAACTTCTAATGCTACAATATGTTTGTGTCATATGTCAAAAATGACAGGCTTTAGAAAAAAATCGGAGAACACAAACTCATTAGGAATGTGATTATCTACATCTTTTATCTGAACACTTTTTTTCTAAAATAGATTATAATTGAATTAGACACAATTTTTAAAATAGCCAAAATTTGTTTTTTTCGAAATATCTAGTAAGCCATGAACTTTTTCAAAAATCTGAAAGCCGTATATTTATGACCCCACAAAACTGCAATTCTTTCCCCATTTAACCGACTCTCTATCTCCAGTAGTTTCCGAGATGCCCATAGAGAACATCGTAGGAAACTCACCTTGTATATTTTAAATATTGAAAAGAGCTGGTTATAATTCGATGCAAATTCGTTGCTACGATTCATAGTCAATTAATAGTAGCATACTCTAATACCAAATAGAATATAAATTGAATAAACCAAACAGTCTACATGAAAACTAACACTCCGTGCAATCTGAAACGGTGGTAGCAGATGTCCTTCTCATGCTTCACCCCTAAACACTGTCGACAACTAACCCTATAATTACGTTACCTATATCCGGAAGTGGAAGAATGAGCTCCTTTCATATAAGTAAAAAAACTGAAAGATACTACAAGAACCCCCGCTATTCTATTATAAGAAATTGTACCTTTCAATTCATTTAACTCTGTGATACTATGACATATCGAAATGTTATCATCAAACAAACTGTTTGTATTATATCATTTTCAATTATATCCGATATTTTATTGTGAGAATTCGAAGACAAACATCACAAGTGTGAATCTAGTAATAAGTGTTTATATTAAATGGATTTCGGATATTTATTTAATTATTAATCGTTTTTGAGTTATTTAAGATTTAATTAGCTTACTTACGTTATTTAAGATTTAATTAGCTTACTAGCTTCCTTTGACATTAAGTATCAAGTCCAAACCAAAGGGTGAAACAATTTATTTCCTTCTGTCCGAAAACGAATTATTTGAATTTCCTATATTATAAATACTGCCTGCTTAAGAGTTTAAAAAGTGAATTTGTAAAAATATATCTCGTATTCTCGCTTTTTAGTGATATCTAATAGTCGACATTATTAATAATATTTCATATTATAGAATGTAGAATGTAGAATGTTTGGGAGGGGAGTTAGTCCCCACGACCTTAAAGATCTATTGTGTGTTCCCCTTTCTTGAGTTATAACGAGTTATAACTCATCATACAGTCTCAAGGCTTTAACAAAAGCTAGTATCTGAGACGGCTCCCCCGAGGCCAGCTCTCCATCCTTGACATCAGCCGTACCAAAGTTCATAGCAAGAATGGTCGTCGTCTCGGCGCACTCAGTGATGAGGTGTTCTGGTGTTTCCCCATATTCCCCACAGAATCTACATTCGCCGTTGTTTCTCAGCTTCAGCCTACTGAGGTGTTCGTTGAGGAGACAGTGTCCTGTTAGAAACCCCGTGACAGTCCGAAGATTGTTTTTACTTAAATCAAGGAAAACCTTTGATTTTTCTCGGTCATAAATTCTGAGGAACTTTTTCGAGTGTCTTAGACCGTTGGAGGACACCCATTCCAAGTTGCGGTTGGAGTTTTCCAGTTTCTTCAGAGCCGCTTTCAGTTGGTTTCCGCTTGGAAAACAGAACGGTTCTGGTCCAGTTAGTGGAGTATTCGCTCCTTTCCTAGCTAGATCATTTGCTTTTTCATTACCTTCTATCCCTTGGTGAGCAGGCACCCAGGAGTAGGAGGACTTTATTTTCTTTGCCCAATTTGTTGAGCTTCTCTAGGCATTCTTTGACCAACTTCGAATTGATGGTTACTGAGTTGATCGCGTTTAGTGCTGCATGACTATCGGATAGGATGGCAATTTCCTGTTTTCGATAGTTCCTATCTAAGATAAATTGTAAATTTCTGCCTGAAGGATACTGGGGTAGGTGCCCATTGGTTTGAAGTATTTGGTTTTCGGCCCAAATACTCCTATCCCTGTCCCTGCTTTGGTTTTGGAAGCATCAGTATAACACGTTATGGTATGGTCTTTTATATGCTGAGTAAGCGTTTCTTCCTTCCAATCCTTTTTATTACTCAATACTACAGTGAGGTGTTTCTCAAAGTTGTAAATTCTTGGTATGTCATCCACTGGAAGTTGGAGAAGTGGAATTTTCTTTTTGAGGGTGTTCCAAGCCCCTGACCTAAAAATTATCCCAGTACTGTTTCCGTCAATGACCATTCTAATCATTGTCGCATTGGCATAACTACCGACGGTAATGTGCAGTGGTGTTAGGCCTAAAATGACCTCCATTGCTGCTGTTGGACATGTTCTCATGGCACCTGTGATACAGATACATGCCAGTCTCTGTACTTTGCACAGGTTTTGCCTTGCTGTACGTAGATTTGTATACCAAGCAACTGCTCCATATGTAATCATACGTATCATGGTATACATCCAGCGCAAAATTTTAGGGGTGCAGCCCCACCTATTTCCCGCCAGTCTTCTGCATATCATGAGAGCCTTTGTGGCTTTGCTGGTAATGTTTTTAATATGCCTGTTCCAGAGAAGTTTACTATGCAGGGTTATTCCTAGATATTTCACTTCCTGTGATGGCAGTATTTCCTTTCCATCTAAATGCATTCTTTTCAAGTTTTTTCAAACTTCGCTTTCTGGTGAATGGCATTCATATTATAGAAAAATCAGCGCATAATTGGCTCGGAAATGATGCTGTTTTTTGAACAAAGCGTCACAAAATGACACGGCCAGAGCTATTGTTTTACATCACTTGACGTTTAAAGATATAGGCTACTGGTTAAAATCAAGAAAAATATATGCTTTCAAACTAAATCTTAAATAACCTAAAAACGATTTATCTTAGGTATAGGAACATGTAGAGTCAAGAAGTAACGAATTGAAAAGCTTTTTACTAGTGAAATAAAAAAGTGGGCTTCTATTTGAAAAAAAATGATTTATGATAATTTTTTAATCGCTCAATTCTATGACAGCTGCGGTCATTATTTTATGACATTCGAGCAATTTAATTTTTGAAATAAATAACCACATATTTTCTCTTTATGGCAGAGTAGCTGTGGTAATCACTAAATTTGACATTTAGGCTATACATATATTTTTGACAGGCAGTTTTTTTCGTTCAAAAATTTTAATTTTTTTTTCTCAAAAATGGTCAATGTTAGAATAGAGAGTTTAATATCAAAATTCATAAAAGTCGAAAAAAAATCGAAGACTAACCCCTTGTAGCTATGAAACAAAGCAGAATCGCACCTATGTTGATATAAAAAATAAATCTTATTTTTGCGTGAGGAATCTCCGCATGACATATGGCATATGTTTTTAATACACCCTGTATATTTCACATCACAAATGCTTTCTCATAATCTATAAAACATGCGAAGGCACTGATCGAGGCTTTTTTTTGCTAATAAACAGTAACAAGCCGGCGTTTTTGATGATATTTTCCAAAAAAAAAACTCCGCTGCATATATCCAGGAAACCCCAAACTTTAAAGACACGACTTCCAGGAAACGCTGCTTCCAGGGAAAACGGAACTAAGCCCAGTGATCCTCCCTCTGTCCTGATTGCCTTCATTCTTTATCCTCGCCCTCTTTGCCGCTTTCTATGGCGAAGAAAGCGGCCATATTGGCGCCTGTGGCGTCTGGAGACGACGCCGACGTCCGTCGTGGTAGCGTCGTTTGCCCCTCGACAGTTTAATCTGGGAATTATTGTATTTTAGGGAGCTGGGGATGTTGAAAAGAGTGTATGTGTCTGTCTTTTTTGTACCTTAGTAAAATATTATTAAAAAAAAATGCAGTACAATCAGATGTCAATTGAGTCAAATTAGTGTTAAGAGTGTGAATTATGAATAATGGCAACAGAACTGAAAGGAATGAGTAATTCAGTTGAAAAAGAACCATTTGGAATTGCCTGAATAGAACTTACTTACTTACTGCCATTACTCGCTGACGAGTATTTGACACGTATCAGAACATGGTTACGCAAGGAGTTTTCTTTCATGAGCTTTTCTGTGACTGAAAAGCCCGATACGTGATGTTATCTGCCTACCGCACTCCGGACATTTTAAAAATCTCATTGTTTTGTTGCCTCTTTATTTTTTGGTTGTCGCTGTTAACTGAATTTACAATTCTTCTCCATTGCATTCTAATATGCGCTGCTTCTTCCCACTGAGTCTCCATACTTATCCTCTTAATTTTTTGTGGAAAATATCCTTGGACTTGTTGTCCATCTGGTTTTCTCTTACCGTCTACAAGCTCACCGTACAGAAGAGATTTTGGTAATATAGAACGGGTGTTTCAATGGGAAAAGAAAGAATATCATGCCAAAATATCTCAGGAAAGAATAAAACAAAAATTCTGGATTTTTGCAAAAATCTTTGGAAAATAGGTTTTGCTTATTTTAGAATATGTTGTAGTTCTAAATGTATACTTTAGAAAACCGTTTCAGTTTTGAGATTTACACCTTTTGGTTCCTTTTGAGATATTCGTTTGTTAGAATTTGTGGAAAACTCAAATTAGTGAGATCTATTAGAGAAAGTATAGAACGCTTTGTTATCAGTAGATTCTACACAACATTAACTATAGACAATAATAATTTCGTTGCAATATGAGAAATTTTGATTTTTGATAAAATTCATTTCTTCCCACTGGAATTTTTTTCAAAAACAGTGGAATCTCGATTATGCATATTTTACAAAGTATTGTAATCCTAAAAATCCTCTACAAAATGTTTTTTTTTGAGATTCACATTTGTTGTTCCAGAGATATTCGTTGTTAAAAGTTGCGGAAAATAGGAAAAATAATTTTCCTTTGTCGCTTTCTCAAATTAGTGAAGATCTATTAGAAATACCATAGAATGTTTTGTGCCACTGGATTCTACGTAAAATGAACTATTGACATAACATATTATAAAATTTGATATTTAATTAATAAACAGAAATAACAAAAATATTTCGGATAAGGCGGATTTTGTTGAAGTATGATGCATATTGGCAATGAATTGAAAAACGCTGTCATTTTCGTCAGTAATAATATTGTACTTGTAAAAATGTTAAAAAAAATGAGAGATTTGGATTAACAATAACGACAATAAAAAGCAAATATAAGTGAATAAGATGGATTTTGCTGCAGTAAGGTAATAAGATAATAATAATAAGTTTATATTAGGAATTGACGACTTTTACTGCAGTTTGAGATTATGTTTATGTAGATTTCAAAGAGCTATGGAACGATGTCTGCTAGGGGTCTGTCTACGAGACAAGATTCGTAATGAAAGCATCAGGAGGCAAATAAGAATTACCGCGATATAATTCAGGAAGTGGCTAAAATTAAATAGCAATGGGCTGGACATGTTGCTAGACTAGATAATAATAACAATGTGGAGGCCAAGACAAACTAAAAGAAATGTGGGACGTCCACAGAAACGTTGGGTGGACGGCATTAAGGATGATTCACGGTACACCGCGACGGTGAAGGCACGGCCAAACATTGTCAAATGTTATTTATACTTATACATTCACGCTAAGCCGAGCACGGTTCGAGCTTCGCCGGAACCCGTCCGTGCCCCGTCCAAGAAATGTCGGTGTACATTTTTCCTCGGATCCGCTACGGTCCGGCCCCGTTGCGGCAAACATAAATGAGCTGCCGCGGCTAATAAATACTTCGTTCGTCTACGGGCCTATAGCGACTGTTTTCTAGCAGTGTTGCCGCACCCAACTTTTAGCGCGTACCACATTATAAACTAAAAATGTACCACTTTGGTACAATTTTTTAAAGCACAACAAAATACATCTGCATATGACTTTAACCGGTTTGGTCGTTGTGAATTTCTTCATAAATTCCTACATAAAAAAACTTCCTGGAGAAAGTCACAAATCGAGACGAAAAACATGAAATAGAAATTCAGAAAACCCAATTATAAGTATGTATAGGTTGAAGAAATCTAAGTAATTCTAATACTACACACAATACTTGGAAAACTAAAATTTTATTAAAAAATAACGCAAATATAGAAACAGTAAATTTTCAAGTTTTTTCTTCGGGTTATTTAATATAGGCAACGCTATAGACATTACAACGTTTATAATACGTCGTTAATTAATGCGGATTGTCTCCGAATGGTATCGGTAAGCGCGTTTAATGCAATATCAATGACAATAATTATTAAATATCTATTCATTTTCGGTGCGCGTAGGAAATAATTATTGTACCAAATCATCCTGGATTTGAAAATGTAGTACCACTGTACCAAATAGAATTAAAAGTATCAAATTTGGTACAAATGTACCACTGCGGCAACACTGTTTTCTAGAATATAATCGACACGGACATGAACCCCGCAGTGTTGCCATTGGCAGGGAAATTTCCCTAGATCTAGGGAAAAAATGAACTCTGCATGGAAGAAGGGAATTTTTTAGTATTACAGGGAATTTTTTAGTATTCTAGGGAATTTTCAGAAAATTTTATTAGATTGTGTTTCTTAAATCGAAATACATTTTTAAAGCAAGCAAATATATAATATATATATATATATATATATATATATATATATATATATATATATATATATATATATATATATATATATATATATATATATATATATATATATATATATATATATATATATATATATCTTGCACTTATTACTCACTAGGTAGAGTGTATAGTGTATTCGTTATAATATTACTCGGAATATATTATTTTTTGTTCAATGTTTTTGTTTTGTTTATTTTGTGTTCTATATAGTAATATCATTATGTTTACAGAATGGTTTTCAATATAATATAATCTACAAATTATAATAGGTAATGTTTTTTTATCCAAAATCTCAACTAAGTAGTTTACTATACTTATTTATTTATGAAGGAAACACGTACTCGTACTCGTAGATACCAGATAAAATACCTGCACATTAAAAAAAACATATAAAAGACTTTTTTAAATAGGAAACCGGGAAAAATCTAGGGAAATAAAACGTTTTCTAGGGAAATTATAGGGAATTTTGGAACTGAGAATCTAGAGAACTTCTAGGGAATTTTTTGAGATTATGCTAGGGAAATAAAAATATTTAACCTGGCAACACTGGATCCCCGTTGTCCACTCGGTGTAGCATATATTGAAGGCCCGGACGTGGCTCGGTGTCTACTTTACGGAACGTGCCCGGCTCGGGTACGGCCCGGTGTACCATGAATCATCCTTTATAGGAAAGTGGCAATAAGTCAGCGGTGGTTAAATACGGAATAAAATAGGGAGACATGAAAAAGAATCCGGGTTGAGGAAGAAGAGGAGATTTCAGGGTCCACTATTAATATACTTATGTCATTAGGTCATTTTTTTAAATGGATAAGCGGGTTTTGCAACTTAACCCTTTGAGTCCGGAATTACCGTTTTTTGGAAATTTTTGTTTAAAAATCAGATTTTATAGCCAAAAAGCAAACAATTAATCGCAAAATGAGTAAAAGAGTAACCAGGGTTGGCAGATTTTTTCAAAAAATGGTGGTCCTCTCAGTTGACCAGTAGGAATGAGCTCAAATTAGAGATAAAAAAAATATATTGACAAAATACGTATTTTACATTATAAAGTTCAAAAAGTAACAGTAAGAAAACTAATTAGCTTCGCCGCTATGGTAAATCGCAAAACAATTTCTTTTATCATTTAGACATAGCCCAACATCACAAACAATACAACTCCACATACTTCTATGCGCTACTTCCTTGGTGCTGCATACCGCACAACGTCTAGAGGTACGATGCATAGGCATATGGGCTGCCTTGTCAGTTCTTTTTTCGATTGGAACTGTTTTTTTGTAATGATTTATGACTTCCACAGACTTTCGCCCTTTTTTCTTGGGTAAGTATCCACTACCGATCAGTCCTGAGGCAACATTGATTCTAAATTGCTTCAGGGTAAGCGAAATACCACTGCATCTTTTTTGAAATAAAATATATGCGTTTACCACTGTAGTGTCAACAAAGTGCCAAATTATTCTATGGTACCACTTTTTGCTTTTCCGATCAATAGCGTAACATTTTTTGAGCATGTCAGCCTTATCAACGCAGCCCATATGTTTATTGTAGTCGACAACTAGTTTTGGACAATTTACTTCTTCCAATGTACCATCTTTGTTTCTTCGATTAGTTGTAAGGCTTCTTCAGGATCATGATGATTTGATAAAAAATATACAGGCTTTTTATCTTTCCATTTTACGCATAACAACTGGTCTTTCGTCATTCGCCAATCATACTGGCCTCTAGCAAGTTCCCTGTCATCTATAAAGTCATCTGGTAAATATTTCTTTCCCTTTCTTAGAGTTCCGCAGCCATATATTTTATCCTTCTTCAAATCCCATAGGAGAGGAACACCACAAAAATAATTATCAAAAAACACCCTATGATTTTTCTTTTTCAAATCTTTTGTTAGATCCTTCACAACTCTTGCGCCCAAATCTTTTTCAGGCTGATCCCCAATTTTTCCAGTATATATTTGAAATTCAGAAATGTAACCCGAATCATCTGCACGAACCCAAACTTTGTATCCGCGCTTAGTCGGTTTTGCAGGCATGTATTGCTTCATGCATGATCTGCCCTTATATTTGATCATACTTTCATCAATTGCTTGAAATTCTCCCGGAGAGTAGCACTCTTTGTATGTTTGAGAAAGTGTAGAGAGAAGCGGCCCCACTTTATAGAATTTATCATAATTTGGTTCCCCTTTTTTAGGCTGTAGGGTATTGTCTGTGAAATGTAAATTACTAAGCAACCAATAAAATCTATCTCGAGAAATAACTTTGCTAATGTATGCATCTCTGACTTCTACTTGTGAAGACCAATAGTCCTTCAAGCTAGGAAGCTTCTTTATACCCATAAGTAGGTTCACTCCCAAAAATAGTTTTATTTCTTCACATGTAGCTGGTTGAAAAGATATATTTCCTTTATTATTATTTTCTTGAGTAGCGTATAAATTTGTATGGAATGTAATTGTCTCTAACAAATCATCCGGGAATAAGCACAGAAAAATGTCCACAGGCATTTCACTTGTATCCTCGCTTATATTTACGCTCTCAGATAAATCAAACATTGGGGGATCCTGATAATAATTATTTTGGGACCAAGTTGCATCTGAGAATTTTGATACAGCTATTATTCGCTCAGCTACTCTTGCGAGTGGCTCGTCATCATCGCTCTCAATTTCAATATCTTGAGGTTCAGGTAAGGTTTCCGCGCTAAGATCTTCCTGATTATCAATCATGTTGTTTTCGTCAATGTTTTCAAGGTCGTAAGATAGTTCCCGGCCAACCTCATCTTCATCCCCTGATAAATAGTCATCTGCCAAGGATTCTCCGTCTGAAGGAATGTCAGCCAGTAGGCAATCTATTTGTTCATCGTCCATTCTTTCGAGATCAAAAAAAGACCATTTTCCCCTTTTTTCTGTAATTGCAGAAAAAAATAGATTTTTTATATGTTCCTAGTGGTTACCTGACACAACCACCATCATATCACAAGAAGTAAAAAGCACAAGAATAAAAATACCACAAATCGTACATTACTGTTTCAAACTATACAGTAATTAGTGTAATTACAATAAAAAAATATATATTTTTTATATGTTCCTAGTGGTTACCTTACGCAACCACCACAAAACACAAGATGTAACACGCAACAAGATAAAAAAATTGTCAATCATGCATTACAGTATAAAACTATATGGTATTTATTGCAATTACTTACGCGCCATTTCAAGCTACACTTGTTTTATTCAAATTCACAAAAGAAAAACAAATCATCTGTTATCGATCAGTCGCCGGTAGCGAAAATACTAGAATACATTCAGCGCATCACCACTACTAGATGCAAATGAAGTATAAATTCATTTTTTTCCGGTAGATGGCACTATTAGTATTATATGTAAACAGCGGTTATGCTCGATAACCAGTAGGCATCAGCCGACAAATTATTAGATTGGTGGTTACATGGAGCGACCAGTGGGACGCAAAGGGTTAACGCCTCAATTTATTTTTTTCAAGACTCACTCATTGGTGTTGGAACCATCGGTGTTCGCATCAGAAAATAAAACACTAGTTCACTATTAACTAGCGTTTTATTCTGATATTTCAAAAGCACCCTGTATACTATAATACAGGAATAGACATTTTATGCCAGTAATAAAATCAAATTGGATCTTAAAGAATATTCAATTTATTTCATTATTCGCAAAAATGCTTTATATCTTTTGCAAAAGAATATTCGCTAAACAATTAAATTAGAATTTCGGAATGGGCATATGCCAAATTGATTCCTGTTTACAAGGGTTATTTAACAAGCGACTCCCTTGTTTTCGTACCCTTCCGTACCCCACGTCATTACTCACCAATCTGTCACGGTTAATGATGTTTTAATGGGGGCGATTAAATTAACTGCGGATTTAACTCTCTCTTTTATCTACTCGTGAATTTGAAATTAATTGTTTTCTATCACGTATCCGGAAATATTCAAAACAGATGAGAAAATACAACTCAGTATTTTATTTTAAATAAATAGCTAAACTTTTTTTTAAATATTAAAATTTGTCCTAATTATTTTTAATGTAGTAATATTTTTTTCCATAGCAACTGTTAAAATTGCCTTATATCTATCAAAAATAGTAGATAAAATAGTACTTTAACCCCAAGGGTAGATTAAATGATACTTTAACAGCGAGGATAGGTTAAAAATGTTATTTCTTCTCGCACATTTTTAATTGCTTACATTTTTGAAAATCTTTGTATTCCTTTTCATATGTTATTCGGGATTTAAATGGCAGTAGTTTGAATATGGCTTTTGTCGCCTCAGCCTGAATATCTGTTGGTAATTTACTTATTTCGTTTTGAGCCATTTCTGGTTCCATTTCAATCAGCAATCGACACGAAAGAGAATTAAAAAATATTGACTCAAAACTGACAACTAAAGAGGCAGTTTTAATTATTTGTCAAATTACATAGAAACCAACGCCAACCCAGCACAATATTTTTTCTACTCGTAATAAATTCCTTGAAATAATAATTTCTGAATATTTTTTAAAACGTCCGCTTTTTTAATTATTTGTCGTGTTACGCGTGCGTAGTGTCTGTTGTCTTTCACGTGAATTCCCGGCTCCGTTAAGTAGCCCGAAAGACAAACGGTTGAAAGTTTTAGTCTCATCTGTACCTACAATACCTTCTATATAAATAAATATAAATTTAACATTCGCACATAACGAAACGCGCGTCTAGAGCTAGAGCAACAGTAAAAGTGTTTTGGTGTATTGTGCTGAATTAGTGTTTTATTTTGCCGTTGCAACACCAAAAGTTCGAATCCCCAACTGCAAAGAACTTTACCAACTAACATGATTGTGTTTGTTTAAAGTACAAAACACAGGTTGATTTGTACCATAAACACACCATTGAAAGTAAAGTAAAATAAAATATACAGTTTTGTCTCACTCTCTATAGATCATAGACGATTCAAATTTTAGTAGGCTTAATTTTGAGGAAAACAACATTGGGTTAAGGTCTACTAACGGGACTTAACATTCTCAATTTCTCAAAAATCATTCTTAACAACAAGTGACAGGAAAATATCACCCACACATCAACCGAACTCTTGCAATCCACCTTCCCCTCACCATTACCTCACACGTCCAAAATCGCTCATCTCTCCACGTGGGAAAACCACCACGTGGGGGCGCGGCCAGTCGGAAAATTCCCTTATGGCCTACGCGTCGGGAGAAGTAGGGGAAGGAAGCTTTTTCTAAGACAAATGACGATGCCGAAACGGCGGACGTTTTAGGGGCGGCGGGGGCGCGCGCGAGCCGTAGGGGAAGCGGTGAGCTGTAAACAATTAGGATCATTTTATCGCCTCGGTTAAATGGCTATTAGCCGTGACGGAACGGAGTGATGATTGTGCCAGCGGAAAAAGAGGGCTGTTAAGGAAGAAACGATGTGTGTTATTTGGTGTTTTTACTGCGCGGGAAACAGAGGAATTCTTTTTTGGGTATGTGCACAATACCGCACAATTAATGATAGGAAAATTATGTTTTAGGGAAGAGTAATTTTAAAACGTCAATATTTATAAAATTGTATTTTTTTCATAGCAACTCTTAAAATTGCCTTATACAGGGTGCTACAAATTCGAGGTACGAGCATTGGTATCTCGGAAACCGTAATAGATACAAAGATTGTTAAATTAGGGCAAAGTTGCGCTCTAGGATGTTTACCAAGATGCCATCAAAAAAGTTTTAAACATTTCATGGATTGCTGAGTTTTTTGGAAAAAACGGATTTTTTTGAAAATCAATTTTATATTTTCCTGTCGTTACTTTTCAGAAAATCAAAAAACTAATTGCATGTTCTCATAGCCACATTATTTGGGCTATATGATAGTATTTCTAGATTTTCAAATTAGCTGATAATTTGTGAGATACAGAGGCCAACTTAATTTTTTCTCCTGAGTACAATGGTATGCCACTTGATACCTTTTTTGATACTTTTTTTTGTTTTTTGTTTTGGGTACCCTAACAGTAACAAAACGATTTAACTGTTATTTAAAGTCCGACTCTGGTTTTTTAATTTATTTAATCTGATTATATTCAGCACAGCAATATTGATCAGCTCCAATTAACATTGAATAAGGAAAATCACGCCAATTGAAAGATTCAAATAATTTATATCCAGGTCAGCAATTTAAAGATATCTATTATTTGTAACTTTTTTACTGTGATTTTGAAATCTCGGTGTACGATCTAATAATATGCATAATATTAATCGTAGTTATTATAAATAAATCAACTTCTACAAATTAGTTTCTAATGCTCGAATAATAATGTTCGAAAAGGTTACCACCATCCATAATGCACACATTTGTTTTTCGTTCAATCTTATTTATAGCTCTTTGAACAGATCTTCTTATATTTCCGAATGCATTTTGTACTCTTTAATTGTTTTTTATTACTCCTTAATTGTTTGTGTACTCTTAATGTTGAAATGTATTGATTTCAAATGTCCAACTATTTTTGTTGACTTTCCTTATTCAGTGTTAATTAGCGCTGATCGATATTGTTGTGATGAATATAATCAGATTAAATAAATTAAAAAAACCAGAGCCGGATTTGAAATTATTTTAAATAACAATTAAATAGTTTTGTTATTGTTAAGGTATCCAAAACAAAAAAAAAGTATCAAATGTGGCATATCGTTGTACTCAGGAGACCGAATTCTTTCAAATCCTGTAATAAAAAATGCAGGTCCGTATTTAAAAAAATTAAGTTGACCTCTGTATCTCACAAATGATAAGCTAATTTGAAAATCCAAAAATACCATCAGATAGCTCTAATAAAGTGGCTATGAGAAAGTGTAATTAGTTTTTTGATTTTCTAAAAAGTAACGACAGAAAAAAATAAAATTTATTTTCAAAAAAATCCGTCTTTTCCAAAAAACTCAGCAATCCTTGAAATTTTTAAAACTTTTTTGATGGCATCTTGGTGAACATCCTAAAGCGTAACTTTGCTCCAATTTAACCATGTTCGTATCTATTACGGTTACCGAGATACCAATGCTCGTACCTCGAATTTGTAGCATCCTGTATATATCAAAAAGAGTAGATGAAATAGTACTTTAACCGCAAGGGTAGATTAAATGATACTTTAACAGCGAGGATAGGTTAAAAACTTTATTTCTTCCCGCACGTTTTTAATTGCTTCCATTTTTGAAAATTTTTCTATTCCTTTTCATAAGTTATTCGAGATTTAAATGGAAGTAGTTTGGATATGGCGTTTGTCGCCTCAGCCTGAATGTCTGTTGGTAATTTACTTTTTTCGTTCGAAAAAAGTTCAACAATAAACAGTTTTCACCCTCGATACCTTTTGTAATAACAGAGATACGGAGTTTAATTGCAAAATTTCCAAAAAGACCCTGTAGCTCAGAAACGAAGAGGACTACGAAAATTTTATTTACAGTATCTTTCGTCTGGCAAAAAGT
This sequence comes from Sitophilus oryzae, assembly GCF_002938485.1. Taxonomy (NCBI): domain Eukaryota; kingdom Metazoa; phylum Arthropoda; class Insecta; order Coleoptera; family Curculionidae; genus Sitophilus; species Sitophilus oryzae. The sequence goes on from NW_022147536.1 coordinate 616,096, forward strand.
CAGACAAGCTTGTGCAAACCGCATTCTTCTATCTTCACTAATAACGGCAACTGTACTAAACAAAAATAAACAAAGCCACTTAAGAAACAAACGAATTATTAGCAGCCTCACTTTATTCAACACAAAAATAAAAAAGCTCCACTCTATCCCTGTCGATTTCCTCTGCCTGCTCCTCGTTTTTGTCCCTCTCTGCCTGCAGCAGCGCCTCTGGCGGTCTAGCCCGCCAATCACTAGCCTCCGTAAGAGGGAAAAGAGGGGGGAGACTACGAGTGGGGGGCGGCGTCAAACCAGTGTCAAACGCACTCGCATCTTTGTTAGAGAAGCTAGAGTGGGGGGGGAGGTTCTTATTCTTTGCTCTGCTGGAGAGTTGTGGCGTCCTGTGGAGACCTGGTCGATTAGTAGTAGTTTAGATTGGGAGTTTTTTGATTTTTGGGTGGTGTAAATTTAATCGATAGTTATATCTAACATGAAACTGGACGAATGACAACATATATAGATAGATATTCAATTTCAACCGTTTTCGAGTACATACTGCAGTTAATTGAGAAATTAAGAGAAGAAAAATACTAGTATAGTGACTGTTTGAATAAATGGGATTGCTATTAACTAACACACTTCCTCTAAATTAACCTACATATGCTCACAAAATTCCATTTCAAATTTCAGTACATAGTCACAAATTAACTACAACAGATGCGAAAGAACACCGAATTACGCGTTCAGGTTTCTGTGACCTTCAGAAAGAGTTCATAGACAATCCGCATCAATGTATAGTTTGGGTTATTATTTGTTTGGGTGAAAATAATCTACACCAATATGTTATCGAGGCATATAATCTCACAGTAGTTTAATAGATTGCTAGTCATATTATATCAGTTCGTAGGAGATTAGAAAAAAAAAAGATATTTATAGTATAAAAAATTAATTTATTTAACAAAATTTAATTAAAAATGTGACAAAATAGTTACTTTTCTATTGGTTCTATCGGACTTTTTTCGACTATACAAAATCTTTATTTTTTGTAAACTTTAATGCATAAAATATTTTCAATCTAATAAATAATTTAATGATGTAAATAAGAGGAAATTTCTCACATGGGTGGTCAAATTCTATAGTTTTCATTATATCAAACAGCCTCTGAATGTTTTCTTCAGTGCAAAACTCATCAAAATTTAATATAAATAATTTTTCCATTTCCAGTAAATAAAATGAACAAATTTTTCCACTTTCATGATCAAAGGCTTTTAAATGGGTAAATAATTTCGAGTTATCCAGAGATTCGGATTCTTTTGCAAATTTTAGACAAATATCACATTGATGTATTTGAAGACCCTTTTAATTGATGTAGTCAAACATAATTAAAGGCATTTTGAGTTGAAAACATTTCTCAGAGGCTGTTTGATATAATGAAAACTATAGAATTTGACCACCCATGTGAGAAATTTCCTCTTATTTACATCATTAAATGATTTATTAGATTGAAAATATTTGATGTATTAAAGTTTACAAATAAAGATTTATTTAGTCGAAAAAAGTCCGATAGAACCAATGGAAAGGTACTATTTTGTCACATTTTTAATTAAATTTTGTTAAATAAATAATTTTTTATACTATAAATATATTTTTTTTCTTTATAAATAAATACATTTGTATCCCATTTTAAATAAGATATACAAATTACCAAAACTTAGAAATAACAGTTCAAAAGTTCAACAAAAATTCTACACCCGTTTTTAAAAAGAAACATATAACCACGCACTATGTCATTCCAGCAAGCGAATACGACACAGCATAGGTTTCCGGACTAAACGACTGGTGTATTTACACCACTCAATAGGCGTGTGGGGTTTGCCGAGCGGTTTCCGATGCAGTCGCTTTCTTTCGCATCTGTTATAGGTAATTTGTGACATAGTGTTGTTCTCCTTGGAGCATCCGTGTCAAATGAGAGGCGCCATCCTGTATATACGGTAGAACAATGAATATTTCATTACAATATAGTTTTCTCTACTATTCGAGTTAGTTACATTTGAGAAACTAATGTGCAGCGTTTCTAATACCTGTTTATAGGTATACTAAAAGCCAATTAGTGCTGTCTAAAAACCACATTAATTTTATATAAAAAAGATATGGATGTTAAAGGGGAATTTTATAATTCTTTAACACGTTTAAGTTGTACCGTGCTACTTAAATCTATTAGAAATGGGCTGAACGACTTAATTAATCTGTCACATCAAGACACTTTATTGATCGATTAATTTAAACTTAATTAAGTATTTGTAATTTATAATTGACTGGCTTTGCAGTTGAGAAAGCCTACTTACCGATCGAGTTTTAGATGGAAATTAGTATGCTTTGTTTGGTGTAGATCAAACGATTTTATTAATTGTGCTTGTTAACTGTTTATTATGATGTTTTAGACTATAGTTTAGAGAGTCCTTAGACTAATAGTTTGGCACGTTGTTAATACCTAAAAATATTTTGTTTTTATAAATTTACACTTTGATTGTCAGTATTTTCTTCAATGAAATATGCCATGAGAAACTAAAGGACAAATCATTATATCTAGGTGAAACATAACAGTAGACAAACAGGGCCCGAATTCTGTAACTTAGAAAATAATTATAGACATTCGGCGTATATGACGTTATTTTTCGCTTAGCCTCGTGACACACGGCCTTGAATGACGACCGCGAGACGCATGCGGGACGGCCGTGACACGCGAGCTAGCGAGAGGAAAAGTGATAGTGGCAGTGTTGCCAGAGCTACCCTATTCGGGGTAGATCTACCCCTTTGTAAAACAATTTAACCCCGTTATATCGTGGTAATCCACCCCGATGAAAAATAAGCTTGTGACAAAACTGGGTAACGATCTGTACTAAAGGCGGGTAAGGAAATGACAATAATAAACTTGAAACTGTACCAACCTTGATCTCATGCATATTTTCATCGATATTTTGTAGCTTCTGAATAACGGTCTAGGTAAAGCATCTAGCTCATTTGTAGCTCAGAAATAGAATTTAGAGTTAGTAACTCTCATTTTCATTAGAGGACACTGTCATATTTAGTTCAAATCAATAATCAACGAGAATATTGGTATCTTCTTCTTCTCTACGTGCCGTCTCTTTCGTGGCGGTTGGCGATCACATTGGCAAAATCTTCACGATTCTCGGCTTTCCTTATGAGTTCTTCAAAAGTTAGGTGAGTCCAGTTTCTGATGTTTCTCAACCAAGATAATTTCTTTCTGCCGAGACCTCTCTTTCCTTCAATCTTACCCTTAACTATCAATTGTAAGACGTGGTATTTTTCATTTCTCAATATATGCCCTAAGTATGATGTTTTTCTTATTTTTATTATATTGGGCAATTTTCTTTCTCTGCCTATTCTGTTGCAGACTTCGGTATTTGTGATATGGGCTGTCCATGGAATTTTAAGCATTCTTCGATATATCCATGTTTCGAACGATTCGAGGCGATTCACACAGAAAAAAAAACCTTTTATAGATTAGATAAAATATTACAGTTGAGGGTTGGAACCTTTGGTGTTAAACAGCAAAATAAAAACACTAAATCACCACAATTTACACCAAAACACTTTTACTTTTACACTGGACTGGATGATTATAAACTGATAAACTACATAAAATACTTAAGCACTATAAGGACAGACAAAACCTAATTTACCATATCTAAATATTTTGACTAGAATTTCTCTCCTAATATAAATAACCCTATTATGTAATTTATAAAATATTAATTATTAAGAATTAATAAACATTTTTGTGTTTGGAATGAAGTCGTTAGTTTTTCAAATAAAATATTATGTACTATACATAAGAAAATTTAGTAGTTGAAAGCAGATGAAAAATATAGTTGTGTGTGATAAACAAACGTTTTATTGAAAATGAGGAGGTAATTCACTAAGGTACATAGTACATAGAAAGAAGTACTAATTTAGAAAAATTACATGTTGCAGTAAATGCTTTTATTTTGTCAAATACAAAATAAACGTGCTGGTGTATATAAAATCTTGGCGTGAGGGAACTAATTTACTGCCTACATTAGAAAAGTTTTTTACTAAACTAAAAAAGGGAATTTGCTAGGGTACATAAGCACACATGCGTACTTAGAAAAAGGTCTTATGTAGATTCAGGGTTTATGGTTATCCTTCAGCAACTTCTAAGGGAGGGATCTTTCACTGTCGTGCTGGTTTTTCCTTTTGGATACTTATTGCTGACAAAATACAGGCCAGTAATTGCATTACAATGTTAGCTCTAGCACCTAAAGAATTAAATACAAAATTATTAAATCTCGGATACTTCTATTACTTTATAGATAATATTACCTGAAGAAATATCATTTGTCAACTCGTTTAATAGTTTCTTTATTGCGTTGTCTTTAGAAAAGTTGTCACGACTTGCATATTCTATTTGAATAAATGCATTGCATGATCAGGGAAGGAAATAATTTTCCACCTGGAAATAATTTACTATTATACATATTTTTAATTATCTGAATAAAATTGGAAATTACTTACCCACAAAATCTTTCATGATTTCTTCGAGGTCTCACTGAATCTTGCTTTTCTTCCATTATTATCTAATTACACATTTGACACAGTAAAATCAAAGTCTATATACTTTTTAATATAGACTGGTTGTTTCTATATATTGTAATATATGTATAGACTTTGGTAAAACAATCCAATTTCTTCACAATATTAATTAAACGTTTAAAACGATGCGAAATATGCGATGGTTAAATGGAAATAAATGACGCGATGCCTAAAATCTTGACGAAAGGACTGAAATAAGTTACGATCTGTTTTAATTATATTTTTTGTTAAGCGTAAAAATAAATAGTCTCCATTATTCCGTATCACTATCTGGGGTAGCTAAGAACCTTGTCTAATACAAACATTAATTTTTTAATATAACAAATTATTTTTCGGACACATAAGTTATGTTTTTTAGATTGCTAGCGTACTTTAAAACTTATTTAAGTTAAATGATTTCACAAACGCTCGTCTACAAGTTTTTTGATTGTTTTAAACAAAATAACGTCTTAGTTTAATAAAACGTTGTGTTGAAACACAAACGATATAAAATAAATTTGAGTCAAATAAAAAAGTTTTCTGTCAGGTCTACATAAAAAAGACAATAGTGCTAAACAACACTTGTTTTAAAAGTCATTAGGTCCTATTTCGTTAAATTACACTATTAAAATTAATAAACATAAACAAACGATTAATGTATTTTTAATAATTAGTAAGTTGTATAATCTAATTCAAATAAAGTTTAATTTGAGCGAGAAAATATTGTTTTAGAAGAAAAAAATGATTGTTGTGCATAATGTATCTAGTAAATTTGACTACTGCTTTATCTGAATCCAAAAAAATACACATATAATTCAATAAATTACTCATCAGATAATAAATCTTATCTAATTACGCCAAGTTATTTTTTTCTGTGCATCTCTTGAACTTTCAGTGTCCATGTTTCTGCTCCGTATAATAGGATTGACCAAACATAACACTTAACGAGCCTAGTTCTCAACTCAAGGTCCAATCTGGGGTTCTGGAAGACGTTCTTCATTTTTAAAAATGCATTTCTCGCTTGTTCAAGGTGTTAACTATCCATGACCCCAAATATTTGAATTTGTAGACCTGTTCTAAGATATTGCCCTTTATTTTAATAGGAATGGGTACATTTTGGTTCTTTCCAAATACCATGACTTCAGTTTTGGAAAAAGTGATCTTCATCCCGTATTTCTTAGAAGAGCATTCAAGTCGTTCCACTAAACTCTGGAGACCAGTATCAGAATCGGCAATAAGAACTGTGTCATCGGCAAATCTAATGTTGTTAATGACTTCGCCGTTGACTTTAATACCGCAATCTGTTGAAGAGAAAGCTTCCCGAAAAATCGCCTTAGAATAAACATTAAATAATGAAGGATACATCCCTGTCTTACTCCTCTCTGTATATTGACTGGATTGGAATTGTCATTTTCAACTTTCATGTGGGCTGTTTATTGCCAATATATATTTTTCAGAAGTGTTACATCTTCTTTGTTGTCAACTCCCAACTCAACAATTCGATAAGTTTCGTATATTTGACTCTATCGAATGCTTTTTCGAAGTCTACGAAACATACATACATTGTTTTTTTGTTGGTCTGTACACTTCTGCGCCATCAATTGTAAACAGAATAAGGCCTCTCGTGTTCCCAATCCACTCTTAAACCTAAACTGTTCATAGCCGCTTTCTTGCTCACACTTCTTATAAATTCTTTTATGTATTATTTTAAGGAATACTTTCAGTGCGTGACTCATTAAACTAATAAGTCTGTAGTCACTGAGATGTCGAGCTGATGGTTTTTTCGGAAACGGTACAAAAGTTGAGTGGAGCCAGTCATCAATATTGGTATACTTTAATAAAATTACTGTAAATCACTATAAATAATGAATTGTTTGTAATTGATCTGTAATTTCTGTATTATTAATGCGGTAAATGATGGAGATAAACAATCGTGATTGATTAAAATTATATTTTAAGATGAAACTTTTGTTAACATTCTGAGAATTCGAATAATGAATTGAACAATGACAAGACAAGTGACATCTGTCTAAAAAAGATAGCAATTTAGAGAGACGATTTGGTTATGTAAAATTTAGAGTGACAATTTTGATTATGCAAAAGAAATACATATTCTATGAGTTTACTGGTTGCCTAACGATACAAATTAATTTAAAAATAAATCCCCAACATGAATCATGAACAAAACATTTAAACAAAAACAGACCACACTTCACAAAACAAATTGTTTGTTAGTAGCAGTTAGTAGTAGTCAGAGATATAGATGTAGTAGTATTTTGGTTTAATGGCCACAGCTAACTGACTGGGTAATAGAATTATCGTATTTTAATAAAAATAAAAAAAATATTATACGGTTTTATATTAACTTTAATGTTTTTGAAGTTTATAAAAAGCATCCATAAAAAAAATTATATCCTTCAAATCCTTCTATTTAATAGCTGTTTGTAAGAAGTTTCGCTTCAACTATGCGCACTTCGCTTCAACTATGCACACACAATTTTTTTGAAATCAACTGAAATGCACCAAGCCTATACCTAGTAATAATGTAGCATGTTAAGCAAAACGTACCTCCTTAATGACGATAACTATTACTGTTAATATTCAGTTAAAATAAAAACAGAAAAACCACCATCCAAACTTATAAATCCCCTGTATTTCCGAATCAGACGAACACAGTTAATAAAAGCTTAATTAGGGTGATTTTCCTGAACGAAACAGTGATAATAAAGCATATAACGGGCCGGTGTGCCCACGGCCGCCGGCGCACGACAAAGCAACAAACACTAATACCAAAGGCCAAATTGGCAGCTACACATATCAACGTCACCGGCTCACGGACTCCGGTGACGTGTAATTTGGGCGGCACGTGGCGGCCGTGTGCCGCCCCCGAGAGAGCCTTAGTTAGGTTGCGTTACTTTATTTACAGTTTATTTGCGGATGGATGGTGGTCTCGGCCTCAGAGTAGTAATAGCATGCATATATGGTCGCCTTCCTGACGAATTACTACTTTAATTAACGAGTCATTCCAAAAAGGAGTTTTTCCAAACTGCCTTAAGACAGCAATAATTATATTATTCTTCTGCATAAAGGAGGAAATACAGATGAAGCTTCGAACTATCGCCCAATTGCACTACTGCCCACATTATCTAAGATCATTGAAGGATTGGTTAAAAAAAGGTTTCTATCTTTTCTCCTTAAATATAAAATACTTACTACCCAACAATTTGGATTTCTAAGTAACAGTTGCACAAATGATGCTGTGTTCGACCTTTTTAATAATGTATACTCTAGCCTGAATGACCATCAATTTACAGCTACAATTTTCTGTGATTTCTCTAAGACTTTCGACTGTGTGAATCATAGTATCTTAATTAATAAATTGCAATACGAATACTATGGATTCAGGGGAGTGCCGCTCGAATGGCTTAAGTCATATCTTGGCAACAGAAGGCAGCTTGTGAGGAATGATATTATATTGATATGGTATTGATCGTAATTTTAAACGTTTTTTATTATTTCTATTTTATTAAAAAAATCTCCATTAATAATAATTAGCTAATTAAACAATTTTGAAACAATGCCATTTAGTGATCACAAACCAAGTCAATATGTTAGTACAGTTTATGTATACTTGTTTTCACCTAAAACTTTCCAATATGGCGGACTTCAGTATGGGAGGCTTAAAAAACGAAAATCTCTATACTGGAATCGACTGTAGTTCAAATCGTTCAAATTGATAATCTGTGGTAAATCTAATTGAACTCTGACACTTGGCTGACTGACGTTTACGGTTCCTTTTTCTAAATATTTTCATTATTTTTTAGTTTTTATTCACAAATTCTACTTGATTTTGTTTTTTTATTTAACCTGTAGCCTGCAGTACTAACTATATACTTATAAATAATCTTTTCACCGATCAAGAACTGAGGAATAGGCTGGAAGATGCGTAAAACGCTTAAAACGTATTAGAAAACATTGACTCGTCCACAAATTCCTGAAAATAAATTAGTCCAGATGTTTGTAAAAAGGTCTCTAATTATTTTGAGAAGTTTATATCAGTAATTTTCTGGTTTGTAATATGTATATGGTAATAAATAGATTAAAACTTATATTAATTTCAGGAAACAGCGCGGGCATTACAGATTGTTGTAAATTAGTTTTAAAATATCAAGAAGGTTTAAAACAGGTTTAAAAGTTGAGTTAGTAGGGAAGACCTAAATAAGGTAATGTTGGTAATGGGACCAAAGATCAAATAACACTTGAAATATATAATATATACAATTGTAAGTAGTTTTTATGAATCTGATATCTATTGCATTGCAAAAAATACAGTTACTCACTAAAAGCACTTAAGGTTTGTAACATGTAGTTAGAATATCAAACACCAAACCAAACCAAAAATTATGTTTTATTTTACTGGTATTCCTCACATTTGAAAGGAAAGTCATTTCATAAATAAGCAGAAGGACATCGTATAGTACACTCTACATTAATAATTCTTTTTTATCCTATACTTGTTAGTTGACGCATGAGGTTTAAAATTTAGTACTGATTCCAAACCTATAGTTGTGGTTGTGACATATTCTGATGTGTTTCTGGCAATTTAAAATAAGTTAATATTCAAATAAACATTTCTGGCTTTCTTGACAGGAGTGTGAACACAAATTTAATAAAGGTATAATGTGGATAATGTTCTGATTATTACTGTTTGCATGGATGACAATGGATTTTCAGTATTTCTTTTTCCCTCAGTGGATTGTGTTCTAATCTTTATATATAAATTTTCATAAATTATATTTACAAAATTTATTACCTTCTAACTTTTTGCTAAAGACTTTGTAGTTGATACAGTTTAACAGTATATAAAAGAACTATTTAAATAAGATGTTTGAAAATATATAGCTGTTTTTGCACACATCAATTCAATTTGTGATTAACTGTACTGAAATAAAAACAAATTAAGAGAAATGGGGTGATCTATCAACTAGAACATGAAACGCATCATCCTATTTCCAAGTCTTCTATTAATTTCACTTATTAAACAACTATAATTATTCAACAGTCTTGATAATTCTAGGAACTGTCAGATATCGTCAAAACATGAAAACAAAAATTCACTTCCTATAGTTCTTACGTCCCGTTAACAGAAATATAAGAAACAGGGGAGTTAATATTCTGACTGAGAAAGTTTATAAAATACCTTTAAGTAAAATCTCTTCGGATCTGGGGTAAAATATCTTTATTCTTATTAACTAATTTTAATAATCTATGTTTTTATTTATGATTTATGACAACCATCTAATAACCTAACTTTAACGTCAACTTGACAATCCTGAAATATGTTATTGTTAACCAAAGAGTAAATCAATTGCTGAATTCGCTAACGCCAACTTATTTTTCATTAAAAAAAATTACCAATTTTCGCAACTAGGTCGGCCATATTGAGGAACTTTTAAAAGAATTGTACTATAAGTCCAAATTATTATTCTTAGTATACCTACCTAAATGTCTATTTCAACTTTTTTAACGCTCTGAGTTACTGGACCAAAGTAGGGGAGCCTAGTTCTAAAACGGCCCCGCTTATTAGCGCTTAGTCGACGCGCGCAAGACGATTACCCACGTCGCTCTTCGTCGGGGATTACGATTTAGCGGGGGCAATTAGGTGGTGGGTGGATTGTACGCTCGCTTCCCCTAGAGAGCGTTCGACGCCGGCTTAGTTGCCAGGTCTAGAGAAATTTTCGTACGTCTAAAGAAAAGTTTAGTATTAAAAGTGTAAAGTAATTGCAAAACAATTTGTGATGCACGTGATCAACTTTGAGTGAAAACCGATGGCGACAGCGCTGCCATATTATTGATTATTGTGATGGATTTATGAGATGAATCTTAATGTAAAATTGGGAAACAATATATTTATTATATCACTTTTTAAACATGTTTACATTTTATTTTTAATTTAATAATTAATATTTTAGTAATTAATTTATTTATTGACAGTAGTCACTAACATTCACAGTAGCAATATTTAAATTTAAGGTAGCAACTACTGCCTACAAATCGAAATAAGTAGAAATAACTTTGAAAGTGGTATAATGTGCTTACCAATCAAACTTACTTCTCTAACTGCAGTCAAGGGTAATAAAGGACCCATTTATGGTCACGTTCTCGTTCAAGATAGTTTATCAGGAAAGCTACAAGCTGTTTTCTTCAACTGTTTAAACGCTTCGGCATATTTTCGATACACAATTTCAAGAAATGCATTACAAAAACTCGAAAATTTAGTTCTTAAAAGAAATGTTCGTGCTTAACAGTACAATTTAAAAAAAAAGACTATGAAAATCGTCAAAAAAACGAGAATTACTCCCGAAGATTCAACAACAACACGATATTGTACAAAATAATGACTGACATTATGATAATTGTCAAATAATAAACGACACCGTTCTGATCGCGGTGCAATGTAATCGACATGGCGATAATCACAATCGCTTTAAACTAATTTTTGAAGCTTTAATCTAAATAAAATATTTGTTACAATCATTTGTAGTCTAAGAGCTAGCAACGTTTTCGAGAAAGTAGTCTGGCTCTTCGATATATCTTTTATTATGCTCTCTGGAACAGCGTGCAGGCCGTCTGGCTGCCGATACATGTTGCGTTCACTACTGCGCATCCAAAGAAGATCCTCTATTTTTTACTTAGAGCGCTTTAAATTCTAGTATTGAATAAAAATCGAGCATCTCCATTAACTCATTGCATGTGATGCGCAGTAGTGAACGCAACCTACCGGCGCGGCAGCCAGACCATCCTAAACCTGCCTAATAATTAATTACTACAATAATCCTTCAAAACAAATGAAAGTATCAAATTCTACTTATATACACTACGGATCATAAACCCATAAGCGCCATCCGTTCTGGTGATAAAAAAGCAAATATTTAATACTTTACTATCAGAATATAACCGAAAAAAAAATAAAAAGTCGCACTCCCAGCCGGTATCGAACCAGTGACCTTCGTTTCATAGGCGAAAGCTCTATGTGCCGAGCTAATGGAAACTTGCTCGATTTTTATTCAATACTAGAATTTAAAGCGCTCTAAGTAAAAAATAGAGCATCTTCTTTGGATGCGCAGTAGTGAACGTAACGGGTATCGGCAGCCAGACGGGCCGCATGCTGTTCTAGAGAGCATAATAAAAGATATATCAAAGAGTCAGACGTCTTAAAATACTTGTTTTCCCGACGTTCCTAGCTCTCGTACTATTGCTCCATGAAGTAAAATGAAGAGCTGCCTGGTATCTTAATTTCATTTAGTCAGGTTTATAGACTTTAGTGTCAATTTCGACGATTGAGGAAGTGCATTGGAAAATGTTAAAAATTTGTTATGTTGTATTTTAACGTCCAAAATAGTTTTAGAAGGCAGTTTGCCTATGTTGGTTTTCAGTTAAGTAATTTCAGTAGATTCAATTAACCATTAAATTAACCTACATACAAAATTCTAACCAAGATCGTGAAGTTGTAATTCTGGATTCCATCCCGTTTTATCTCCGAAACTTGCAAAGACAAATTTTGCAACACTGTCCACGCTGCCGCCGGCGGGCCCGTATTTATTAGTGGGGCTTTATTAAAGTCGATCGTGCGTTGGTGGGCCCGATGTACGTCAAAAATCAAATAGGATATAGTGTGTGGGGGTGAAAGGGTGATTATAGTTTGGTAGAATCAAATTAACTTGCATTAAAAGTTATGTTCCTGCGAACAAAGAGGGTATTTAATTCAGTGGGAAATATAATGAAAGTTGCAATATTTGCCATCTGTTAATAAGAAAAAATGACGATTTTTTGTGAATTGGTATCTCCAACATGAAAATATTAATAAAGTTTGTAGCGTTTTTTAAACAACCACCACTGCGAACGGCAGCTTTTCATCGGAGAGCAGTCGTGGATAAGGTATTTCACTGGAAAGAAAACTAATTAATAACAATAAACAAAAAAATAGATATTGGGCGCCAGGCATGTACAGAGAAAGAAAACACAGTTGTATATTACTTAAAACTAATGACTATATTCATTCATGATGTTCGTTGCTGATACATGACATTGCAGAGTTCTAGCGAATATGTAGTGGTTATATGTCAAAGAAAGTGGTGGTAAGAGTTGTACTAAATATCTATGAAAACGACTATGATAAAATACAAGAAATGTAAAGTTTAAGAGAATGTATGAAATGTAGCATTACCTTAATCAACTTGATACATTCTATATGATGTTAGAGTGCAATAATAATATCTATAAAAAAGTAATACTATTACAAGACATAATGCAATGAAACCTAAGATCTAAATTATATTTTAACTACTACATCGACATGAATGTTCTTAACAATCTAACCACTCAACATAGTCTATACGATATTATTTAAGATGTACATTATTGTTTAAGACTGTAAATGTTTTAAATGTTAAATGCAAAACTATAACTTAAATCTACACTTAGCTGTTCTTTATGCAATCCTGCTTAAAACAGTAACATCGTGAGGAGGTCTAGCATCTCTGTACTGTCTGTCGGCGATCCAGGCTTAGAAATGGGGGTGAAGCAGCACGGGGCTCAAGCCACATCCACGCTGGGGCACTCTATGTGTAAGACAAATCAATCCTACTGGGGACACTTGTCCATGGGACATCCGTCCATAAGATAGTGGCACAAAGAGAACACTACTAGGACCTTGAAAATAGTCCATACCTTGGACACTTGTCCGTAAGACAATGTCCGTCCGTAAGACCCTAAGAACACGAAACTCTTGTTTAAAATCAAACACCGTCTAATAAACAAAATGAACCTACCTCGAAATACTTCCGAGGGCTCAATAAATAATAAACAATCTGTCCTTTCTTCCAAATGACATTCTGGAGGATAAAAGCAAAGGGACGCCAACGTGCCAGCCAAATACAAATACAAGTTGGGACATCCGTAACTTTACCCTAAAAATATTCACTAATAATATCGAATCTAAAAGGAAAATAACTCAGCTTTACCTGTAGCTTCGAAATAGCAGCTGATTCAGATAATACAGCCAGATTTAAATGACCACCATTTCTCAACACTGGGACTAATGGCGTCTAAGAGGCCAAACGGTCCAAACAAAACTGAAGTTAGATCACAGAGAATTGACAGAAGCGATGTTGACAGCGCGCGCTCCCATAGAGCGATACCAGAGTTGTGTCAAACAATAACAGGGTTGTGCCAAACAATAACAGGGTTGTGCCCAGACATCATATATCATAATCAAAGACATGTAACGAACTAAAAACGTTACAAGTTGTATATATTTCAGACAATTCTATCGGACAATATTATCATAGACCGAATTTTTACCATAAGGGCCATGAATTAAGTCCAGTGTTAAAAATGTTATTGTTTTACTTGCTTTTGAATTTGTCACGTTATTCATTTCCGTTATTCATAGTCCGGGCAATAACGTTTTTGACTACATAATATTGAGAACTGTTTATTTTCATTTTATTTCATTTTGGCAAATCGGTATAAGTTGTGAAGCTATAAAATATTGTTTCGGGAGAGTTGAATATTCGGGAAACTTGAGTTATTGAATGTTACTGCACCCAACGATACCTTAATTACGTCCTCCTTTACGCGTTAATATTTTTTAACATTTGAAATTGTCACAACAAAAAGCGACTATATTACTTCATAAAATCTTAAGTAATACAGCTATATTTTTTAATATATGACACTTCAAAATTACCAATCCATTTCTGGTTATAAATTTATAATGACATTTCATTAAGCGACGCTCAAAGCAATCAACATTGTTTTCATAACTAAGTGCTTTCCGTATCCATTACAAAACTCCGCCCTGTCAAATAAAGACGAAAAAAAAAGAGCAAACAAATATCGACGATACATTTACAATGAAAAATAGGAAAGCAAACATCACTTCACTTTGTAATTCCTTTTCCGTCCCTTTTGCCCATTGTTCCCCCTAATTATTCTTCCATTAAACGGAAATCAGTCGGCGGTGGTGTGACGGCGCGCAGTTACGCCACCTATCGGTCATCTATGTAAACAGCGTTGTCATTTTATATTTCATTGTCAAATAAATCGATTGTAGAGAAAATTACATTTAGTTATTTGCAATTATTTGAAGTTGATTTTATAAAATCTACAGTAAATAAATTTAATTTATATTTTTTTTGTAGAAATTTAAAAATATAAACTTATAACTTATAAACACAGAGAATGTGGATAACGTAGGAGGTGAAAACATTGCAAGCTCTCGAAGCACTATAAACAGATTTCCGGAAACTGATGAAGCGGTACTCTAGAGTTTTTCAATATTTTCCGGAAAATATCAAGAAAAATAAAAAAAATCAACATTGTTTTTCCAAAGAAACTCATGGGCGTGATTCTGGGGTCGAACTATACTACCAGTTAAAATACTTGCACTCATTTCTGGTACACTCTGTATACATATAGAAACAAAATATTTTATGGGTATATGTGGGAAGGCAATGGGCATAGTTTTAAATTATTTTGAAATGTACAGAATGTGTCAGAACTAAGATCAATACCAAAGTTATATTTTCTCTTATGGAACACCCGGTATTTTATTTCATTTTTGGATTCTTGAGCATAAAATAAGACATTTATTGTAAGAGTATAACATGTTTAAAAGCTTTGGTTTTTGAGATATTTAAAGATATTTAAATATGCATGCTATAATAAAAAGTGGCTCAACACCCTGTACCCCCGGCACCGGTCAGACACACTAGCCGCTAACTCACGGCCAGCCATTGAAAAATATTTTTCTAAATATTCTAAATTTCAGAAAATAATTGAGAACTTTTATAGAAAATTTACAAAGAAATGTTAATCACAGTTTTTAGAATTATGAAATAAGCAATTTATTATTTAACTCAGATATGTCTGAACTGTAAAAATTTATTTGTGTGAATTTATCATATGACTAAAGCTTCATTCAGAACCTCCCAATTAGTGGAATAAATTAATGGTTTCAATTACACTTTATTCTTTTTAGTTTACGATCATTCACAATGTCTAAAAAACACAATTAAAACTAATAAAATATCCTAGCAACAGCTTGCGGTAGTCTGTTGTATCCACAGAGAAAGCATAATATTGGATAATGGATATTCTCCTTCACTAGTTGATAAATTAATTAGAAAACGTAGGTATAGGTTAATGATTTCTGAAAATTCGACTTTTCAAGTGGAGAAAGATACGTCTAAATATTTTTCAATACCGTTTGATAGAGAGTTATCCCGTGGTCTAAAAGGAATTTTTAAGAATGTCAATTATAAACTTGTGTATAGTGCTAATAATAAATACAACAATTATTAGGTAATCCAAAAGATAAAACACCTCCACTGGAAAGGTCGGGTATTTATGAAATTTCTTGTAAAGATTGTAATCAGAAATATGTTGGGCAAACTAGGAGATCAATATTAACTAGATTTAAAGAACATTTAGCTCAGATAAGATATGGTAGACCGGATAAATCTTGCGTTGCCGAACATATTGTTGATAATGAACATTGTATAGATCTTAATAATTTAAAATTAATTAAACAAGTCTCAAATTACAGGCAATTAGATGCATATGAAAGCATCATAATTAATAAATGTAAAGATAGTATGAACAGAGTCAACGGTCCAATTCCTTCAAGTTCTTTGTTCCTACTACTCTAGTGGCGGAAATCTAACTGTTACGCTCAGTAGGCTCTGACTTGGTTGGCTAGATTTTGCCACGCCCACTCGGTACCTACTGGGCGAGTATATAAACGCTCAACTTGTAGACTGTACTTTAGTTTATAATCATCTGCTGATGATGCTAACATGGTTAGCGAAATGCGCGTCCAGTGTAAAAGTAAAAGTGTTTTGGTGTATTGTGGTGATTTAGTGTAATTTTATTTTGCTGTGTAACACCAAAGGTTCCAACCCTCAACTGTAATAATATTTAGCTTATAAAACAATAAACTTTTGATATCTAACCAAATTTTTTCTTGACGGGTGATAATCAAAGGCCAAAATGACATTTTTCGCAAATTGAAGTATAATTAGTGGAAAAGTCAAAAGTTTGTTAACTTTTTCTAATAATTGAAAGTTACTACCACTAATTATGACGTTCTGAATGCTTACATTAAAATTAGGTGAAGAAACTTCTACGGATAATTGAAACTACTAATTTATTCCACTGATTTCGAGGTTCTGAATGAAGCTTAAAATTAAATTTTAATTATGTACTATATTTTTTAATATCGTGGTTATGTTGCGTTTAATATTTTGTTACAACATCCATTGTTTCTACCTAAATTGTATTAAATTTATTTAAACATAGTTACATTACATTTCCTTTATAATAATCAAGAGGTTATTATAATGGCAACATAATGTAATGTAGAGGTTTTATAGAGAATTAACGGTAAAGAAACGAAAAGAAGCATTACTGCTTCCAAGATATAGGAAAGACAAAAAAACCATTACTGAAGAAGCATTATATTAAATGCGAAACGTCCTGTATAAATAAAAACAAAAGATTTTTGTTTTAATTGATCCTAGGTACAACACCTAAGAAACAACAAATAAAATGGTTTATTTAAATAAATAAAGTCATCCTATCCGCTTGGCCCTACCGATCGGTTTGAACCCCGTAATCTTAGGTCACCTGTCAGACATGCTTGCCACTTACTTACGACTAGCCATTTTAAAAATATTTTTTAAAATATTTAAAATTTCAGAAAGCAATTCTAAACTTCTATAGAAATTTTATAAAGAAATGTGTATCGTAGATTTTAGTATTATGAAATTAAAATTTTATATTTTAAATCATATGTCTGAATTACACCTGTAAACGATTCATTATCATACAACTAATACTAAATTTTAATCATTTTAATGGATTTTTCAATATCGCGGTGAAATTGCGTTTCACTTTTTGTTACAACCTAAATTGTATTAAATTTATTTAACAATATAGTACGAAAGCTAGCAACGTCGGAGAAACAAGTATTTTAAGACGTCTGGCTTTTTGATATATCTTTTACTATGCTCTTTAGAGCAGCATGCTGCCCGTTTGTCTGCCGGTAGACGTTGCGTTCCCTACTGCGCATTGAAAGAAGATTCTATATTTTTATTAGTCCTTTAAATTCTAGTATTGAATATAAACCGACCGAGTCTCCATAGCTCAGTGCGTAGAGTTTCCGACCACGCACCGATGATTCAGAGTTCGAATCCGGGTCAGGGCAAAGACTTTTTTATTTTATTTTCGTTTATATCCTGATAGTAAAGTATTAAATATTTGTTTTTTTTTAATTACCAGAATTATTTGATATTTTATAGTACGAGAGCTAGCAACGTCGGAAAAACATGTATTTTAAGACATCTGGCTTTTTGATATATCTTTACTTACTATGCTCTCTAGAATAGCATGCGGCCCGTCTGGCTGCCGGTAAACGTTGCGTTCCCTACTGCGCATTGAAAGAAGATCCTATATTTTTATTAGTCGTTTAAATCCTAGTATTCAATATAAATCGAACATGTCTCCATAACGCAGTGCGTAGAGTTTCCGACCACGAACCGATGATTCAGAGTTCGAATCCAGGTCAGGACAAAGACTTTTTATTTTATTTTCGTTTATATTCTGTACTTTCGTAAAGTATTATTTTTTTTTAATTACCAGAATTATTTAATATTAAGACGAAAGAGACGTCTTAAAATACTTTCTCGAAAACGTTGCTAGCTCTTAGACTATTAATACCAGAGAATAAACGAAAATAAAATTAAAAAGTCTTTGCCCTGACCCGGATTCGAACTCTGAATCATCGGTTCGTGGTCGGAAACTCTACGCACTGCGCTATGGAGACATATTCGATTTATATTCAATACTAGAATTTATAGAACTAAATTAATAAAAAAAATAGGATCTTCTTCCGATGCGCAGTAGTGAACGCAACGGGTATCGGCAGCCAGACCTAACCAGACGGGCCGCATGCTGTTCCAGAGAGCATAGTGAAAAATATATTAAAGAGCCAGACGTCTTAAAATACTTTCTCGAAAACGTTCTTAGACTAATAGTTACATTGCACTGCAATTGTTATTAGGTACTCTTGAATTTAAAAACTATGGTAATTTTTTGTGTTTTATATAATGGTAGTGTTTTGTGTACTGTTATAATAAAAGTAATAAAAAACAAAAATTAATCGTAAAAGTCAATTAATTTATCGACTTTTCGATTTTTTTTCAGATAATTTGGTAGATGACAGTAAATAATTTGGCAGAACGACAATATTTGGATGAATATTGGTGTCTGGGAGATTTTTGACACGAGAAACTTGATTTTGATGTCAATATGACTCCTACTTGTAGAGGGCGCCACCTACATATTTTTAACCGATTTGAAGAGTTATAACTTCTCCGTACCTGCATAAAACTACTGAGTAAAAAAAATATACATTTACGATGTTTTTGCGTCTCTTGGTAAAAAAGTCTCTTGGTAAAAATTGTTACGAGTAATGTTTCTCGACATATTTGGCATTGAAATTATCAATACCTGTCATCACTGACTTAAATTAAACATGTTGACTAAATAGTTGTTACTAGATTGAAATCATAAATTTGAAATGTTTTTGTACCAAAAGGCCAACAAAAACTGTTTTATCGATATTTTTACCTACTCAACATGTTTATTTTTTTGTCAATAAACGTATTTACGTATTTTCATCGGCGATATGTAGGTGGAGCCATTTACAAATAGGAGTCATATTGACATCTAACACAAATTTCTCATGTCAAAAAACTCACGAATTTTCATCTAAATATTGACTTTACTCCAGAAATTTTTTGAAAAAAATCGAAATAAAATGGAACTTCTAGTTCGGGCCACCCGGTATACATTGTCTTTTTCGTTGAACATTTTTTGAAAAGTAACCTCAATTAATTTAAAAAAAATCCTAATTATTTGTCAATAATAATACATTTTCCATCAAAATACACTAGCTTCCCCTACAAAGAATATTACACAACGATTATATTAATCATCCATCCACTTCGACTGTTGCTGATGTTATCGTTGATTTATTTTTCGGAAATTACCTTGAGAGAGAAAAACCGAAGGGAGGGAAAAGGAAAAGGGTTTACAGCGATAATGGAAAGTAAGTGAATTCGATAACTCATAGATAATGAAAGGGTTGGTAATAAGGCGATGTGTATTTTCCCTTGGACAGCTAAATAGTTGGGGAAGGAGTTTGACTTGGTAACGGTAATCGATTTTAATTGGTCGGAATAATCAATCAATTATTCAGTGGATGAGTTGATAAACATTTCGGAAATTAGGTGAATTAGTATTAGTTGAGAATGAAGGGAAAATGTTTTGATTGCTATCAGTAGCAGATGATATATAAATGGTTGATTCTGTTTTAGCTCTTTCATATTGATCATTTTATTTTAAATCAAGGGTCAGGGGAAAAACATGAATTTTACAGGAGAGCACTGGACTTAGCAGGTTCTTTCCGCGTATTCTACAAGGTGGTCCAAACTGTATTCCGGAAACTTCGGCACCATATTCTACAGATAAAAAAAAAATTAAAAAAAATCGTATAGATGTGTCCTAAAATGCTTAGTTTCGTAGATACAGGGTGTAGAAGTTTCAGTTTTATTTCGATTTTTGCCAAATAATTTCTGAGGTAACGGTAATATTTAGATAAAAATTGGTGTCTGGGAATTTTTTGACATGAGAAATTTGATTTTAATCACAATATGACTCCTGTTCGTAGGGGGCGCTACCTACATGTGTTTTAACTGTTTTGAAGCCTAATAACTTTTTGTCCGTACCTGTATAAAATATTTACGATATTTTCCACGTAAAAAATGTCTCTTGGTAAAAATCGCTACGAGTAATGTTTCTCCAGATATTTGGAATCGAAATTATCAATACCTGTCATCATTGACTTAAATTAAACATGTTGACTAAATAGTTATTAGACAGAAATCATAAATTTGAAATGTTTTTGTGCCAAGAGTTCAACAGAAACTGTTTCATCATCATTTTCTGGAAGAAAAATTTATGATTAATTTAAAAAAATAAAAAGTTCCCAAAATTTATGATTTCAGTCAAGTAACTATCTACTCAACATCTTTATTTTTTGTCAATAATGACATGCATTGACTTTTTCATTGCAAATATCTTAAGAACTGTTGTTCGTAGCGATTTTTAGCAAGAGAAATGTATATATTTCCACTCAGTAGTTTTATACAGGTAGGAATGAAATTTTATTACTCTTCAAAACAGTTAAAACACATGTAGGTGGCGTCCCCTACAAATAGGAGTCGTATTGACATGAAAATTAAATTTCTCATGTCAAAAAACTCCCAGGCATCAATTTTCATCCAAATATTGACGTTACTTCACAAATTATTTGGAAAAAATCGAAATAAAAATGAAATTTCTGCACCCTGTATCTCCGAAACTAAACATTTTAAGACATACATCTATACGAATTTTTTTGCTTATTTTTATCTGCAGAATATACTACGGAAGTTACCTGAATATAGTTCAGATCACCCTGAAGATTGCTACTAGGGTATAGAAATGCGATCAAAGTCAAAGACAATGATTATTTTCAATTTTGTTAAAGCAAAATACGAGGGGCAAACCTCTGCCAAAAATGGTGTACAATAAATACCAATTTTGGGAAAAAAGTACCAAAAATACCAAATTATTTCCAAAAAAATACCAAATTAGTACCAAAGTCTGTCTTAAGCAACATGTTGGTAAAAAAATACCAAATTAGAACCAAAGATACCAAATTAGTACCAAAGTCTGTCTTAAGCAACATGTTTAAAAATTTGTTTGCTGGCATTGCTTCTGGCCTCGATTCTGGCTTATTCTCATCAGGTTCATTCTCGGGTTCATTTAGACCAACCATCATCGTTTCCTTAAGAGCTTTCGATATTTCTCCATTTTCCTTAAGAGTAGAATTTATTTTCTCTAATATCAAAATAAAGTTGATTATAAGAGGTTGATTATACTGAGCCACTAGGTGGGGTTACTCAGAGATTTAATGAAGAGATGATGAACGATAACGGTGACTTACTTAAAGCATTCTGTGCAGTTAACGCGCTGAGAATTAACAACACTTTTTTTGAACACGACATGAAGTACAAGTACACATGGCAGAACACAAGGGGCCAGCAATCAGTGATTGACTATATTATCACTAATAGATCAATAACACCACAGACAATATTAGACGTAAGAACACTGAATGCGGCTAACATAGGCAGCGACCATAAATTACTACTATGTAAGCTAAGATTGAGTATACCCGCATCCACAAAACCAAAACCACATCGAATGAATAAATTCAACATTGAATCTCTGGAAGACAACAACACAAAACTACTCTTTGAAAATAGACTAACAAACAAAATAAACGAAAACCCAACAAACAGAGAACATGACATAGATGAACAATGGAAGACAATAAAAGACAATATACTTGGTGCCGCCGAAGAAGCCATAGGAAAAAGAGAAATTAACATCAACAAGGTTAACAACACGCCATGGTTCACGCCAGAAATAAAGGAATTGTCCAGCCAAAAGAAAGAATTTTATATACGGTATCTACGAAACAAAACTCCAGAGAATTGGAACAGCTACAAAAATGAACGAAACAGAGTAAACGCGACGATAAGAGCGATTAAAGAAGACTATTGGGAAAGATTCACGAAAGGAATGGAAAGGAACATGTATGGAAGCCAGAGAAGAATTTGGGGAATGTTAAGGAGAAACAAACAGAAATAAAAGATACAGTACAAACAAACAAAATTACTATAGATCAGTGGGAAACGTACTTTAAAAATCTATATAGGGAAACAGAACAAATCGAGCAGCCTATAATAGACACGGAAGACGACAACAATATAGAACTAACGATTGAGATGATAGAAGATAATTTTAAATCCCTCAAAAATCGAAAGAGCCCAGGTCCTAAGGAAATCACGAACGAAATGCTCAAATACGGCGGACCCAACCCGCAGAAAGAAATATTAGCATTTTTTCAGAACATAATTAGTAAACAGAAAATACCCGCCGAATGGAAGAACAGCACAACGATACCCATATTTAAAAAAGGTCAAAAAACAGTCCCAGAAAACTATCGCGGAATAACATTATTAGACAGCACCTTAAAAGCATTCACTAAGACAATACTACAGGAAATCAGTAAAACTATACAAATTAGAGACGAACAACAAGGATTCCGTAAAACCGCTCGACTATTGACGCAATATTCATTGTTAGACAAATCGTTGAAAAGTCCCTGGAACTTAATAAGCCAGCGTATATGTGTTTTGTAGATATGACAAAAGCTTTCGATAGAGTACGCCTGACAGATATATTGCAGATTCTAGAAACAAAAGGACTAAACCCGAGACTAATCAACTTAATATATGACATCAACACCAACTGCAAAACAGCAATAAAAGTTCAACATCTGTTTACTAACGAGATACTCATCCAAACAGGAATAAGACAAGGTGACTCCCTCAGCCCATTTATATTTAACTTAATCATGGATCAAATAATAGAAAATCTACCAAAAACGGCAGGTTACAAAATGGGAAACACCTTCTTCCACGTTGTATGCTACGCTGATGATGCAGTACTCATTGCAGATACAGAGGACAATCTTCAGAGACTACTACATGCGTTTAATCTAAAGGCCAAACAATTAAACATGATAATCAACACCGAAAAAACAAAATGCCTGGTAACATCCAAGGAGGCGGTAAGGTGCAAACTGGAAGTGGACTCAAAACTGATCGAACAAGTGAATCACTTTCAGTATCTAGGGGTTGGAATATCAAGTTATGGCAACCTGCAGAAAGAAGTTAGAGAACACACTATGAAGGCGTCTCGCATTTCGGGCTGTTTAAATGACATCGTCTGGAGGAACAAGTATCTCAACACAGAGAGCAAGATTAGAATATATAAAGCCGCGATAAGACCAGTCATCACGTACGCAGCCGAAACAAGACCAGACACGGCCAAAACAATGCAAATGATGAGAACAACAGAAATGAAGGTGCTGAGAAGCATACACGGAAAAACACTACATGATAGAGCGAGAAACGAAGATATTAGAGAGTGGAGCAAAATCCAGGATATAGGAAGATGGGTTAGACAAGGAGAAGGCACTGGAACAAAATTGTCGCTGGTGACTGGATGATGACTCACTGTTTGGCATCAAACGAATGGCGTCTAACGTCACAAATTCGACAACAGACTAGCAAAAAAAGCGCAACAAAACAACCCAATTGGAAAAAGGTCGCAAGGAAGGCCGCCAAAACGGTGGAGAGAATGCTGGACGTCGTCCTCCGGGGAAGACTTGTTAGGATTGAACAGGCGATAGCCTACCTATATGGGCAACCATAATAGAAAGAAAGAAGAAGAAGAAGAAGAAGATTATACTGAAACTTTTCAATTTTTCTTTTATTCCTTTGCGAGCGGCTGTATTTTGTAGACTTCCAAATTGAATTATTGCTTGTTGACGGTAAGGTCGAAGCAGCAGCTGATAATGGTAGTAAAGGGGTAACATCGGGGAGATAATTATTATTGCTTGTGGATGGTATGGCTAAAGTGGTGGCTGATAAGGGTAGTTCCGAGGCTCGTTTAGTTGGGGGGATAATTACGCAGTTTACTATTTTTACATTAGGATTTCTTTGATTACAAGGAGCTTCACATATTAGATTAGGGGGTACAATTTTGCTACATGAGGGTTTGCATGCCTCTGTAATTTCCTCGGTATTTTCCGTAGATGGCTCGGTAGAAGGCTTTATTAGAAATGAAGTTATTTTTGGTTGTGCCTGAGAGATATTTGAAGAATTATTGCTTACCTCTGATTTAACCTCGGATTTAACACTGCGATTATTACTAATTTTTGGTATAAATAATTTATTTGTTATATCAAAATGCTTTATCAAGTGTGTTTGAAAATTTGAGCTTACCCAGCGTGCCTTTGTAACTCTTGTTTTTGTGGTTTTGTAGAAGAATAATATTTTATTTGTAAAGTTACTTGCTTTTTACAAAAGCAGGTTATTTTGCATATTAAAGTTGATCCCGAAATCGAGTTTGCCTCGAAGTTTGCAGTAGAATTTGGAAGTAAAATTGATGTGCTAAAAATAATGTTATTAAACAAACTATTGCAGTTTAGGGTGCTCCAGAGTTCATCACCAATTTTTGACTTTAACCATTGCTTTAGTATTTTAGAAACTATATTATTTTCTTGGGTATAATCAGTTTCCAAAACATGTAGAGTGATATCTTCAGAAAGACTTCCAGAACTAAACGATTTTGTCAAAGCACATTTAGATTCCAGATATTTTTCAGTATTAGCTTTAGATGCAAATGGGCTAGAAATGATGCAATCAGCTTCCCGGCCGTCGTCGCCACGTGCGTCTAATCCAACGTTGCCAGATGTCCAACAAAATACCTGTTTAATACCAGTTTAATACCAAATAAAACCAGTTCATTACCAAATAATACCAGTTTATTACCAAATAATACCAAATTAATACCAAAAAATACCAGCTT
Source organism: Sitophilus oryzae (assembly GCF_002938485.1). Classification (NCBI taxonomy): domain Eukaryota; kingdom Metazoa; phylum Arthropoda; class Insecta; order Coleoptera; family Curculionidae; genus Sitophilus; species Sitophilus oryzae. Next base: position 641,302 of record NW_022147536.1, read on the forward strand.
GTACAATAAATACCACCAGCGCAGCGGTTTGCCCCTCGGCAAAATATTTTGAAACTTATTTTATTTTACCACACAGGCAAAACCTTATTTAATACTTCTTCATTTCATATTACAGGTGTGGTTCCAGAATCGACGAGCAAAGTGGCGCCGCCAAGAAAAAATGGAAGCCGCCCGCCTAGGTCTCAGCGACTACCACGCCGCAGCCACCCTCTCAAGAGCGGCAGGCGGCACCGGCCTCACCCTGCCCATGGACCCCTGGCTCTCACCGCCTCTCCTCTCCGCTCTACCAGGCTTCCTCAGCCACCCCCAGACCGGCTACCCCAGCTACCTCACCTCACCAGTGGCGGCGGACTCGGTGAGGCAAAGCGCGCCGCCCATGGCGCACTCACACTCGCCTGGAACGACGCCGCCCGATTTGAGGACGACGTCGATAGCCGCCCTAAGACTCAAGGCCAAAGAGCACGTGGAGAGTTTGGCGAAAGGACTGCAGATGGTGTAACGCGTGTGTGTCGTTGTTGGGACGGAGAACTTGACAATCCGATTTGTGTAAATATAAAAACGTAAAGACTATAGTACGGCCCTGTGTATATATTGTTGTGAATGACCGGAACGGTTTGATTTTATTGTGAAAATGTTGTGGATAGATGACAATGATGTTCCTTTTTTAAAAATATAATTAGATGTCCGAATATTGCGTATTGTTTTATTTACCTTTCTTATAAACCCATTATTACTCTTCTTCTAATTTCACTGATCGACATGAGAATGCGGTGTGCATTCGCCAATTAATAGAATACTTAAATGATCCTGATTTTATCTAGTCCGGATTTTCTTATGGGGATATGTTAAAGATAGTGTTTACAAAACTCGACCAACTATTGTCGACAACATGAGAGAAATTATTGTAGCTGCTTTTCGAGGTAGAACTCATATTACTACATATGCCTTTTAAAATGAAAATATATTTTTGAAAAGACACCATTTTATGCAGTTAACAGGAAAGGAAGCATTTTGAGCATTTGATTTCATCT